>NW_028277113.1:1228000-1535000 GCF_059951505.1 Python bivittatus
GTATTTGCATAAATAAACCTTAGATGCTTTTGCGAATCCAAGAATAGCAAATATATTAGATAAGGCACTATTTATAAAGCCAGTCCAGGTTGATGTAGGAGTAAACAAGCATCCAAGTTTCATAGAGCATTACTCCCCTGTTTGCTCCTGGGAATAATCACCGTTAAGCTGAAAAGTTGTTATTTTTGAGCACATTTAATCATAGGATTGCATTGCTGGACACCATTGTAATCCATAAAGCATTATCAATTATCTGGCACGTTAACATAAACTTCTGTTTAGATACTCATAGGACTAGTACTGTAAAGAACTGTTCAGTAAACTGTGTAGAGATACTTGAATTGACATTTCTTCACATATTATTCCACTACAGATCTCCCAAGTACTTTTATCACAGGACCAGAAACAGTCCATTAAGAAAGGTATCATTTATTGCTTCCTCCCAGAAGTTTATGTTTAAACTGGCTAAGCCCTGAATTAAACCTAACTATAGTAGACTTGCATCACTAAGATCAGGACTGCTTTAATCACTTAAGAAGAATGGGATACCGCTGTGTCTTCCCACTGGTTAGGGAGCTAAAGACACAGAATGGAGATGGAAAAATAAGAATGGCAGATGGGGAGAAGTGGTAATCCGCACATCTTCCAGCCTCCATTTTTATGTTAATGGGCATAAACCTGGGCTTCAAAAACACAGGTCTGCCAATGTTAATTTGGCCTCATTTGTCTGTAAAGGAGGAAGGACAAAGAATCCACCGAAGAAAACAAACTTGTATAGAGGTATAATGTGTTATCAGTTAACAGGCTATACCTAACCCTCTGGTAAGATACTAATATAACAAACAATAGGATACAGTAGAAATCCAGTAAATACAAGCACAGTGACATCCACAGTAGTACGTCAACCTCTAAAAAAGTGGTCAAAGTTAGTTCAGAGAAAGTGACTTTCAAAGAATGGGGGAGGGCTTACCAGAAAGGCTTTACAGTTCCAATTCCTTTGTCCTCTTTAGTTCCCAATGACTCCATCAGAGGTCATGACCCCCAACACTGGGAAGTAATGAACAGTCTTTTTCATATCCTTCAAAACCTATTCTGAAGTACCACATACAAAGTCTGGAAGATACTGTTAGTTACAAAAAGCTGGTCAGTTTGACAATGAGTAACATATGTTCTTACCCATTGTTTTGTGAATATGATTCTCTAAGCAATGCTCAGTTAACATCTGCTAGTAGCTCTCTTTCACCATGGCACTAGACAGATGCTTGAACTTTGATAACATGTCTGGATGTGTATGCCATTTTTAAATACAAAGCTAAACTACTCCTGCGTTCTTTAAAAAAATAAGAATTACATAGATTAATCCACTCAATTCTCGATTCTAGTACTGTCTTCAGACGTTAAATTTTCAGCCATAATAAAATGAGATTAATTCTTGCTAAACTGATTACTATGCAACTCATCATATTTTATATACAAATTTATTACATTTCTATCCCATTCTTACTCCAAGAAGCTGAGAGTGAGTTATTCATGGTTCTGTTTTCCATCATCCCTTATGTATTCAAAAGAGGCCCAAGCTGACCCACAGATAATTGCAACTTGACTGGTGATTCATACCTGTAATTCTCAGTTGCTTTACTAATGCATATTTTACTATCGGATGGTACTATCTTTATGAAATGTGTTAATAGTTGAATAGACTGATACTTTTATTATTATATCATAATCCTTAACTAATAATATGCAGTACACTTTATTAGTTGTAAAATTGTTTTATTGTTTTTATATGTGTTATAAACTATTTTTGAACAGATTTGATACAGATCACAAATTCTGTATCCAAAATAAACTCCAGAGATGATGAAATAATTTGTAGGCTGAAAGAATGAATGTGCTAAATTAAAATCTAGCAATTGAGAAACTTTTTCCTCCTTCGGAGAACTAGCTACTTAATAAGACTTAGTACTTGGCATTTTAAATCTGCAGATAATTTAAATAATTTAGATCTGCAAGTATGAGATGAGGTTCAAATCTTCCAGCCAGTCATAAGGGAGAACCTTTCTTTACTATGATGAACCTGCTTCCAGCCATAGCTTCTTTCTGGCTCTTCACGTATCCATGTAGAAACCCAAGCAAACTGTACTAACTCTGTGCTACGCTTTGCTGATAATGAGCTGTGAACAGAATATTGTTTAGGTTCTCTTAGAACCCAATGTTAATGGGAAAGGAGAGGTTGCAGGTTGGGTGGTATCTGTATCAGTTGCTATGCAGACATTTTAAACCCAGGAAGGAGAAGACTGTAAATGAGGGTGATGTTTGGCAGCTAAAATGGATGAAATAGACTTAAAACTCACCATTGAGGTTGTGTTGTTGGTTTTAGTAAAACCCTCTATGGGCTGGTAAGCCTGAGTTGGATTAGTTCATGGGCAAGTGGAAACCCTATCACACTCAACATTGCACAGAATTTGTGATCTGTATCAAATCTGCTTTTAGTAAATAAGCACCTCAAAAGCCCTGTCAGCAACTAGCTTTGTCAGTGAACAACCCTGAGCAGGTAGTGTGGAATAGTCAGACAAATTCTCAGCCCCAAATCCTTTCTAAAATAGTTGGTGCTCCCTCCATAGTTTTCTCTTATCCTTGGACTGGCAATCTGAAAAGGGAGCATAAACTACAAAAGCGGATTTGACCAGAAAAGCAGAGAGGTGAACCACAAACATTAGTTTGAAGGTGACTGCCCACACATGCCAACAAAGTAGCTTCGAATTCTCCTACTTCAGAAAAGTTCAAGGCCTCCTGGCTGTCTGCTGCCGCCATCTGCTTTAGAGATCCATCAAAAATGAATTCTTGAGACATGCATGTGGGATTCCCCAGACTATATGATACACATCATAAACTTCCATTCCTTCTTCCTTGTCACCTCCCACCTACTCCCAACAGAAAGAAAAAGAGAAAGAAAAGTGTAACCCCTGTAGACAGGGATTATTTGAAGCAAACCATGTCATTCAGGTTCTGCTGAAGTATTTTAAATTAAGTTCCCAAGGAGAGGAGGAAAAAGCCTTTTTCAAAAATCAGAAAAGAAATGGGAGCTGGGCATGGATGGAGAAGAAAATTACAGGTGCTTGTTATTTAAAGCAGAGGACACTGGACCATGTTCTGTTTTCTAGCCTAATGCCATTCCGTGAATGACTTCTTTGTTAAGCAAATTCAGGGAAGATTCTTGAACACCAAGGCCTTTACCAGTGATACTTACCATCTGTGGTTTTGAGTGGGAAACGCACACGTTTTACATTTTTTAGATATTAAATCTCAGCTGCTTACATTTAGAGCATTTGGAACTGAAGCCAGCCAGCATGACCCCTTCCCCCACAGCCAAGCTCTTGTCCACTAGTGCTCTAATTAAACATTCTTTAGTTTGATGTTATAGAGGCTAAACAGTTTGTGGTCATCAACTGGATCCCCATTCAAATCATTGCTCATTTTTTCATAACACTTCTGTTTTCCTTTGTGTTTTGTCTTGTTATACTTAAAGGAAAAGGTTATTTTTATCCCCTTAAAAATGAAAAGAGTAAAAACTCTTAACAGAAATGGAATTATATCATGTGACTCTTTTGTATATGGGGTGTTTAATCCTTTAAAAGGAAAACTCTTTTGACATTATTCACAGAAACAATCATAAACAGCCAAGAACAAAATTGCTATTCTTTTGTGAGTATATGCATATTTCAGGAAAAGAAAAATATTTTCAGGGCAATATTGTGAGACACAGAACAACGGTCTTAAGTTCCAGGATGGCAGATTCTGATTGCATGTTAGGAAAAACTTCCAAATGGTTAGAACAGTTTGACACTGGAACGAATTAAGGAGAGAAGTCTGCTCCCATTCATTGGAAATGTTCCAGCGGAGGCTGATCAGCCATCTGTCAAAGTTGCTTAAATTTGGATTCCTCTACTGATATAATGGTCCCTTCCAACTCTATGATTCTACATTTTATGACAGGCTATCAGATCTTACTATTACTTTGGCTGCCATTTACAGTTACTTTCCAGTTGTTCTGTGAAATAACAGACACACACATTGTACTCTATAAAAATAGTTCTTGATGTATTCTCTGGCATGTATAGCAATGACAATATTCATTTGTGGACAATTCACACCTCAAAATTATTGCGAAGAATGGCTCTAGACCACTGTACAAGCATAGAAACATTCTATTATTCTTTAAAGTCATACATTAATGCTTTGAAAGTAATAAAAGCGACAGTGTTCTCTTTTCTCTCAGGCTCACATGGAAGCTAGAGAAAAACCAGTACATTTGAGTAACTTTAATCCCTTTTTCTCTGAATAAGAATACACTCTTAAAAGAGTAAGCATGTTTAGTCATTTTGAAAGGGAGGAGACATTCCCAGCATAGCAACATACATGGAGATGATTCAGGCAGGATTGTTCATTTCTCTGCATTGGAAGTGGTGAAAGCCAAATTGACGGAAGCAAATGTAGAACAATTATGCAAACACAGAAGACTTTTCTATGACCCCTTAGGGTTTGTTGAAGCCTTCAAATATATATTTTGTGAAGAATAAGAAATTACTGTCCCCAAAACTGACCTATGGCCTGAAAACCTATGAGAGTTTGTAACAACTCATACTTATCAGGATATGGAACCACAGCATAGACAGAAAACATTTGGAAGCAATGTATTTACCTGCCCATAATCAGTCTTGAATACAACAACCCCTTCCGCACAGGAAAGTACAGTGCTTGGATAATGTTGGCCATTTTCTCGCAACCAAACTCGTACTCCCTAAAATGGGGGGAAAATCCACAATTAATATTATTTAATTTTAAAAGTACAATGATCTCAGTAAAATTTTTATCATATCTCCCACACCCAACAGGCATACAGTGGGGCAAAAAAGTATTTAGTCAGCCACCAATTGTGCAAGTTCTCCCACTTAAAAAGATGAGAGAGGCCTGTAATTTTCATCATTGGTATACCTCAACTATGAGAGACAAAATGGGGGAAAAAATCCAGAAAATCACATTGTCTGATTTTTAAAGAATTTATTTGAAAATCATGGTGGAAAATAAGTATTTGGTCAATATCAAAAGTTCATCTCAATACTTTGTTATATATCCTTTGTTGGCAATGACAGAGATCAAACGTTTTCTGTAAGTCTTCACCAGGTTTTCACACACTGTTGCTGGTATTTTGGCCCATTCCTCCATGCAGATCTCCTCCAGAGCAGTGATGTTTTGGGGCTGTCGCTGGGCAACACGGACTTTCAACTCCCTCCAAAGGTTTTCCATGGGGTTGAGATCTGGAGACTGGCTAGGCCACTCCAGGACCTTGAAATGTTTCTTACGAGGCCACTCCTTCATTGCCCGGGCAGTGTGTTTGGGATCATTGTCATGCTGAAAGACCCAGCCACGTTTCATCTTCAATGCCCTTGCTGATGGAAGGAGGTGTTCACTCAAATTCTCACAATACATGGCCCCATTCATTCTTTCCTTTACACGGATCAGTCGTCCTGGTCCCTTTGCAGAAAAACAGCCCCAAAGCATGATGAGTTGTGGACAGGTGTCTTTTATACTGATAACAAGGTTAAACAGGTGCCATTACTACAGGTAATGAGTGGAGGACAGAGGAGCCTCTTAAAGAAGTAGTTACAGGTCTGTGAGAGCCAGACATCTTGCTTGTTTGTAGGTGACTAAATAGTTATTTTCCACCATGATTTGCAAATAAATTCTTTAAAAATCAGACAATGTGATTTTCTGGATTTTTTTCCTCATTTTGTCTCGCATAGTTGAGGTATAGCTATGTTAAAAATTACAGGCCTCTCTCATCTTTTTAAGTGGGAGAACTTGCACAATTGGTGGCTGACTAAATACTTTTTTGCCCCACTGTATACAAAGTCAGATTCCATTTAATAAATAGCAATAATAAGTAGCAAATCATAAATAGCAAAACAGGTAAGAAGTCACATCCAAGAGAACACATGCCTATTAATAAGCCCAAGAGATTGTGGGGTAGATTTTTCCCTTTCCAAAAAAAAAAAAAATCAGAACAACCACAAACACCTGACTCCAATTCACTGAGTCACATAGATGAGTTACGGTTACATAAAATTACAAGTGATGTTCATATTTATGGTACAGTGCATGGGATCTCTTGAAACTCTAAGAATTGCCAGATCTTCATAAAAACTGTGTCCTACTTCATTAAGGTTATTTTACAGAGGAAAGAAATCTTTAGCTTTTGCATCCCATGAAGCCAAACAGTAAGTTCACCACTATCTAAATACTTAACAAATAGGTTAAGATGGGTGGAGGAGGTTAAAGGTGATTAGCTTTAGATCATCTTTTTTAACTGATTTGCCTTGAAATGAGATTCTATAGGAGATACTGAAAAAAGAAAGAGGTAAAAAGAAGAAGATGGGCCATATGTTGAACTATTTGTATGCTGTATCAGTGGATACTTAGAATTGGAAGAAATTACATTTGCTCCTGGGAAAAGTGCCTTAAAAAAATAATAAATACATGTTTCTTAGTCTTACAGTTGCATAAAATGTCTATAAGAATGTACTGCTAAAAGTGGTTTCTTTTCTCTGCAGTACAATTATAATTTTTCCTATATAGTTCTTAAACTGTTTTTAATTGGTATTTAATGGTTGTGTTTGAATTATGTTGATTATTTAGCTCTCAACAAATACTTAGGATATTTTATACATGTATCTTTTTTCCAGGCTATTTGCAAAACTGGATTTATTTTTGGTTTTTATTATGAAATTTTTATCCGATATTTCAGACAAAATTCCCAAAAGAGCTTATAGGAAATATAATTCAGTATACACTAGCAATACTAAACGTAAGGCACAAGCATAAATAAAATGAAAATATCAACTAAAAGTCACAAAACTGGGGTTAAGATAATAGATAATAGATAAAGGTGGGAAATTTATTATGATAATAGCCAACCAAAGTGGAACTCTTGTTAGGATCTAACGCCAGGTTATTGTTTTTAGCATGTCTCTAACTCAGCAAGAGTAAATTTCAAAAATCCCCCTTTTCCAGCCATTCTCTCACTTCTGCAGTCCTAGGAAAACTGCCCCCCACCCCACCCCACCCCCAGGATAACAAGGAGCAAGCCAGCACTCTACAGATGTTCCTTTTCTAGCTGACACAGGAGTGCTCTTCTTGAGGAGAGGGGACAACCTCCTAACAGGCAGTGTTCCTTTGACCAATGAGAACGACCAGAATATGTTTGCAACATAGCTCATTAAGTATATGGTCCTATGAAATCATCACATTCAGCATGATTCCTAATTGGCTAAGATCAGCTTTGCTTCAGAAGTGTTCAAGAGGAAAAATATAGCTCATAGTTCATTGTTCAGGCAAGCAACTGAATATAACAATAGCCACTCAGCCTTATTTGATCTGAAATATGAATGTGAAACAAGCCCACCCTTTCTGAGTAGACTTGGTTAAAAACTAACACAAATGGATATATTCAGCCTGATGATCAAATGCAATCCCCCCTCCACATTTTAATGCAACGCCATAAGCTGTTTTCTTTCATGCAGAAATTACCATTATGTTTCAAGAATCTGCAAATAAGCTTGATTTCAGATATAAGCAGGTCAAATATTGCAGAACAAGGAATGAACACCTGTAGGTTCTTTTTTATTATTATTTTAGAAGATGTAGTTGACAGAAAACACACCAAAAATAATATGCACAACAAAGAAGACCAAGATGAATCTATATTTATTTAATGACCACAGGCAGATATCAAAAGCATGAACAAATTAGGGCCCGTGAAGGGAACTGGCAATAAAGAGGGGGGAGGAAGCAAGAAGATACTTTATCTGATTTTCCCCAAACTACTACCAATAATGACTGAAACTAAGAGTATCGTGCAGAGTAAGATCTTCCCAACAGTTGCATATAAATTGTCAGGCTAGAAAGATCACAAAAACTCTTGGGGTGCATATCAGTCTACTAGATTCTCTGGTTCAGTGGTTTAATAGAAATCATGGGCAGAAGGACCACTGACATGCTTCCATAAGGAAGAAGGGAGTGGGATCTGATGGATCATAAGAATAAGTAGATTGTGTAGGATGGGAGAAACTACTCCATGTGTGCATGAACTGTGCAAGCAACAATGAGAAAAAAATGGGTGCATATATAGAAACAGTATGAATGCATGGAATATTACAGACACTATGTGTACATGCAAAGAAGTACGGGGGCAGGAAGTAAACATGTATGTGGAGATGGAGGGTAAAAAAAGAAATCTCAATCCTCATTGCAAGATTTCCATAAATCTCCACATACATTAATCATATCTTTTACAACAGAAGTACTCAGCTACAATAGAAATCATGTTGTTATAAATAGGTATAATCTGCCAGCGTTCTTGTTGCCAATACATTTTCAGTTGCCATCAGGCCAAACACACAGACAGACACAGATCATGTTTACTTATAGACTGGGCTTATTGTTCCATATATCAACGCGCTCTCTGTGAGTTCAAACAGTTTCAACTGGTGACAGGGCAATACGGAAGACAGCAGTAGCTACAGAGATAAAGCCAAGTGACACTTGCAGCTGCCTGTCAAAATCCAACTAATTCAGTTATCAGAAGACAGCTGCTCTTTGTCAACCAAGCGCTTAAAAAAAAAAAAAGTAATACTTGTTGCCTGGAGATGAAAAGCAACATGGCTTAAGCCAGCCAGAAACACAAGCACCTGGACTACAGCTGGTTCTTGCACTGAGGTGTATGCGGGAAAGCACACACAAGGTCTTTCCCATCCATTTGGGATTACCCTTTCATTCACCATCCAAAAACATTTCCTCATTTGAAGGATCCCATAGGGGAACATAGCAAAGTCAGAAACACATTTCTCTACTACCCTCCCTCAGAAATGTGTGGAAAACTTGTCAGGAATGAGAAAAGAAGCAATTCCCTAAAAGAACATATAGCAACTGATAGTCTAGCCATGCCTCCCTAATCTTCTGTGAGAGAAGATGCTTCTTTGGACCACAGCCATTGCATCCCATGTAATCAGCCAGCTGCCTAATCATCTGCAGCGAGTAAGAAGCTCCTTTAGCCAACCAAGCAAAGAGTTGATTTAAAAAAACAAAACTAACCTAAGAGAGGATTTATTTATTTATTTTCATTTGGGATGCCAATATGTCAAAAAGAAGCATGTTTCCTTCAATGTTGAAGCATTTCACGTTATCCTTTACCACAATCTTGCAAGAAAAATTGGTATAACAATGCTGGGGGTGTGTGAAGTGGTATGAGATGTAGATCAGGACTTAACATTTTTCAGTGAGTAAACATGAATGTAAATGAAACTTCTGACCTGTACTTAAGCTCTTGATAACCCTTCCCTCAACCTGGCACCTTACAGCTTCGATAACCTCTAGCTATACTGGTTGAGGATGACAGAATAAATGTTTATTGTGGAGGTCCCAGGCTTGCACAGACAGTATTATTAAATGTATATTAGCTGTTCAGCAGATTCATGGAAATGGGGGTGGGGGAGGGAGTAACAAATCTGTTAATATGATCTAACATTCTACCAATTTTAGTTATCTAAACACACAGGAAGATAGTAGCCTGGCTCGTATAACCCACTAAGACATAATATATTTGGTTTGAATTTGGCATGTTATGTTTTAAAACTATGGTTTAAAAAACAGTACCTTAGTCCCATATGTAAACAGGCAGAGTTTTCAACAGCATCTTCTGTTTCCCTGGTATAGTAGGACACCTCTGATAAATCATGATGCCTGTTCAGCACTGCATATCACATGTCAAAGTGTCATTTAGTGAGCAAACAGGAGGGCAAATAGGAACAAGGGAGTTATTTACTTGTGCATTTAATTTATTTGTTAGATGTACATTCCATTTTTTCTTCAGGCGCTCAAGATTGTACGTAGTGCTTCCTCCTCTCATTTTCTTCTCCACAGCAACAGGCTTGTGAGGTAGGTTGGCCTGAGAAAAAATGGTCCAAAGTCACCCAGTGGGCTTCTGTGACTGAGAGTGGAATTGAACCTGGGACTCCCCAATGCCAGGATAGCACCTAAACTATACCACTGGCTTGTTTGTGAAGAAGACTATGAGTTCCAACAGCTGATCAGCTGCTTTAAGGAGTGTTTCCTGGCTACTTGAATGCGGCTGTGTGTTTTGTTCTGGCTGAAGTGTTGGAATGTTTGCTGAACACATGGTCTGACGGGAGGAGTTTACATCTGAGGATTATTCACTTCTCAAGTGATTAGCTAGTGCATGGAGTCATATTCCTCAGTTAACAACTCAGTCCCAGACAGCACTCTTTAGAAAGAGGAGAGAGAGTTGACAGTTCACAACCAGGACAATCAGAAAGAGGCTTGCAAGAAAAGAGAATGAGGAGAGGAGGCCACTGACGTCTCATCTCCAGAGACTGTCAAGGCAAGTTCAGTGACTCAGAAAGCCAAGGCCCCACACTTTATACAAGCATAATATAGGGGCTATCTTTTTTGGTCAAATTTGGTCAACAAGGAAAACATTATAACAATAACTAGTAAAAAGTCAGCGAGGAAGAGAGTATTGCAGAGTGTCAAATGTATGACCATCTGCCTCTTGAGAGTAGCCCGTGGGTTTGTGCTTGGTGCAACAAGCTTTTGGCTATCAGAAAAAAAAGTATGTCAGATCTATTCCTTGGATTAAGAACATACATAATTTTGTACTGGGGATATTTGGAAAATGGAAAGTTGGATTATTCACAGAATCACTAAAAGTAGCAATATTGGACCACAAAAGTAAATTAGATCTAGGAATATGTCATTGCTCATCTTATCAAAACCCTGAGGGTGATCCTGGGATGGTAAAAGAAATCAGGGACATGTATAGGAGTTGTTGTAATAATGGTGGACTTAAATTTCTCTCATATAGACTAGGTACGTTCTTGTTGAGGCCATGATAAAGAAACCAAATGTTTATATACACCAAATGCCTGTGCCTCAGAAAAGGTAATCCTGAAACTGTCCAGCAGGGAATCAACCCTAGAATTCATCCTAGGAGCAACTGTGACCTGGTATGTGTTGTGGAAACACTGACTGTAATGATTTAGCATATATGAACATGGGAAGCTGCCAGGACTGTCCAATGCAGTTGTATTTAACTATACATGAGAAATCTAAAAAGTGAGGGGACTGGTGAAAAACAAACTGAAAGGAAAAGTCAAGAGGGCCAAATCTCTTCATATTGGTTAGAAGTTATTTAGAATCACATCATCTGAGGCACATTTGGAATTTATTTCACTGTATAAAAAGGGGTCACCAGGTCCAGGATAAGATCAACCTGACTCTCTAGTAGTGTTGCTTAAGTTTTGAACTTTTAGAAAGTTTCTTTTGGGAAATGGAGAACAAAAAGGAGCAAAACCTCTGGCGGCGGCGGTGGCAGGAGGAGGAGGAGGAGGTTGTTCAAGTGTGTATGGCAAAAATCATTAAGGAAACCAGTAAGAACCTCTCTAAATATATTTGAAGCAGAAAACTGGTTAGGGAAGTGCTGGCCTTTAGATGACAAAAGGGGTGAAAGGGATGCTAGGTTATAGAGATTGCACATTGCTAAAATTGCAGATTACAGAGAAGATGAAAGGGATGGAAGCTGCAGGGAAACTGAATGAATTCTTTCTATTTCTCTGAGCCTGTATTGACTTTTTCAGGAAGGGAATCAGAACTAAACCAAAGTGAAAAGAGAAAATATTGCAGGGCATCTGAGATGCTACATGTAGTAGTAACAAATCACCAGGTCCTGATGGCATCTACCCAAGAATTCTTGAAGTACTCAGATGTGAAATTGCTAACCTCCTAGCAAAAATAATATAACTTGTATCAAAGAACTAGAAGATAGCCAGGGTGACATCAGTTTTTAAAAAGGGTTCCAAGGGATGTTCGGGAAATTATAGCCTAGTCAGTTTAATGTCTGTTTGGGACAAATTGGTAGAAATTGTTAAAAAGAACAACATGTAAAGCACATAAAGGAACAAATCTTGATGAAGAAAAATCAGCATAGTTTTTGTAACATAAATCCTGCTTCACCAGCCTTCTATAGTTATTTTGAGAGTGTCAGCAGGCATCTGAATGGAGGTGACCCTATCTAGAGTATATACTTGGATTTTCAAAAGGACTGAAAAATTCCTCATCAAAAGTTCTTGGGAGAAAACAATTTGCCTTTTTATCAGTTACTAATTGGTTAAAAAAGAAAGCAAAGACTAGATATGAATAAGGAATTTTCTCAATGGAGGGAAGAAGGAAGTGAAATCACTCAAGATCTGTAGGGGGAACAGGCATTTTAACTTGCACATACACGACCTTGTCTTTGGGGTGAGCAGAGAGCTGGCAAGTGTGAGAGCGCAGTTAGTGCTCCTCTCTCACCAAGGCCATCAGCTATCTGTGAACACTTCTCATTGGGAATACACTGTCCTGTGGCATGCAGACAATACCTTTGGGAGAAGAGTAAAGGCTGAGGGCTGGAAGACAGGAAACTGCCATTGTAACAACCAACCTCAAACCCAGGCACTTGAACAAAGATGTTGGAAGCAAACAAGAACAAGTGGCTCTGAAGAAAGAAAGAAGAGTGGGGAGAGATAAGAGATAGTCAAAGCAACTAAAGCAATAATAGTCTAAGAGCTGAGCTGTTAAAGAGTCAAGAAAGTGTGAACAGAGTAATAACCATGGAAGAATGAGAACAGAAGTGAGGTGAACAATTTAGTGTTAGAGCAGAGAAAGGTATTTCATACAGAAAAAAACTGTCAGGGTTAAGAATTAAGTCTAACTAAAAGGAATTGAGTTAAAATTATATAGAAAAAAGGAAACTCTTACAAATATAAAGGGATTTTCTCATAAAGCCTGATCTCTGCCTGTCATCACCCCTTCTAAAAAAGACTTATTGCACCAAGTTTGTAGATAATACCAAGCTGTTCAGGGTGGTGAAAACTAAAACAGGTTGTGAAGAGCTCTTTAAACAAAACAAATGGCCACTCCAACAGCAAATATGGTATAATTTAAGTAAGTATGATGTACCCTGGGCAAAAATTTTTAAAAATACAAAAAACTAACTTCATATATACATGAGGTCTGAGTTGTGTGTAACTAACAAG
This sequence comes from Python bivittatus, assembly GCF_059951505.1. Lineage (NCBI taxonomy): Eukaryota > Metazoa > Chordata > Lepidosauria > Squamata > Pythonidae > Python > Python bivittatus. The sequence continues at coordinate 1,241,149 of NW_028277113.1, forward strand.
AAAAAGTATTTTGGGTCAATGAAGATGTTGACTCCGTGCAGCAGCTGCAAAAATTCCATGATAAGGATCATTAGGAAAGAGATTGAAAATAAAACTGCCAACGTCCTTATACAAATCTATGGTATATTTGCACCAGGGATAGGATATACAGTTTTGGTGGCCAGATTTGAAAAATATTGTTACAGAGCTGAAAAAATACAGAAGAAGGCAATCAAGATGCTCAGAAGGCTTTGAACACCTTTCTTATGACAAAAGGCTAGAATACTGGGAGCTCTTTTGCACAGAAAAATGCATATAAGAGGGATTGTGATAAGTACATATAAAATCTGCAGAGGGATTTAGTTTCAATGGTTTTCATATGTACAGTTAAAAGAAAGATGTAAAGTACACAAAAGGGCATTTGGAATTGAACAACGTAAGACAGAATTTGAAACTGAATTACGTGCAAATGATGAATGTGTAATTGCTAAAATGCATAAGCGCTTACTGAAATTTGAAACGGAAGAACAAGTTAAAGAGTGTGTGATAAAATGGGCTAAGAACTTTGTTATAACATACAGATGGATCAATGGGAAAATATGTGAAGGACTGAAATTTACATTATGTTACAGTTTAAAAGAGAATGTTTATAAAGTGATGTACCATTGGTACATGACACCAGAAAAACTTTCTAGAATGTATAAAGGTACTTCAAATCTATGTTGGAAATGTGGAAAACATGGTCATTTTATCATACTTGGTGGACTTGTAAAAAAGCTAGAAAAATTTGGGTTCAAATACACACAGTGATACAAAGAATTTCAAAGATGAATATTCAACTGAAACCAGAACTTTTCTTGCTGGGACTAATGGACAGACAACTAGAAAAGACTTATGGGAAATTGTTTTTGTATATGGTAACTGCAGCAAGATTATTATATGCATGAAGATGAAAAGACTCTGAAATACCCACAGTGAAGGAATGGCTGGTGAGGATGACAGAATTTGAAGAAATAGCAAAACTGACTTGTGTGATTAGGGAAAAGACAACTACATTTATCAGTGACTAGAAACCCTTTATGGACTTCTTGTGAAAATGGAAAAAAATGAACTTGTGATTTATGGGTTTGATGATTAGAAAGGGTAGAATATGAAAAGAAAGAAGCCATGTTATAACTTTAAAGAGAGAGGATAAAATATAAATGCTGTAAAGAAGATCAGAAGCTGCTTCTTTATATCTTTTTTCTTTTCTTTTTCTTTCTTTTCTCTTTTATTTCTTATTTACTTATCACTTTTCTTCACTTTTCTTTTTCTTCTCTAAATTTGTATTGTTTTTATTCTGTAAATTTTTTTTAAAAAGATAAATACATATAAAATCATGCATGGCAAGAGAAAGTGGACTAGAGAAATGCCTTCTTTCCTCTTTGAAAACATTAGGACCTGGGGTCATCCAAGAAAGCTGACTGGAAAAAAGATGTAGAACAGACAAAAATAAAGATATTTCATATACTGCATATTTAAGATGTAGAATTTACGGCAAAATAATGGTGATGAGCCCTAGCTTGGGTGGATTTAAAAGGGGACTGGAGAAATTCAGGGATGACAGGTCTATCACAGGGTATTAATTGTGAAGACTTAGTTCTCTTAGATATTTCTGTTACTTTTTGCAGGACAGCCATTTCTTTAGATTAAATATATTTCCTCACTCTTTCCCAGCTAAGGGCTGTGAATGTAGATCCAGATTGAAAATTTTCTGTATGTTTTAAGCATTAATACTGTTGAGGCTCATTCTAAAAGCCATCCCTCAACTGTGCACATACAAAATATCTTCCAGCAAGGATGCACAGGAACAAAACTTTCGATAAAGCTTCTCTCCTATCTCAGAATAAGGAAGAATACAAGAGCAGGGATTAAGAATTGCAAGGCTTCCCAGCTGCCCTCTGAAAGCGTCTCAAAAAGACAGAGTTAAGCACATGGCAAGACCTCCATTACAAAAAAGATTTTCCACTTCAATCAGAATGAGTGACAGGAAGAAAAACACATCAATATGCTCTCAATAATCTCTCCTAACAACTGAAAATCTCCATGCAATATTGGGTGGGAGGAGAATAGAAGCCTTAAGTAAGGAAAATACAGCCTAATTCAGATGTCATCAATCTGGTGCCCTCCAAATGTAATGTGCCACAATTCCCATCCTATCCAGCTAGTTATGGTGGGCACCAAATATAGGAAGATTGGCTCAGCTGATTAGTTTTAAGAAAGGAATCAAATGAAAGGCAAGATGACATAAAACAATGTTTTATTTTGGAATGTATTATTTCTTTTTACAAAGAAGTAGACTGTTAGCACCAAACAATAGGGTCTTCTTGAAGGTCTTGCAAGTGAAAGCAGAAGGGATACCAATAATAATGCACACTACTTTTTGACATATCTCCTAATAAACTCTGGTTGTTTCCATAACCAAAGAGTAACTCCTAAATGTACCTGCATTTTAATGATGAAAGAACACTCTCTGGCCATCTGCAACATGCCTGCAAGCAAACCATGGTTAACAAACTGAGCCAACTTCATACATATGCTTCCTTTTCCCTCCCATTCCTAATATTAATCATTATTTCCACTATGGGTGCATTAAAGAAAATACAATTAATACAGGATATGATTTCCATTGTAAACAGCCCAGGACTAAAAGCATGATTTGAAGTAGATGAAGACATTGTAGCTACATAGCTCATGGTGACCACAGTTTGACTCCATGCAAATACAACAGAAGGGGACTCAGGAAAATCAGGAGAAAGAATTAGTAGAAAGTATCTGGACAGAGGCTCCCCACTACAGATATTTATTTGATTGCAGAAACAAGGAGTGGAAGGAGAAGAAGAAGAAGTAGCCCTTGACTGAAAAAGACTACAGATCCGAAGCATACCTACCAGGAATAAAAGCCATTGAACTCAGTGAGACTTATTACAAAATAAGCATGCACAGGCTTCCTTGTTTGTTCAGGTTAGCACAGAGCTCTACTGACCTTTTCTTTGTTGCAAACAAGAGGAAAAATAGTTTAACATCCGCAAGAGCTGTTCTCTGGGATCTGCTCTAGCTTTCATGCAGTAGGTTGGATTAAATAGATCCATCCACAGAAGCACAGCAGCCTATGGATTCTTATGCAGATCTACTGAACTTAATATCCTATAGAAGAAGCATATATGCAGCTGACTGAGAATTCAAATAATTTGCCGGGATAACAAATAGACTGTATGCAGTAAGGAATATGGATCTGAAAATTAATGTACCAAAGATAAGGTAGTTGGGTTTGACAAGAAAAATTGAGTGAACAATTCTAAAATATGCTTCTGAATCAACTATAGTCCCCTCCCCCAATAAAAAGTTGCCAATTTCTAAGAATCAAGCAGCAGCAGTTTATTAGCCTTGAACTTAATCGAGCATTTTTTTTCCAGTAATGCGCTTAAGACAATTTGAAATAGAATGCACCTTTCATACTGAAATATCCAGAACTTTATTTTAGTGCCTTTATCTCAACATTTACATTTATAAGCACGTGGATCATTTTATTTGGAGGCGGGGCAGTTCTGATGAGGAACTTGCATATGCACAAAAAACACCTTTGTTCTTAGGTAACCCCATTTTTTTTCATACTAACAGGCATTTTATACAAAAATGGTATTAAAAAGAATTATGATTTCTGTTGGTGCAGTTTACCTGACTATTAAGTGACATTACTCAGAACAGCCTTACCCAACCTGGTGCCCTCCAGATCAATTTAGAGTACAAATTCCAAATCCAAGCCTGTATATGGATACCTAAATTAGAGAAAATTATGTAAGTGCTGGACTAGGATACAAAAAAAATGAGGTTCAGATCACCACTCAACCATAAAACTCCAGAAATAATCCTGAGCTTTGTGAGGATTGTATGGGTAGCGGGAATAATGTGTGCTGTCTTTAGCTCCATGGATAGAATGCAGGAATATAAAAATTAAAAGCACATCTGATGAAATTTCCTCTCTGCAACTTTAAAAGTTGGAAGAATATTTCACTGATACAAGGCATGACATTATTGACCACCTCATCTCTATGAAAGCAATGGGTTTTAATAGATTAGGATTATCATTTTTAAGAGTGCCAGAACTCAATGAATTAAAGTACACTGAATGGTTCATGATACGTGGAGGATTCCTACTAAACATTTTACTGGAAATTTTTCCCATTCTTCTAGAAGTGTTTTAAGCAGAAAATGTTCATACGCTGCAGGAGTCTCAACCTCCAGTTTCTCAACCACAGCAAATTCATAAAATAGATGAATGCCTTCCTTTATTAATGCCTACAATTTTTGCTTGAAAATAAATCATTATTGTAAGAGTGGTCACAATACAATCCTATGCACAATAATGATACAGCAGCACATATTCTGGCTGCCTGAGTAAGTTCAATTTCAATTGGTCACTGCTTGAGTGTCAGTTGCTCAGCATGACTGTGTTGGCTCATAAGGTATCCACAGGACTGCTTACACAATTAAATCAGCCTTCCCCAAGCTGGCTGGTGAACAATGGGGATATATTCAATACATCTTGAGAACACCAGCATGGGAAAAAGTGCACCAGACTGTATAAAGCAACACAGAGAAAACCTACAGTAATTTTAAAAGAATCTCCATACATGTGAGATTTCTGCATCCATTTACTTGGATTTACAAGAACTGTAAAAGCAAAAGAATTGGGTTATACTGCCATCAGGTGCAGTTTATGTATATGCTAAAAATAACAATGTTGTTTTCAATGATAACTCATTTCCAGACAACAGTGCACAGTAAATAGGTTTATTGCTTTTACTCTTAAAGATTAAACCAAACGAAGTATGAAATTGTGCAGCAAGTTAAATTGTAATCTTTAATAAAATTACTATTAAAAAAAAATAATACAGCAAGTAAGGGCAAAAATTGAAAGAAGAAATAAATACCAAAGATAAAAAACAAGAGCAAAAGAAATGTACAAAGTAGGGGGGGTTATGTTGCAGAGTATCTTGGAAAACTGGGTGGTCTTTGCATTCCAGGCAGTAGGAAATTCATTCATATATATATACACACACACACACACACACACACACACACACAGACCCACACGCATCCACATATGGAGAGAGAGAGAGAGAGAGAGAGATGAAGGGAAAAGAGCAACAGATTTCTCTGAATCTGTTATCTTTTTGCAAATCATCATCTCCTCACTCCTGTCTTTCAACCTTAGACATTTAGATACTGTAACAAGTAGTAAATATTTACTCAGTTATAAAAAAAATATTGGTTATAGTTATAATTCCTCCACCTCCCCCATATTTTTGGACCAAGTGCTTATATATCAAAGATATAAGCATGATTCTGATACTGTAGCCGGTCCAATAAAGATTTCATCTGATCAGTCTGTAGTAACATTTAAATGTTTGGGAATCCACCATATCAACAGTACTTATCTGAAAGCTATTTGAGAATGTTAACAGCCTGCTTGTATTAAAAATACAAGCCCAGTTATAGATACCTGAAGATTATCATTCTTCATCTTGGAGAAATATACAAGGATGTTTACACTGTTTGTGGAATTTAGTATTGGACATCCTGTTTCCAGTGGAGGGGGGGGAGATTCCTTATCATATTCATAACAGAATGAAGTATGCATTAAAAAAAATACATGCTCTGAAAACATCAACCTAATAAAAACCTGGCAGGCATCTTTTATTTTTAAGGTAGTAGCAAACAAATGTTTTTGCAACTTAATTCCTTTGAGCTCCTCAATCCAATGGCAAACAACTATTTTCTTCTTTGCAATTTATGAAGGAACCTTAACAAATTTCCAATTTTATAATTTGGAATGTTTTGCTCTCCTGTTTAAACAACATATAAATTGTTACTGCACATATGTAAGGATGATAGGAGATCCATTCCCAACTTGTATTTTTTGAAACTGCAATAAAAATCCTAATTCTGCCCACTGTTGATTTTTTCACATATTAAAATTCCTAAGTACATTGGCTTAAAGCAGATGAAACAAAGACATCAGTTCTTATTATATAATCTATTTGGTGTGCTTTAATCTTCCCAAATAATTGTTCAATTCCTGATAAAAATCATAAGTCTCATGTACAAATCAAAACAAATTATTCACACCAAAGCAGTTAAGAAGTAGGTAGTCAAGGACTAATATTATTCAGCCCGGCTAACATTGAACTTCTGAAAGAAAAACACTAAATTATGTCAAATGTTCCCAGAATATAATTGTTTATTTTCTTTTATTGAAAGAACAATCTGAAAGGCCCAGTTCTGATGTTATAAAATTAGTGGAGTTAGAAAAATTGGTCTTTTCCATTTCCTACTTTTCCATAAACAAAATTGTCACTCTATCTCAATCAACATGTTAAACTGTTGCTAAACAAAGACCTGAAACTAGTTTGAATTGGGTTTGTGTGCCTTTGATTGAGGGGACAGTGCAAGCCATAATCTACTAAACTCTATGCTATCGCTAACAAAGGTTACAGAGAAAGGAGAAGTGACAGAGGAAGAGCGTATGCATGCCCATGGTATATTTCAAAACTCAAAATTATCATTTGGAGGAGCAAGTCCATGAAGTCTGAATTAAACTTCTTCAAATTGAGGTTCTCCAGATTTCCTGGACTTCTATAATTCTAGCCAGCATGTGAAAAGCTTGTTTAAGGACATTAGTAAGGCAATCTGCTATGAAAATAAAGCTACTTTGCAGAATTTCCATTTATTAAGTGATTCAAATTTTAATTAAGTTATATGTGTATGGGTGTTGGCTTAAAGGTCAGTGTTGTGACCTTTAAGCCATAAATGAGGTAAAAGAAACATGGCCAATGGTTACTATGGCTGTGCAATGCTTCAAATTCATTTCCAAAAAGATTATTTGGAAAGGTCGCTGCACAATCCCAGGGAAAGATGCAGCTGCTTTAAACAGATGCAATTATTGTTTGCGCCCCTCCATATTCCACAATATCTTTTTAGAAATAAATCCAAAATGCTCTACAACCCTAGTGGTTACATTTAACTTGAAATGGATGAGAAAAAGATGTTCATACAGAAAGGTTATTCAAAATCTGCCAGACAATGAGCATTCTACCAGGCATCAGGGACAAAGAAATATATTCGCTATACATCTCCTCAGAGACGCAAGTCCTATGAAACACAAGTTCTCTCACAGACATGGTTCTATTTGAAAAGAGGAGATAGCATTAATCCAGTATGCTATTAGCTCATTACATTTTATTTCACTGTATCATTGTAAAAGGAAAAAGTCTCACCCATTTCTACACATCACTGTGCCCAACATAAAGCAGATGTAATGCAACCATACTTAGGAGACCACAGCTGCTAAGATTTTATGCTCCCTTCCTGCAGCTGTCTAAAACACCATTTTCCCTACTACCCTTATCTACAACAAAGAGTTTGGCACCATTATTTAACTGTAACTCCTGAATAACCAGGATTCAGGAGAAATGCAATGGGTAAAAAGATGAGCCATTTTACAGATTGCATTACCTTGGGGTTTTATCATAAAGTTAGAGTGACTCCATTCAGTACCACTGGAAGATTTTGTGGTAGCTTTGGAGTTCTTTGACTCCCTCAGATCTTCTTTCCATCACCTGTGTCTTTACTAAATGCTGATCCTGTCAAATATTAATGTTTCAATCCATTTTTATTTAGCTAAGCTTGGGTAACTGCATTTTGATTTAGAATCAGATAAAAGATTTTATCCGTCTGTGGGATACAATAACAACCTGTATTTTAATATTAAAAACTCCTACTCCTTTTGATGCCAGGCTATACATGTATGTTTTACTCAGCCAGTTTCCTCAGCTTAGGATCAAATGGAAGGACCACTTATTTGCATGCAGAAGCAGGAGGTTCATTTCTTGGCACCTCCAATTTAAAAGGTCAACAAGTAGATGAACAACAATGCTGTATCCCAGAGCTATTGTTATGTTACAGCAGACAGTATTTGCCAGTACCATTCTGAGGCTCCTGGAGCCTTCAGAGAACAGATTGGGGCAAACAGTTGGAGTTTAGAGTTTTCTATTTGTTTGCATTTTGAGATGACCGGGGGAGGGGTGGTTTAAGGGGCAAAATGGTTAGCCTTATAGATGTCTAGGGACTTCATATTCTTAAAATTTCCTCCCAAAATGGGCCCTGGTTGTCAAACATCCTAGAGATAAGGATGAGCATGGTTTGATTTTTTTATCTTTACTGTATACCAAAGATGATAGCCATGAGCGATTGTTAAACAGTAAGACCAGAAAGATGGTATATAAACATTCAGACAGCATGACCAATTTATGTAGCATAGAAACAATTATAACTACAAATAAGTCCAAGTCAACGTTTTCTAATAAGGATTGCTGTGATAAGACAAACAGAGACAAGGTTTTTTTGTATTTTTGAAAAAAGGGGAAAAAAAACCAAAAGCAGAAACAGCAAGTTTTTTGTAAGGTACATACACATTAGACCCTAAACTGAATTTGTTGTTGGACATACCCAATGGCTTCTAATGGCAACAGCAACAGTTTCTGTGACCTTTCTAGGAATTTCAATAAATTGATCTTGTAGTAGCTGATCTGTAATCATTGACTGTGGTTGGTCTGATAAGTTAGTAACAAGAAGTGACATGATAAAGTTAGTTTAACAGCATGTGAGTCACATACTCAGTTTCCGTGTCACATAGAGCACACACAGAGACAGTCTCAGTAAGAAATACTATAGTATTTTCCCAGTGTCACTACTGAAGGTAAAGCAGTGATTCACGCTAATGTAAATGCCCCTCTGTGTAGACCACTGCGAATACGATAAATGTATATATCCTCTCCTTTTTAGTAATGTTTTTAATTAAGGTTTTATGTATTTATATATTTTATATTTTTAATGTTTGTTGTGAATTGCCCAGAGTTCCCCCATTGGGGGGAGATGGGCGGTTGAAAAATTTAATAAATAAATAAATAAATAACATGAAAGGCACAATCATAGAATTCCATAGCAAAGGTATGAAGCTTTGGATTTATCTTCTTGGACATCTAGATTTGGAACTTTCTGTTTGGGCTCTATTATAACTTTCTCTGGGTAGATAAGGAAGGATAGCCCAGAATGGGTTAGGTTGAGGTTTATTCATTTTTTCAGTGAGATATAATTACCAGAAGTTAGCTGGATCCAAGATTCAGCCCCCAACATTAATTTTAACCAGTATTTATGTCAGCAGAGTCTCAGATGGGCTTCAACAGAGACACACCCAAATTCCAACTGGAGAACTATATTGACTGTTGATCAAGGATTGCAAAGGATGGCTCTAAATGGCTTCTAAGGCAGATATACTGTATGCACATTGTCTTCCCTGAGTTCTTGGTTGGGAAAACATTGAAGAAAAGTGGCTGTGCATACAGGTGCATGCCAAGACAGCTGGGAGCAGCTTCTAAAGCAGCAAGCATGGAAAAAGACACAGTTGCTTTAATTATTCCAAGATGGATGCCTTATGCATGTTCCCATGGATTGTGAACCACCTCTTCTGAAGATTTTGCCCAGCCCTAGCATTTTTCAAAAGTTGTGCCTGGGAACTAAAATGAATTACTTTATCAAACTGAAAGGCAATGAATCAACAAGAGATAATGGCTTGTGAAGAATTACTAGCTGGCTACCAGTTATAAATATGGATTATTTCTAGACAGGGAAACAATGCTTTCTTCCTCTCTGCTTCTGTACAGTGTACTTTGGACAACTTCTGAAAAGAAGTCTTAGCCAATACAAAATAAAACAGCAAGATGGATTGGCCAATACAATCATATTAACCAATTTTCTGTTATCTACATTAGCTGCTAATTTAATCTGCTCTTAATAAAAAATGTTGATATTAACTGTTAAAGCCCTAAAGAGCTTGAAGGGAGGATCATCTCCCCTTAGGTAAACTTAAGATTTTCTACAAAGCCAGGAAATTAGTTCTAAAGCCCCCCCCCCGATACTCCTATTATGAGTCATCCTCCCCACAGTAATAATCTTTTCAGATCCACATAAAGATGTTTGCATTTTCTCAGATGTTTCAATATCAAATATTTTTCAGTACTTTTTGGGTTCTTCTACTGATATTTCTTACAGCTGGTTTCATTCTATAAAACACTTTTACATTTTATGGATTTAATGTAATGTTGAATGAGCTGTTGAGAGAACATTTGTTACTGAATGATTTATAATACTCAAAATACTAAATTTTAAATCACTGCTGAGATTGCTACAAATCATTTATGGGTAGGTCAGTAAAATGCTCATAGGCAGCCCAAACCAGGATTTTGTCCTCCAAACAACCCTGAAACCAACAGGATGGAACAATCAATTTTCACTTGTAGAACTTATAGCATTTTGCCATTTATACCAAGTTATCACTTTTTAATCAACCTCTCTTAATTGCTGAAGGAAAAGATTCATCATAAGAATCCCTGTAAATGTACATGAAATTGCATTTGAAAACAACCAGTGAAAAATTAAACAATCCAGTTGATGTACAGCTCTGGAAAAAGAATAAGAAACCAGGTATATGTTAAATTATCTTATTAAGATTTATTTTCAACCACCTGCCACCCAAGACAAGAATGAACAGAGAAGAAATCTTAAAAGAGCAGAGGAAGGAAGGATATATTCATAGGTCTGGGTCACTTTTACATGTTTTCATTCATAAATCTGTTTTAGTCTGTTTCTGCATTCGATTGTAATTTTTTAAAATGCATGCAGGATTCATATTTAAATACATATTTAAATAGTATGTTGTGCTTTTTCCCCTTCCAAAATATGCATTTTAAAGGATAATACAAAACCCTGTATTGATGGAGCCCAATAGAGGTGGCTCAAAAATTTGTCTGCTGGCACAAAAGGAGCAGCATTCAGTCTTCTCCCTGCCATTATTCCTTTCAGCTGCAAGCATAAATTTCCCACTGAGTCTGGAACATTAAAAAGATTGGGAGGATATCTGATATTTTGGTGCAATGCATTTTAAACCATTAAAATGATTTCTCAGACTGTTTGTTCACAGGACTGTTTGTCCAAGGGAGGGTCTCACATTGTAGTTCAAAATTTAGTTATAGCTTGAAATGACCAATCTTAAAGCATCTAGGACAAATATATTGCTTTGGGAGCCAGGAGTTTTTTGGCTACATTGGTTACCAGTTTGCTTCTGGGTCCAATTCAAGGTGCTGTTTTTGACCTTTAAAGCCTTCATGGCATAGAGCCGGGTTATTTGAACCTCTTCCCAATTATATCTACTTGTCCCACTGGATCCAGCAGAAGAGGTATGTTGCTGGTCCTGTCTGCTAAGGAGCTACATCTGGCGGGACCCAGGAGATGGGCCTTTTCTGCTGTGGCACCCACTTTATGGAACATCATTTACCCCTCCCCCAAGATGAGCTTGCCCCCATCCCTGCTAATTGTTCATAAGGCCCTCAAAACTTGGTTATGTCATCAGGCTTGAGGGTCCCAAGGGAATGGTGAGTTGCTGAGGTGGCTCCCTTGCTATTAGTATCTGTTGCCCTCTCCTTGCCTTTTAATCATAATTTTAATATTTTTCACTTGTTACAGGTAGTCCTTGCTTAAAGACTGTAATTGGGGCTGGAATTTCTGTTGCTGAGCAATGCAATCATAAAGTGTGATGTCATGTGACCACATCGCTTAGTAACAGCAATCCCTGCAATCCGCATTGCCATCATTAATCAAGGATTGTGGGTTCTTAAGCAAAGACCTCCTTGCAACTTCCTGCCAGCTTCCAATAACCAAAGTCAGTGAGAAAGCTCACAAGAATTTGCAAGTCCCAAGCGGCTTGCAAGCAGGCTGGCAGGCAGGTAAGTGGCAGCTGCCAGGCGGGGGAGGGTGTGTGGGTGGCCAGTGAGGCACAGCATGAGTGCTGTCGGGCTGGGGGAGGGTGAGCAAGGGTGTGTGGGTGGCTGGCAAGGCATGGCAAAGCTTGGGGTGTCTTCTACCAGGTGCCCAACGTGCAATCAGCCCCAGAGCCATAATGCGGCAAGAAGCCCCAGAGCCACGGCACCTCCTCATACATGGCCGGGATGGTAGGCCAAGCAGAGGGGAGGCAGGCAAAGACGACGAAGGTCAGCTGGGGGGGGGTTGGCAGGGTCACGGCCATAAATGCGGGCTGGCTTGAACTTTCATCACATGACTATGGGGGAATTGTGACAGTCATAAGTTCAAGGACCAGTTGCAAGACTTTTTTTCCATTGCTGTCATAACTCTGAACGATCCCTGAACAAATGGATGTTAATCAAGGACTATCAGTACTTCATGATACACATGAAAAATGAGCATGAAGAGATCATCCTGGGTGTAGCTATTTCAAAGTTTGTACAGCACTCCTTTGTAAACTGTGACAAACGTAACTAGCAGCCATGTATTCTGACCCACCAGATACTTAACTGTCTCACTGCTTTATCACATATGACTTGTGTTCAACATTATCTGCAGCTGTACAGAGATCAAAGCAGGTGAACAAGATGAAATTATCTACGGTATTGCTGATCTTCTAGGCAAAAGCTTTTATCCGAAAGTACAAGTTCAGTCCTATTATCAAGCCCAGGAGAAAGGTAGCCTGACAGCAGTCTTCAAAAATGGAAGTTCCAGAGCCTGCTACTCACTGGCTGGTAAGCCTGACTAGCAGGGGTGGAGGTACAGTGGACTATCTTCCTGGGGGGAAAATGTTTTTTTAAAAAAATCTTGTTTCATTTTTTTTTTTTTAAACAAAATGGAGTCGGTACCACAGTATAAAGGCTGCTATTTCCTCCACAGGGGGAGTGTTCATGGTTTCTAAAGTCAAACGTTATAAATGAAATGTTGATTGCACTAGTCATAGTACTTAAACCTTGGTTTAGGCATACAAACATAAGCTACACTCAGTCTTGGACTTATGAGAGACCCCTTTCTATTCTACTTCTTTGGCAAAGCTATGAAAAATTCAGGTTTTTTTTTTTTTTTGCTTTTTTCTTAAGATTACAGCTTCCCCCAATGATTAAATCCAAACAAGCTGCAGATATTCTTGAAATTAGTTAATTTAAAATGATTAGTTATTTCAACATGCAAGCATTACATTTAAATTTAATCTTAACTTTATTTATGTATTTATTTATTGAATAGAAGAATTGAATTTATTTATTTACTGAATAGAAGAACATGAAATTATGGCTTCATTCAATGTCACAGCACTCTTCACATCCATATATCCAGAACTAGCAAAAGAATCCATGGCAGCAATACTACACAATACACCCAACCTAGCCAAATACATTAAGATTGAAATACCCAGAATCATGGACTTCATCAACCTCTGCCTTTCAGTTTGATGGACAGATATACCAACAAATCAGAGGAACATCCATGGGATCACCACTCTCAGGACTAACAGCAGATACTGTAATGCAGCATCTAGAAACTATAGCACTCCCACACATACAACCAAAAAGATGGATCTGGTATACAGATGACACCATCATAATAAAAAGGGAACAGCTAAAGAAGACACATGAAACAATCAACAGCATCTTCAAAGGAATAAAAATTACAAGGGAAGAAGAAAACAACAAGACACTACCCTTCCTGGATATCCTCATCAGCAGAGGAAACTACAGCAAATTAGAAATGCAAGTCTATCAGAAAACAACCTACACTAACCAAGTGCTCTATTACCAAAGTAACAACCCAACCTCCCACAAGAAGAGCTGTGCAAGAACATTATTCAGACGAGCACAAACATACTGTGGCAACTCAGAACACCAGAAAAAGGACTGCCTACACAACTTCTTCCAACAAAATGAATACCCATGCAACTTTATCAAAAAGTGCCTGACCACTCAACCTACTATAGTGCAACCAACACCGCTATGAAAAGGATAACACTACCATACATAAAAAGCATCTCAGAAACAACCAGCAGACTATTACAACCACATAACATCTCTCTAGCACACAAACAAACTAAAGACCTCCAAAACATCTTAAATAAACCAAAAGACTCAGTAGCCCAAGAAGAAAAAACAGAGTCATCTACAACATACAGTGTAAGGACTGTAACAGCTACTATGTAGGATAGACAGGCAGAAGACTAGGTAGAGCGCATCCATGAACGCTAACTAGCAGTCAGAAGACACGATGAAAACTCCTTAAACTCACAGCACATGGACAGGCTCAACCATCATTTCAACTAGGAAACTGTGAGCATCTTAGACCAAGCCAAATCCTAGGGAATTCCTGGAAGCTTGGCATTCAGACACAGCAGCCATCAATACACACATAGAAATAAACCATATTTACACACCATTCAAAAGAGACAGCAAAAAACTAAGGAGGAAACAAAAAGACCAGAACATCTCCTCCAGCAGCCAACATCCAGATAAGCGGGAATTAACATCAGACAAACAATCAAGCAGAAAACAATATTCTAATCAAGGTACCACCAAGTCGAAAACTACACCCCCACCAACACTGGCAGAGCAAGCAACTGTATATAAACAGGGAGCAAATCCTACACTCACTAGCACTGATGATGTTACCTAGTTGGGTCATGAAATGTCTGCAAGCAAACAACCAAGCTCAGAGAGCACCAAGGATTCTACATTTATTGAATTTATATAGCCGCCCATCTCACTTGCATGTGACTTTGGGCAGTGTACACAATTAAAAGAAAAACTTAACAATCCGCCTAATTTATCCATTAAAAACCAATTTAAACCAATTTAAAAACTATAATGACAAAAAGACAGGGAAGAATGCAATCTAAATTTATACCAGCCATTTAACTGGCTCCACGCTTTAGTTTTAATCAAAAGCTAAAACTAAAGCAGAAACATCTAATTCCATGGCCTTGCTGGAGCAGAGAGAAAACACAAAGCCAAGGTTTGTTTCTTGTTCTTGTAACAGTGTACCAATGCTGCCAGCAAGTTTCCTGCTGAATTAGCGAGTCATTGTAATGAACTCCTTGAAGGAAGAATAGAATAACGTTAATAATGTTCTGTTCATAGGAACAGTGTTATTTCAGTGCACTAACCCAACAGAAGAATTTCTGTTCAGAGTGATACAGTACAATACACATTAGCATATTATTGGGGATATTACTAAGATTGGAATTTCACAGCCTACATGGCAATTTAAATATAAACTAATCCAAGAAGCTAATTTCAGACAGTTGAATCATATTATTATTGCTACACACCTACAAGTAGACAAGTTGCCAGAAAATATAGACAACAGAAATCTGCATGTATTCAGTTTGCCCTTAAGGTCGGTTTCCACATAAATATTTACTACCCACTGTGTCATAATTAAGACAAACTAGGAGGAAATATTTCACAAGAGACCGATTTGCTCTTCTACGTGTTCATTCCTGAAGAATCATCAAATATTATTTTAAAATGATGAATCTGGGAGATTGATGATAAAGATATCGTATCTATTTTCTAGACATGAATAAGTTGGTGTTAAATGACATACAGTTGTAACTGTTAAGAGCATTCTTCGGCAGTAAATTATTACCTTTAGTAAATTCCATTTCACCAAAATGAAACATGTTCTATAAAACATCATATAGTAACACCAAAACATCTCTGTGCAGTCATTTCTACTGAACCTAGCCTAACTAATACCTAGCTTTATTTTATTTTTCCCACAAATAATTCTCATTTTCTAATTTCATGCATTTATATCTTTCCTAATAAGTATTATGTATTCCTTACATTATTATTTCAACTATACATTTAAAACAGAAGATTAGTACATGAAGAATTACCAAACAAAACAGTACTATAAGAGCAAAATCAAAGGTTATCATACATCCCTAAACATTTTTGCTCACTCAAATGTATCCCACAAGTCAGGATACAAGAAAAGATGGGAGGTCTAACTTTTGGTTCAGTATGACACTTAGTGTTCCAGTAACATGGTGTTGCCACAAAAGAACATCTAATTTCAATGTGATTTTAAAAAATCAAAAGACAAGAATAAAAGCCCCAAGAAGCTGCAGAGAAATCAGAAGATTCATTTCATTAAAGTGTAGCCCTTACATAGTGAGAACAGAAAACCCATTATAATCCAGGCTGCTTTTTTATTTATATAAGCACGACAACACAGTTCTTTTTTTATGGTAACAAGAAAGGAGAGAGTAAAGGTAACTGCCAAAGTTACTATTCTGCATATATGTACCTCAAGGTCTTAAGAAGTATGCAGATGTCAGTTAAGAATGATTACTATCCACATATTAGTTCATTTTCATATCAGTCTTTTAGAATAATGGCAGAAGTGAATCATTCTGATACCTGCATAACAGAAGCAAAACATATAGATTAAAAACCTCCAGGATATTTGTGCAACTCTTAAGTTGACTAAGTGAAAAATATGTATCATAACAAGCATTGGCAAGTCTTGGCAAGGAACTGAGGAAGCTGTACGTTTGTCTGCAAATTGCTATGACCCAAATCTTCACAAAAGTTAGCTTTCAGCATCATTCAACTCCCCAGAAATTATCTAATTTTTTCAATGATAAAATACAACTCCCTGCCATCACCACAACAGGAAAATCAGACAGTGAAGAAAGAAAATCTAGATATATTACAGTGATTAAAATGAACATGACAAAAAAGAAATATTTAACAGAGAAAAAAGATTTATATCTATATATTACTAAACTTTCATTGTGTTTATCTGTTTGCACACTCAAGTTAGCCCAAATGGTGCATTATACCACAAAAATTTTTGAATCAAGGTACCTAAAATCCACTAACTTAAAGAATGCGCAAAAAATCCAGGACCCATTACTCCTGTGGAATTGAAATTCCCCCAATGGTCAGACCAGTTTTATTCACAAAGTTGCAGCTGTTGCAGCATTCCTGCGGTTACGTGATCATGCTTTCTGACACTCTCTGTCTGCTTCCCACAAGCAAAATCAATGGGGAAGCTGGCAGGAAGTCAGAAGTCGCTCCTGCTCCCACTGCTTTTTTGCCCACCCATGGTCATTCTGTTTATTGGTTTAGATAAGTAAATATTGACTGATTATTGAGGTTTGCTTGCCACTACAATTCTTTTTCTATTTATGATATATGCTCTTCTTAGATGATCACGGGACCATCCAGCATTGGGATAAAAAAACACGGTTAACCTAAATTTTAATGTTCATTCTGGTCACATCAGACTACACTACCTGGTCACAGGGTTGTCTAGTAATAACTAAAGATAACACTATAAAAACCACAGGCAAGTTGGGGGGGGGGTTGCTGCAGAGCAGCACAAAGCCGCAGCTGCCCCAGCCCAGCCTAGCATCCCATTCTTGCAATCCTTCAGAAACCTTCTGGTCTTCGCTAGATCTTGAGAGAATGGGATGTGCACCATTCCTTCTTCAAACTGCGAATGTTTCCAAAGAATCACAAGAATGGGACATTGGCTTGGGGAAGGAATGAGAGGCACAGCTAGGAGAACAGCGTGAGACAGTGAAGGCCAGCAGTGTGGGGCCTGAAGTGGCAGCAGTGGTGCTGGGGCTGAAGTCAAGGCCTGGGGGCAGTAGCAGCTGGCTGAGACTGCTGAAGGCCTCAGACCTCAACTCCAGCCCCAGTGCTGGTGTCAATGAGAGCTGCTGTGCAGGGTGGCCAAAACGGTATAGATGGGGGGAGGGAGGTAGGCAGGTGAGAGGCATTATAGCACCCCTGTG
Organism: Python bivittatus; assembly: GCF_059951505.1. Classification (NCBI taxonomy): domain Eukaryota; kingdom Metazoa; phylum Chordata; class Lepidosauria; order Squamata; family Pythonidae; genus Python; species Python bivittatus. Next base: position 1,258,865 of record NW_028277113.1, read on the forward strand.
GTTGTAAGTGTGAGTGGGTTGCCAAGCACCCAAATTTTGAACACTAAACTGTGGGGGCACTGCAGAAAGTCAATTTTTTCAGCGCTGTGGTAATTTCAAACTACCTGTATGTGATGTCCAAAGCAATCAACAGCAAGTACCTCTTTCAGTTCTTGGAAGAAAAACCCAAAATGTATAACCAACATATTCAAATTGAAATAAATTACTCTAGGGGTAACATCAACAATAGATTTGTGTGTTGTTAACAGTACCAATACAGTGTTGAATAAATACCGCATTTATATTTTGAGGGTAATAATCAATGAGATTGCTTATGTTTATATGATGAGCAAGATAAAAGTGGAGCAACAGTCTTTCATTAGTTCCCCAAAATAAGAATACTATTTCATTTTGAATATATGAGTTGATAATCCACTATGACTATTCTAGCCAGCCAGCCAACCAACCCTCCAAAAAAGAATTACAACCTGCACTTTGAATAAACCTCTTTTACATTTGAGTGCTTAGCTTGCTCCAGAAATGACACACCCATTAGACAAGAACATACTCATTCTCTATGATTACAAAACCATTAGATGTATACCTATGCACAAGCATATTTGTAGTAGATTGATGCAGCCTGATTCTAAGCTGGTCAGTCCAAGGAATTAGTTCTAGGTATAGCTGGGATATAAAATTATCAGTTGAGGAGAAAAAGAGCTTTTACCAAAGAATAAAAAGAAAGGAGAAACATCATAGAGGTTGGGTTCAACACATGATCTCAGGAAGTACTTTCACAAGAAGTATTGTGATTGTCACTAGTAGTAAATATAGAAGTGTTGCTACATTTTAAGCCTCTGATTTGTAAGTTTTCATTTGTAATATAAAAGATACCTCAGTAGTAGTATTCTCATACCAAAAACATAAGCAACACCGAGAAATGTACAATGGGACTAGAAAGGCAGAATTTGAACAAGTCTTCTTTGTAAAGAAGACAGATATTAACATCTGAGACACAAAGCAGTTGTTCATTTAAAGAGGATCAGACTGCAAGGTTAAAAGAACTGGAATCTTTGTTTTTTAAAAATAAACCCTTGTTTATTTCATTACAGGTAAAAATGAGCATTACTGGTCATGGTGAAAAAAATATTTTAACAACTGTTCACCACAATTTGCTTTTGTGTCAGGAGCTCAAGGCATGTACATAGTTATCCCTCTCCAAGATTGTTGTTACTGGAATCCAAAAGTTACCCAATGAGTTTTTTCCTAAATGAGCAGGGAATTGAGTCTGGGCCATTCTTAGTCTCAATGTCCATTCCTTAAAATCAAAGAAAAGAGGGAGGGTTCCTCTTAAAAGGTTAGCCCACCAATATCAGTTGCAATACTTTCTAAATACTCAATTAGTGATAATAATTGCAAAAACAAAGAAAAAGTAATGTTATTTTAAAATTCATCTAGAGACTCCAATCAATATACTGTATACAGTATAGTGTGGTATTTAAACAAGCACTACAAAAAATGCAGCACATTTCATGCCAAATTAATTTCTGAATTTCTAAATGTTTCCTTGTAACAAAAATTAAAATACAAAATTTTAGCCTGATTTGTCCTCTGCCAACTCACATCAGTATATTTTTCATGATCTGGAGTCAGATCATCCCCCAGATCTTATTTTTTTTTAATCCCATCCTTTTTAGATGTTACACGAGAGAAGGCTTAACTTTACACTGTTCCATTCAGCCATACAAGTACCACTATACTTTCAATATATATCTTCTCCCATACAGTATCATAGCTTCTGCTATTACAGAGGAATATTCTATTGACATCCTGTGTTGGAGGGCTACATAGATCAGAGTCTTTTCTGTTGTGACTTGCTGTCTGTACAATGGCTTCCAAAAACATATGCACTGACTTTTACTTTGTTTTGTTTTAGATAACCAGTGAAAATATTCTTTTGTACTAAAGCCTTTGACGGTTTTAGTTGTGGATAGCTACTGGGAGTTGTAGTTCAAGATGAAATCCACATCTCAAATTCTATGTACAGAACCTGACTTGAATCTTCAACAGTGGCAACAGAACAACATCTTCCATCTTATTTGAAGCTAGCAGGTTGTCAGCCCTTTGAGGTAGGCTAGGTCAGAAAATAGATGCCTAAAGAAATACAAGAACTCTACTTTATATCTACAATATGAAATCTTGAAAGCCTAATAGTGATTCCCTTTCCCTCCTTCTTATGCTAAAGAAAATCAAGGTGGGGCAACGTTACGCTTCTTTCTCAGACTGTTTTGTCTTCCTGGACTGAGCTCATAGCTTGCTTATGGTCTCTGTACACCTTTTCCAAGATCGCGTCTGAGTTCTTCTACATAGGCTAGCAGGGAGTTGGATAGCATAAACAGATCTTACCCTTCACTGCTGTTCCTTGCACCATGGCACCATGCAACCTTCGTAACCCTCTTACTAGTGGACACGGGAATATGCTTTTCTTTCCATTATTAAATTATACATTCATTTCATTTTATTCCTCATTTTGTTGTGCTTTTAATTTTTACAAGCTGTGTTGAATTCATTTTGAAAGCCAATTCCAATATGTTTTTCAAATAGTTTGCCATCAGCAATGGAAACTTTGGATTGTTAAGGCTGAAGATTCCGATTCTAACTAAGTAAAAGTGTAAAGGATTCTAATTTAAACTAGATAAAATGTATGGGATAATGCATTTAAATTAAATGAAGCACTGTGGCCTTCCTCCTGTTTAATTCAGCTGCTCTGAATTATCTCTAGTTTCATCTTTAATGTAATGAATTATAATCAAAGAGTTGCAGTATCTTTCCTTCAAACTTTTTTTTTTTGGATTATGTTTATATTCAGAGTTTTTTTTTCTTTTTGATACCCTGTCCAACGTTAGACTTTCTGCTGCTCTGGCACTATTTACATAGCTATTATTTTTTTTCAGAGGGGTAGAAAACGTTTATGCTAAATTGTGTGCAGCAGTGATTAACACACTTTACATTAACTGGAACTTTACCACATGGCAAAGTGCTTGATCCCCACACAGGAAAAAAAATGGTCTTCCATAATTCACATAAGTGGTATTGTTTTAATAGCAGCTGGTATGCAATTAAAAAAAAATAAAGCATTCATTTTTCCTCTTCTGAAAAAAAACATGTTTAATCTTCTTTCAAACAGCATATTAAAATCAGAAATCTTTAAGAAAAACACAGCTGCAATAGTTATATTATCCAGCTCACGCAAAAATAACCTGACTTGTTTAGTTGTAAAGGGAAAACCACTTCTCATGGCAGATTGTTATTCTGTTATTTTAGAAAACAAACAGCTCATTGGTATTACTCCTGCTTAGTGCACATTTAGGAGAAAAAACAGAAAATAGCAGTTTTTGGAATAGCATATAAAAACTAAGGGTATTTTCTCTTAGGTTGTTTTCCTCCTTTGTGAAAGTATATTAAGGTAGCTCTTAATTGTTTCCTATATGTTCCAGCACTTATGTGAAATTGGAAAGACATTCAAATAAACAGAAAAGGAACAGATATTATGCTTTCCATTGGAATGTCAATGAAAAATGGCATGCTGACAGTCAAGTTCTCTCCTCCCCTCCTCCCATGTAATATTGAGGATGGTTTACCACATGACAGCATGTCATTATGTGGTATATTTCTCTGTGTCCATCAGCCAGAGCTATAGAACAGAAATGGGAAAATTCACAGCATGATCACATGAGATCACATGATAAATCTCCAAAATTTTGTTTGGAGGAGTAGGGGAAAACATCATAGGGAAACTGTTGTTTACTCACATAGCCAGTTTTATACAAACCAGCAAGATCAAATAATATTCCTGAATTGCACCATTGTAGCCTGGAAGTAAAGGGCCTGCGTGCTTCAAACATCTATCCATTAAAATGAGCCACAGCACATGTAAGGGAGACTGTCTTGTGGCTAGTTTTTTTTCCCTCTCTGACATTTTTTCCCATGAAGAAAGATTTAACTGTTCCATTTGTCTTTCGACTACAGTTTTTAAATAGGCCAATCCAGGAAAATCTTTAGTTATATGGTCTGTATGAATCAAGTCACACAGAAATGGGAAATAATTCCTTCCTATCCTCTTTCTTCCTTCCTGAAACAATGCACTGCATAAACTGAGGAGCACAGTTTGACATCTGTATATTCCTTTTAAAATACACATATAGTTCAAAATAAAAATATACAAATTTAGTTATCCATCTCCCAAAACAACAAAAAAAAAACATCCCAAAAATCTACTGAAGACTATGCAGGCCCGGAACTCATAACAAAACCACAATTCAGCATGACAAGCTAAACATATTGCTGTACCTTGTCCTGACTTGAACTCTACAATCTTGCAACACTTTTTTCCCTAGAATATTTAAATATTATTTTAATGGTATTGCCAAATAGAAGAAAGTCATACAGCTTGCAATTAAATTTGTACTATTGTCCTTAACAAGACATTCAATAAGTACATTATTAAGACCAGTGCATTGTAGAGGTTAAACTATTCAGTTAGCAAAGATCCAGGTTCAAGTCTTCTCTTAGCTATGGAAGCTAACTGGGTGACTTTGGCAGCCACTGTTTCCCAACTCAGCCTACCTAATAAGTCATGGAGAAAAGTGGAAGAGGGAGTCACAAGTATTGTTTTTAATAACATTTTGTTTATTCAATGTTGCAAAATAAACTGCTTAATACAAATACTCATGTAGTTATTTATTTTGACGGTATCATTTTCACCATTTTTATTAAATAGTCAAATAATCCAACAGTCTAGATCAGTGGTTGATCTAAAGTGATCACACATCACTTTTAAGATGTGTGGAATTCTGGGAGTTGAATTCCACACATCTTAGTTGCCAAGGTTGAGAAACACTGGTCTAGAAAAAAGCCACACAAAACAGAATTTCATAGCACAATTGAACTAGCTCAATTATATGGAGAAGAAGAAAGAACCCAGTACCTGCAACAAGTACTGAAATAAGGGAGAAAGTTTTATTTAGAGAAAAACCAAAGAAAAATACTCAGAAGTGGCATCTGACAGATGATTTTAGCAGTAAACATATTCAACACAGCCCTCTCCACTGGAGCAGGAGAAATCTGATTATCCATTTTGGGGGCAAGGAGTTTTTTCTCCTGTCAACTGATAAGCCTTCCCATCAGGGAGCTACTTCCCATCACCCTTTTGCCTACCCAATTTTTCAAGCTGTATATTTTGAGCTCAAGAGGCATGAAAGATACTTTGCCCATATCATAACCACCTCCAAAAATTTTATTAGTAGATATATGCCCAACGGATTCATAAATTGCCCTAAACCAAAATGTAGTTTGTTTGGTTTTGATTTAGCATGTTTTGGAAACCCAGCCAGTGTGGCTTATGTAATGAATTATACCTTAGAGTCCTGTGAACTTAGCCAACTATGGCTTATTTAAAAATCCATGATAGAGTAAATTATGGTGCGGTATGAAGCTTGAGCTAGATCAGAATCTAGCAGTTGTATCAAATGTTAAGAATTTTTAAAAGTTAAGTCAGTGCGTACACCCTCCCAATACTGAAGATCCTACCAGTAACAGAATAATAGAAATTGAGCTTTATGATTCTCTTTTTGTAAAGCATGTAAGAAATCTTGGAATACCGAGGCTTCCGCTATCCATTATTGCAGAGTAGATATTAAAGCCTCATCTATGTCTTTGAAATACACCTGCATTTTCTACTTGAAACCTGAACAAATAATCAAGATAGACTTGCTCATTCTGATGTCATTACCACTTATCTGGAAAAATATTAAACACAGGCAAGAATGTTGAAATGCTTCCCTCCACATGGGATTGTGATACTTCTCTATCTTCAAAGAAAAACTTCAAAAGGTAAAAGAATAGCTAGCTTGCCTGGACTAAATCTGATTCAGGGCAATGAGCAAATATGATCCAATTCCTTTCTATCTTCTCAAGAGATTCTTCATAAAAATAATTCTCCATATTTAAAGACTACAGGTAGTCCTCACTTACGCTGTTATTTAAACCAGGAATCCTCAGGCATATTTTTCCACAGTGTATATCTGCAGCCAAAGAGATACATTTTTCATGATTGTTTATAGGTGCACTTCTCACCCTTTCCTATAAATTTAATACTTAAGAATAAAAAGTATGTCTCAGGTGACAGTAAGATAGGAGAGGTATTAACAGATTTTGTATCCACCAAATTATACATATAAGACTTCTCCTATGTACCTTTGCTAACACTGAAGTATTAAATAACAAGCAACGCATTTTATCTGAACATGCCTGAAATTACAGCTATCAGTCCAAATCTCTCCTCTGTCCGAACTATCTTTCCTTTGATCCCACAGTGTTCAAAACTCTTAAGACATCCTAAGGCATGCATGGACAATCTTGTCCTTGTAACCTGAGAAAGAAAGCTCAGAGATTAGGGCTATGATGCCATGAATAGAGTTATATCACACATGTAGGTAGATAACGATTTTCTTCTGGTTACTGGGTCCTAGTTTCTGCAAAAGCTGTGATCCTTTAAAAAACCTTTCTATCCTATAAGCTTGAATACTGAGGAGGGTGGAAATATAGCTTTCCTGAAAGACTGAAATTTAGTTTCACATGAGACTGGTGTTCCCATAACCAACCCCACAAACTTGGAAAAGAAAAACAAATTGGCTGGGCAAGCAAGGTGCCCAGTCTCATAGCAAAAGCCAAAATGGCTAGAGGTAGAAGACCCAGCAATTAGAGGGGGAGAGAATATTCCTGTTGGCAGACTTGCAGCCAATTGGAGTTAATCAGATCCCTCACCCTGTTTGTGTCACCCCAAGGTTTGTCCCTGAAGCACCCTAAATTGTACACTGCACGTGGAAAGCTTGTTTCAGAAAAAGGAAGATACCACTTTCAAATCAGAAAAACTAAAACCAACTCTAAATTGCTCCAACAAAGGGCAGTGGATGGTATAGAAGCAACTTAATGACGACATGTCCTCAACAACAGTCTTCACACTGAACAAGCAAACATGAGGTTAAACCTTAGACTCTCCTGAAGCAGTAGAGGCAACTGTATCATAGTTTAACTGCTCTTAGACAATGCTGGCAGTTTGGACTGGCCCAGGAAAACAGAAACTATGCAAAGGCTTGGGGATGACCTAAAGACTTGCTGAATAAAGACCTTTTCTAATCTGATTATAGGTGCCAAGCCCTATTATTATTATTATTATTTTAATCAAAACCCTAATATTGCTCTTGTGACAATTCAAAATTCAGTCTTGCTGTTGTGGCTATCACAGTTGACTGAACATGCCTTTTCATCCTGCAAATGTGAATTGGTAGCAGATTATGTATATAAATAATATAAACTAGTATTTGACCACCGTTTCCAGACCATTTTTACATGTTAGTTACATGAAGATGCTCCACGGTTTGCAAACAGGATAACTAAAGACTCCATTCTTTTTCCTTCCTAGTCAGATGACCCAGATTACACAACTGAAACATTCAAAGATTCATAAGGGTGGAGAAGTTAGTGACTCATTTTAAATTTTGAATTAATAGCTGTGTCAGAATCATTCTTCCAAGACATAAATAGGATTTGATGCATAATGTGAGCCAGACAAGACCTGATCATTACGATTACATTATGTGTGAACAGGGCTTTACGAGTTCTAAACTATGAGTTCAAAAATCTGATTCAGCATTTGCCATGATCAGAGTGATAGACTTAAAGAGATACAATTTACCAGGAAGAAAAGATCTCCTGAGGAAGCCCCAGTGAAATTAATACGACAGCAGAAGAGCAGGAAAACTTCCTTGTACTTTTATGACTAACGGCAATTATACGTTTGCTTTTTGAATCCTGCTACTTTGCTTTACACTGCCATACTGCTATATGTTTATGTTCAGTAACAGAACTTTGGACTGAGATTAAAAGCAAAATCATAAAGAGAACAAGACAAAAGGATCTTTTAAAGTAGTATCAATATGTCAGAAGACCTGAAAGATATTAAATGAAATCATCAAAGTTGCACTCAGAAACCACAAATTAACATTAAAAAAAAAAAAAGCCTGCTGCACTGTTCCAAAATATTACTCATTTAGTCTCAGGTGAATAATTTTCATTAGTAAGCAATGAAAATTAGTTTCAATGAGCACTCAGTCATATGAACTAGTCTCAAATATGAGATGAATAGAACCACAGAAGTGAGAATTTCACAACATACTTCTTTTTCTTTCATTTTGTGTTAATCCTGAAAAAAGCTACAAAAGATGGAATGCCTACTTTTATGTAACTCAAAAAGTTACAGAAGATCTTTCAGGATGGGAACACAAGCAGCCTACATTTCATGAAGTTTTGCCAAGTCACTCATCCTTCACTATAAAGAATACTGTCCCCAGTGCCAACCATCAAATAAGGAACTAAGACCAAGCTAAGTGCCTTCAAGTCCTCTGTTTCAGTGAAAAGGTTAAGAATAATGCTTAAATATCTTTCCTGGCTGCACTGTATATATATGATTCTCTCAGCCTTAGTCCTCCTTTGCAGTCAGGCAATAAAAATATTGGCCAGTGTTAAGGACACTTATAAGGACTACTGAAATATCATGCTGACCAAGAATTCTGAGAACTGCAGCCAACACCTTTAAATGATGCCAGCCTGAGGAGTTAACTTTTTTTAAATTAACAACATGCCATTCAACATGTTATAATCTGTTTTCCTCCTCACCCAATGCAGCTTTTAGATTTCTTTGAAACTCATGAGGTGAAAAAGGCTCAGACTAGTTCCTTAAGAAGACTTTACTCTTATTTCACTAATTACTATTCTGAGATATGCAGCAGCATTTTTTTTTCCTTATAGGAGCAGCTAAAACACTAAAAAGATGAAGGGGTTCCTTTTAGGAAGGAAAAGGTCAGGGTGGTAACTAACTATACTAACTATATGGTCTAGCAAAGACTTTTAGATATATATCCAGTACAACTTTCAAAAAGAATGTGACCCCCTCCCCCACTTAAGTAACACAATATCCCTCAATCTGGAGCCCTCCAATTATGCTGGATTAAAAATCCCAATTTAGACAAAATCAACTGCCCAACCCTGACCTATAATTCCTACTTTTTGAAACTGATTTTTTACTTAAATAGTCCCACAGATCTGTCATGGTGGATATGAACATGACTGTGTTTTCATGTTTGAAAATTACTTGTTTTTTCTCTTCCTAGATTCAAAGGTTTATACAGAATAGGCACATTTTTTTATGTCAGTGAGCCCCACTGCAGAGCTCAGAAAACTTGCATTTCCTGAATGTGTAAATATATTAGATTATAAATCTTGTGTGCTTTTACTGTGAAGCTCAGCAACTAAAAAAATACATGTGAAAAAAGAGAAAGGGACAAGAGAAATTGATAAGGGATGAAGACAGAAAAACATTTGAAAATGTTAAAATAAATTGGGTTGTGATGTTTTTGCAACAAGGCAGGTGAAAAGAAGACAACATGGGGGGGGGAAAGCCCCAGGTAGATGTGGGTTTTTTTTGTTTTTGTTGTTCTTTTTGGTAACCTTAAGTAATTGTGAGTGAATTTTTTCATCTTTTGCAAGTCTGCCAAAATGCCTAATTATTTCAAGTTGTTCTATATAAAATGGCTGCTTAAAAGTCTTTACTGGAGGCTTAGGAACACCTGAAGAACATGTTCACCTCACAATTTGCTTCTTTCAAAAAATTACAGTAATAATAAACCTGTAGTTAATTTACTCTACAGATTGATCTAAATTTGCCTTTTTTTTTTTTAATCTGCGCTCAGTCGTTACCGACTCTGCAGTGACTGCTTGGACGGGTCCTTGCAGTTTTCAAGGCAATTGTTTCAGAAGTGGTTTGCCAGAGCCTCCTTCCTAGGGCAGAGCCCAGCTGGCAAGTGCAGGAGGCGGGGTTTCCGTTGCTTCGCGCCCTTTTCGGGCGCGCACGGTTTTTCGCGCTTACCGGCAACTGCTCCCGACTCCTTTTTGCAAGGCACCGCCAGCATTTTTCCTCCCACCGGAGTGAGAGTACTCATTTATCTACTCACATGAGTTTTCGACCTGTTGGGTTGACAGGAACTGGGAAGGAAACAGGAGCTCACCCTGCTAACGCGAAGGCTGGACTCGAACCGCTGAAGCGTTGACCATTTCTGGCCAACAACTTTCAGCGTCATTAAGCCGCTGCGCCACCGCGTCCCCCAAATTTGCCTTACAGATACTAAATATTCTATCCCACTCATGGAGGAGGTATATAATCTTCCTGGCAGAAAATAAATGGACAGATTAAGGGAATCATTCAAGGTTATACAATAAATTGTTATAAGGGCCTATATGAATTCCCAGATCTCCAACAGTTAAATCCAGTATCACATGACCACTGTTCACCTATCTTTGTAACAGTCCAGCTATTCAAACAGAATGGCTTGTTCAAATAATTTTCAGCACTGGGAAATACAATAGTTAGTCAAAAACAAAAAATAACAAAGTATTTGTTTCAGAATAACTGAACAAATCAGGAACATGCAATATGCCCTTAACCAAACATCCAAACTACATATTCAGAAATACCCCATAATATAGCACTTTAGGGGCTGAATGAAGATTCAAGCCATACTCACACCTTGCAAGCCATGCTTTGCTGAACAAACCACCACTGGCTGGAGTTATAGAATACATTTGGCCATAAAACTGAGTTATAATCCACAATGTTTGGATTCACTGAAAATACTAAGCTAACATTTGATTTGGTTTTGGCATGATGAGTGTACCCAACCTAGGTGTGGGATGCTATGCAAATGAAAGTGCCTGCACACACAAAAAAGAGTAGCTATGAATTAGAAGAGTAGATCCAATTTAAGAAAGATATGTTAATATTTTAAGATTTTTTAATCAATACAATAGGTATTTACAGCACTGTGCTATACATGTTTAATTGGAAGTCTGCCCCATTGATGTTACTGGGACTTAAATATTTCCAGGTAAATTGAGTACAGGATTGAAGCATTAAAATGTGCTGTAGAACTTCTTTTGGAAACTTTCAGAAGGATGTTTGACTGGCTTCTCCTAAGGACATTTTTCAATTTATATCAAATACTCTTATCTTAAAAAGATATTAATGTGGTATATTTGATAAAGTCATAGTTCACGGAGTTTAAAATTTTTGTGATGACTCATTTATATTTATTTTAGTGCCTTTGAGTTAGTCTTGACACCTGGCAACTCCATTGACTCCAGGGACTACCGAGTCTCTGCAGGTTTCATAGCAAGATTTTTATAAGTGGTTTGCCCTTGCCTGCTTCCTAGGGCTGAAAGAGAGTGACTGGCCCAAGGTCCCCCAGCTGCTTTGGATCTAAGGTGGGACTAGAACTCCTGTTTCCTGGTTTCTAGCCTGATGCCTTAACTATTACATCAAACTGGCTCTCTGTTTTGTTTATAGTATCTTGCAATTTAAAAAATCTAAACAATTTAAAATTGGTCATAAAATACAATAAATTGTTTTAATTTCTGAACTGAATTCTATGTGCAGCCTCCCTGGAGCTATCAATAAAAAGTATTACATGCTTAAATGTTTGTTTTATCATCTACACTAGGGGTTGGTAAACTGCAGCCCATGGGCCAAATATGGCCTGCTGCCTATGTTTAAACAGCCTGCAAATGGACGGGTGGGTAGAAGATCACCAGGCCCAAGCCTCAGCCGAACTCTTGAAGTGGGGGGGCAGAGGGCCAGGTGTCCTGGGCAGCAGCAGCCTATCAGTGACCTCCTTGCTGGTGGGCTAGCACCATCCAATGGCTGCTGTGTTCCTTGGCCTGCAGACCTGTCCACAGAGGCAGAGGAGGGGCAGGGTCTGGTCCTTTAGAGAAAAAGTTTGCAGACCCCTGATCTATACATACTGTATTCTCTAACCTAGCCCCTCAATAATTAAGACTTAACTCCTTGCATCAGGTTATCCTTAACATTATTTCCTCTAACTGAAAAAAAAAAAAAGTATAGATTAAAGCCATCCTCAGGTCAAGCTTAATTCCTAGTAAACAAAACATGCATATCTGCAAAGTATGATCTTAATTCCAGGCAAACAAGAATATTAAAAAAAAGTTATGTCTTTTCTGATAATAAATATATCTCTGTCACCAATATATATCAAAATGCATCTCACAGTATATTTAGAGACATCCCTCATCTTAAAGCATCAATAATTAAATAAATTAAAAGAACTGGAAAGATTGATAATATGTCACATGCTAATTACTGAACTCTTAATCACCCACAGAAGTGTTGCTGCATTATAGCAACATCTGCAAGGTCAGGCAGAGAAAAGTTAAAATCCAAGAACTAATGTTTAATTCAGATTTGCCTGTCATTTCCTTAGAGAAGTGCTATAATCTTCCACTTGCCAAATATTGATTACTCCTACAATACTTCCACATAACTTCAGGAAGAAGAGCAGTTTTAAATAAAAAACAGGAAATTAACAATACCTCAATCTACTAGTGGCTTTATACGAATGGAACAGTTACATTCCTGTATTTTACATAGAGTAACAATACTAGGAAGCTTTCTGAAATCATGCAAGTTCAACTTTCACAAGATTCCTAATCCTTAGAATTAAATTTGATTAATATACAATTCTTATCAAAAAGCATGGTTTGAAGTGAAGGGAAAGTTTAATCAAGTTGAAGTATTTTTAGTTAGTACAGTAATGATTTAAACAGAACATAAACTATTCTTTTGGCCTAGCGATCTGCAAATCAATCATAATGCCCAAAGACCATGCTTGTACAGTCATGCACATATTTAAAGCATATTTTTAATTAGAAGCATGACTCGTCTACTGAAATCAATGGGGCTTCTTGATCCTGCCATAAACACACTCTTCTCTTCTGCAACAGATAGGGATTTTACTTTATTGTCATGCCCAAATGTCTTGGGAAAATATACATGAACTAGTCAAAATTCTGCATGTTTAAAATGTTTTAAATTGAACAGTAATTAACTAAAAAGGAATCTTAAGATGGAGTTTAGATCAGACTTTTGCAGCACTGTTTGCTTATTTTTAAATTTTAATAAGAAAAAAAATGGGGGGAGAACATCTGGTCAACATTATAAAGTGGATAGCAGAAGACAAAAGAGGAAATGGACCAAAATGAAATAAATCCTTCGTCTCTTCTTCACCCACCCACCCCATCTGCTTCTTCCTTCTGCTCTCTGTTGACATGGAAGGCTTTGAACCCCTGCAGTGGCCTGTATATCTCCTTCACAGGAAGCCTAGCAAGGAAATTCCAGACCGCTCTGCAAGAAGCTAGGCGCTTAACATGCCTTGCTCTAAAATAAACTTTCCGCAGATTTTCTGCACAAGGACGGTCTTGCAAATGCGGCGCTTTTCTCCTGGCACTTGAATGTGCTCACTGGGCCAAGGCACCCCCCCCCCCGTTCAATTTACTGACCTAAATGCAACGCGCCAAACAATAGGAGAGCGAGCGAAGCATGCAAGCAAGGCAATTCTCCACAAAAGAGGCTCACCTCTGCGCCGCACATCCTGAATCAAAAGGGAAACACGGAAGCACGCATGCACGCCGCATTCGCCCCCCACTAAAAGCAAGGATCCATTTCCCACCGGTTTTAATGATATTTGAGCTCTATCCCTAACAGTATCTCCATGAATTTACCTGCAAAAAAAGGTAAAGATTCGACGACTCACCTACGGTCCCGTTTGGACCACATTAAATAACTTTTAAGATCACAATGCTTTCCCCACTGGACCTTAAGTTCCATTGAAAGCAATCAGATTTACTTCCAAGCGACCCCGGCTGCAACTTCCACTGATTTTTCAAAAGTTAAGCTTACATTTCATTGCTTTCCATACCATGTCCGGGTCTAGAGAATAAACTTTTATCAAGCCATTGACAGGATTGCCGGGAGGGGGTGAAAAGCGGCTTATTATTCCTTCATCTCTTGAAATCCCAAAGGACAAACAAGACTGCGATCCTATATCAACCCCCATGGACTTCAGTGGGGCTTACATTCACGTAAGGGTGCCCGGCAGACGGTGCCCAACTTCGTGAACACATTCAAGGAAGCTCACGAGCGCCGGAGGAGATTAACCAACTCTGCCTGCTCCCTTCCCAAATCTTACTCACCTCCGTTAAGAAGTTATTCATGGCTGCACCAACTCAGAGAGTCCAGTCAAGGGAACGGCGGCTTCAGCATGGGTTGCAAAGGGGACGATTATTGCTTCTGGTGAGGCGAAGGGGCTGGAGTTCCTCACGCCCTTTCTTCTCCAGCTGCCATCCCGTGGCCTCCCCCTTCTTCGCTTGCCCTCTCTCCGCCTCCAGCCAAGTGACCACCAGTACATTCATTCAGACGAGCGGAGCCTTTTGTTTCATGCAGGGTACGTCTCAACGCTGGAGCAAGAGGTGGTTGCTGAAGGAAGCCCGGTAGCACATGGCTTCCTTCCACCCCTTGCCCTTACGGGTAAAGAAGCAGCCTGCGCTGGATTTGTTCAAAACGGAAAAAAAGTCCACACCAGGACCTGGATTAAGTACGTCTGCAGCTCCCTGAGCAGAAGGCGCCGGCTGCTCGCTCGCTCGCTCACTCCGAGCAAAGCATGCGCGAATTGGGGGCGCGCGCGCACACCTTTCATGCAGAATGCCACTAGGTGCGCGCTACTGCTGGTGCCGTGACGGGGGCTGTCCAAGGGCCCTCTCGGGTCACGGAGGAGTTTGCTGAGATTACTAATTCTCCGCCCCGAAAAGCGAGCGCTGCAACCAATCCCAGGCGAGCGCCTCTTTGGAATTTTGACCCAGGAGGCGCGAGAGCTACTTTTTCCTCGTTCGTTCCTGTTTCGTTGTGTTAAGGTTTTTTTTCACTCTTCACTGCAGCAAGCAGGCAGGCACTTCGTGTGTTTCCAACGCTGCTGCCCGTGCGTACGTACCTGCTGATGTGCTGACTGGGGACACTCCTTTTCTTCCCCTCCAACCCCATATCTTGGGTCTATTAGTCTTTCAGGCTCTCCCTCTCTCCCCCCCGACCTTGGCAACAGCGTTTACAAACTGCTTCATTTGTAGAGGTATCCCTCTGCAAATTCCTGGCTGTGGTTTCCAGGGTGAGATCTTGACATGTAGTGCCCATTGCATGTTATAATGGTTGCTCTCTCTAGCTAGAGTATGTTGCCATTAATTCCAAGAGTCCCTCAGTATTTCAGATTCAGTCATGACTTCCCAGGCTGGCGCATCCTGGCAACCTGACAAGGTCATGTTGCAGCTTCTCCTTGAGTCAGGGCACATTGAAACTGTGCTGGCCAGCAGCCATCTTTCCTCCCCCATAGTCTATCACCATGCTGCCTGGGGTGAGGGGGCTACTACTGCACCAATCTGCATGCAGATGAAACAGATCAAGAGGGACTTGTGCAGGCTCCTTTAGCTGCCCACCAGCCCCCATGGTTCCTTTGCTAGGAAGGCTACAGATAAAGCTAGTCCTCAACTTACTGCCATTTGTTTAACAACTGCCCTAGCTCCCTCCTTTGAGGAACATTCTCCCTCCTGAAGTTAGGCTCACCCCTTCCCTGCTGTCATTTAGGAAGTCCCTCAAGACCTGGTTATGTCATCAGGCCTGGGGGTCTTTGGGAACCAGAGACATTCTTAGATGGCTCCACTGTAATTGATATTCTGCTCTTTCTGTAGTGTTTGTATATTTTAAAATCAAAGATTTTTAAAATTTTTGTTTTCATTTTAATAACTTTTTATCTTTTTATAATGATTGTTTTTATCCATTTGTTAATTTTATTATGTACATAATATATGTAAAAATGTACATAAAATGTACATAAAATATATGTACATTTATTTCATTGTTGTATGCTGCCCAGAGTCACTTTGTGTGTGATGGGCGGCTATATAAATGTGACATATAAATAAACCACTCGAAGTTATGACGGTGCTGAAAAAAGTAATGACTAGTCCTCGCATTTACAAGTGTTGCAGCGTCCCCATGGTCATGTGATCAAAATTCCAGAGCTTGGCAACTGGCATGCATTTACAACAGTTGCAGCCTCCAGGGGTCACATGATTGCCATTTATGACCTTCCCAGGGGGCTTCCGACAAGTGAAGTCAATGGGGGAAGCTGTATTCACTTAATGACTGCATGATTTGCTTAACGACCATGGCAAAAAAGATTGTAAAATCGGGTGTGATTCACTTAATGACTGTGTTGCTTAGAGATAGAAGTTCTGGTCCTAATTGTGGTCATAAGTCAAGGACTACCTGTAGTGTCAACAGCACCCAACACTGATCTGCAGCCCTATTATGTTTGCAGCCACATGCCAACCCAACCTGCCTGATATATGCATGTGAGCTTTATGTAAGCTTTCACCTTCCAAGTAGTCCATGTCATTCCCTTGCACATGAGGGCATGTGACTGTGTTACACTGCCCTGTACAACCATCCAGTGGAATGTTCACAGGAGGGCAATCCATGGTGTTTATTTCTACCTCTATCACATGATCACAATGGAGAAACATATAGAGGCCAAGGTCTCTGAAATATCTGATGTTGCGGTGGCAAGCAAAGAGTTCTCTATGAATGCAGGTTACACCACTATAAGCTGGGCACAGAACATTATACTTCATAAGGGGCGCACTGTCAGGATCCACAACTGCTCACTTCTGCCTTTCTTTTTGCAGAGTGCCCAGAGGGTGCTGTCCCACAATTACCACCATTAGATATGGAATGGGCTACTCAGCAGGTGGGGGGGGGGCGGCTATCTTCTACCATCCAGTCATGGTTGGAAGCATACTGCATCTGCTTCAACTTCATACAGGTAGTTTCTGCCACTTCTTAACTGGGTTCTCCCCTCCATGCAGGCTCCCCATTATGGCCCACAAAGGCCAAAGTAAGTAAGGCAGGACTTAAACAGCAGCTGAGGCTTCACCTTCATTCACAAACCCAAAATTTGCTCATCCATCAAAATGAGTGGAACTGTTGAACAAACAGCACATTGGTCTAGAGTTGGACCAATTTGCTATTGGTGGATAACATACTGCAGCTGAAAGCAACCATGAGCTAAGGAACCTAACACCAAGATGTAGGCAGACAAACACAAAGCAGGCTAGGCACCACCTGTGTAAAGAGTTTCCCTGCCATGCTGGAATGGGGCCCTGAACCTACCCAATGCCCATCAGGAAGTTTCACTGATATTTACAGATATTTATTGGAACATGAGGTTCACTACTCTGGCACAGAAAGCCACTTCATGTGTTTGGGGGGGGGCGCGTAGAAAATGGGTGGAGGGGCGAGTTAGGCTGGCTTTTATTCTGGCTTTGATGTTGTGGAGTGGCCTGATTCACAGTCCAGCAGACTCCTGGGGTGTGGTGGAACTCTTCTTGGGATGTGAGGCAAAGGCAATGTCATGAAGACATGGCATATAAAACTGGTTACTGGGGCATATTCATGTACCAGTTGGGGAGAGGTATATCTGAGGCTGAACTCAAAGACACACATTCATAGGATTGGATGAGGAAGAGCACAGAAGTTTTCAACTTATTTCAATGAGTATATTACTGTTGTAAGCAAAAATGGTCCAAGGATAGAATACCATAACTTGAGACAGACTTCCCACTTTTTCTGCTACTAGGGGTAATTCATCTTTCCCAATCTGGAATTCTCCAAAAGTATCACAGTTCAGCTTCCATAATTCCCAACCAGCATGCTCCTGGTGGTTGGAATTTAAGAGAGTTAAAGTTCACATCTGGAGAACACCACAGTGGGAAAGGCTGAGATAATGCAATATGAGGCCCTCCAAATGTTTGACTGGAGCTCCAACACGTCCCCATCATTCTTGCTGAATGTGGCTGGTCAGAGTGGAATTCAGTAATATAATGCAGGTTGTCTATCCTTGGAGTAACAGTTAGCCTTTCTTTTTACTTCCCATTTTCGTCCCTGCTTTTCCCCATCCTGCCAGGGAAGAAATGATTGACCAATGTGGGATTGCACCAACCCAAATAGAGGTCAGCATCAAGAATAAGGAAGTGGGGAACAGTTTTCTCTCCAGCTGTCTGAAGCCTGTAAAATATAGGAACAGAAGCAATACTGTGTGGATTAGTACATGACTGCTGGAAGGTTTCAAATGATGAGTAAAGTACTTTAGAATTTGTGACTCTAGCATTAATCTCTTGTAGGATGGACTGGCATTCCTTGTTCTGGTTCCCAAGAATATCCGGGATATAAACAGGATTGTTCAGCAAACACTTGATCATACACAGCCTCTGCCCCTTCCCCCCTGCCCCCCGCGTATCTATGTATATTCACAGGGGTATAAACTAAGTAAGAATTAATTGAATCAGTGGAAATTACTTCTGGGAATGTACAGCAAACCAAGAAACCCTAAAGGTTCTGGGAATGTACAGTAATTTTAACTGCAAACTAAGAAACCCTAAAAGTTGCAATTAAGAAATAGTGATTATGCTGTCTAACGCAAAATGATGGTACAATTCCAGTAAAGAATACTGATTCACTCTTGTCCCAGGTTTTGCAATTTGTTTGGCTACAAAGTTGTCTGGCCAGAATCAGAGAATGACAGAAAACTAATTACCATAATATTATTCTGGATTAGATGATTAATCTAATCTAAATGGCTCTGGCCTAATCAGTTACTTGATGTGCTTTCTGGATCCTAGTTTCTGCAATGATCCATCTTGGCTGAAACTAATTCTGCCACTCAAAACTCCTACACATATATTAAAAAACAGTTAAAAATAGTTAGGCAAAGAATATCATTGCCTTGCTTTAGGCTGTTAGGTGTGTTGGGGGAATGAACACTCTAAAAACTGGTGACGACAGGAGTTGTTGTTGTTATATCCCACCTTCTTTTTATATAACTCAAGGCAGCGAACACACCTAATACTCCTGCCTCCTATTTTCCCCACAACAACCCTGTGAGGTAAGAGAGAGTGACTTGCCCAAAGTCACCCAGCTGCCTGTCATGTCTAAGGGAGGCCTAGAACTCACAGTCTCCTGCTTTCTAGGCCAGCACCTTAACCACTGCACCAAAGTTGCTCTCTAATTATCTTACCTAATTATCTAAGTATCGTCTGTTATCTCATTTCTCTAAATATTTTCTGAAGGTAATAAACTAAAGCAAATATGAATACCCAAAAGACAATTCAAGCATGATCTGGGTCTTATTTCTGAAGTCCAGAACAGCTTGGGCTAGTATATCTCCTTCCATACATAGCTGCCTGGAGCTTGGACCCTCTGTGTGTGCCTCCACCAAATGAAGCCAGGACAGGACCTTCTCAACAGCGTGAGCCAACTTGTGGAATGATTTCCCTGGGATACACACATCACCCTCCACTGATGACTTTGCACTTCTAGATCAAGTGTCAGCCCTTCAAGATAGGCCAGGTCAGGAAACAGGCTCCACAAATCTGGCTGTATGTTATCGATATAGACTATAGTAATAAAATCTTGAAAGCCTGATCGTATATTCCCCTCCCTCCTTCTTATACCCCAGTGAATTAAGTGGAGACAGTCTGAGCTTCTTTCTCATGCTGTTTCTGTTCTCCAGGCTTAAAGCATGTTTTTGCAACCATTGTCTCTGTTTCATTTCTCCAAGGTCATCTCTGTGGCTCTCCACATCAAGTTATTTCTTTTTTCCTCAGTACTCTTATATTGTCAGTGTTCACACAACAGGTCAATCCAGCCGCTGGAACTAGCAGGTAAGTTTACTGAGAACACCCAATCAGAATTGTTCCACTCAAATTAAATAGGGAGCTGCCATTTTAGACTGCCTCACAGACATCAACAATACAAAAACTGCTACACAAAGATATATGGTGGTCCAAATGGGATTGATACCGCTGCAGATAGTATCAGGTACCCATATTAATCCCGTTTTTTCTATGAACATGGGCAGGGGTGGTAAAATGTAAAGTGTACTGAGGGAATTTCTAGAGAGATCTCATTTTACAGGGCAACTGTAGAACTTCACCTGCTTGCCAGCAACCAAATAGACCTGACCATTGAAACTTAACTCTGGAACACTTTAGGACTGGTGAATGGATATAGCTGTCTGCATACCAACCCATTCTTTAACCTAGTTAAATGAATAGCATGAACTGAGCCAATAAGTAGCTTTGCAATCCTTCAAAAGAACTTCAGTTATTAACAGGATTCAAAATACACTAAACAAGTAACTGCTGATTCTTGTACTGTAAGAACAAGAATATACTGAACAGATGGGCCAACTTTTTAGGCTGCTGACAGCTGCAAAGAACATGGCAGTGACATACTAACATACTGCAAAACTGTAATGTTGGGCCCTTTTAAGAGACAGGCTGTTGCCTACTTCTACTGCACTGAACACATGTGATGTTGTTGTGTAAATACTTTGTATGTACCCATTTGGCTTGATTGCATAGCCCAATGAATTGTGAAAGCTATTGTTCTAGTGATTATTGAAGAGTTAAAACTAAATTGCACATATGCACTATTTACACAATTCATTAGCATAGTATAATCATTTGCTGGAAACTGTATCATGTATACTGTTCTATAGACACCTAATATACAAGAAACAATGCTTGAATTGCAAAGTCATATGAAATATTAAGGAGTTACTAAGAAACTAGATTTATAGGGGTTCTTCAGAGATTTAAGTTATATAAAACTTGTAGGAAACAAAAATTTCAGGGGCTGACTAGAAATTAAATGTTTTTCTGAAAATGCTTTATCTGACATATAGTTCTAATCATTTTATATTACTTGCCTCTATACGATGTGACTGTGACTTGTTTTAATCTTCACAACAGCCCTATGAGGCTAAAGATAGGAACTTCATGGTTCAATAGGGAAATTGCATTTAGTTACTGTTACACATAAGAAATACAACACAATGATTGATAACAGAGATCAGGCACTGACATGCAACAGAATGAAGGAATAATGTTCTGCAGTGATAAAATGGACCAAACCTTTTCATGATGCAAAACATAAAAACTTTTTGAGCACAAGTACAATGGTCAGCAAGAGATATTTTTCTTCCTGAAAAACATTACAAATGTTTTAAATGAGGTATTTTTGCAAAGGAACATTGCAAAATGATATCCTTTACCTACAGTTTGAAGTGGTAGTATCAGGTTTCTCTCTTGACATCCTATTCTTCCTCTAATGTTTGAAGGCGAAGTCTATTTTATACTAAAAGTGTAATTGTAAATCTCTAAATGCAATATGGATTAAAGGCTATAATTTTAATGTAATAGCATTTTGTAAACTTATGGATAGGTATTATTTCAAACATGAGAGGCGCCACTCTTCAAATCTACTTAGCAGAAGACTAACATCTGCCACATGAAGTTAGCTTGTGATTCCTCAAGTAAAGAAGGAGAACTTTCTGGCCACAAAAGTCCATAGTCAGAAATTTTGTGCATGCCTATAGGTATGTTCACATGATGTATTGACTAGCCAACTGCATGTTAACCTAGTGTGTTGTGCAAACTCTGCCCATGTTTTCGTTCAATATATTGTGTGAATGCAAGAAATTGGGTTATTAAATAAACCATAGTTAAATCAGGGGTAATTTGTTCTACAATTACAGCCTATGTGTCTGTGTGTAGCATAAGAAGTTTTAAGAGTACACAAGGATATACTGTGAAGAAGTCAATTGATTTATTAACTTTAACATGGAATAAGTTAAATTCATAGATAATTCTTAGTGGCTATTAGCCAGGCATGACAGCTATATAGATGTCCTCAGGGTTCAGAAGCAATAATGCCCTTGAATACCAGCTGCATTTGGTGGAATATCTTTCAGCTAGAAATAAAATACTGATTTAGAGAGATGTCTGGTCTGTCTGGTGTTTTTAGATTCTTGTTCTCATGCTAAATACAATATTATCAGTAATTCTTTATTAGCACCTTTTAATTTTGAGGAGATCTGCTCAGGATTGAACTGCAACTGCTAAAATTATTTTATAATGCAGCCCAACTACAATTTACAACTTATTTTAGTTAATTGAACTAAAGGCAACATACATGGTTCTCTCCCGTCCCACAGACTGTAATAATTGAAATTGGGCAATGTCTAAATGAATGTTCTCAATGTAGCAAGGCCGATTCAGATTTGTAAGTAGGGGTGTGGCTTCATGTTAATACCGCATGAAGAAGTGGATTTGCAAGAATTAAGTACATGCTTTAAGGAATATAAAAGGCTTAAAGTATCTGAAATGCCATTTTATGATGAATATGTAGCACATAAGCAACTGGATATGCCTATTTGCAATTGCATTACAGATTCTGCAAATTAAAATGTATATATTTTTCTTATTTTGATATGTCAAGGATTAACCATGCTGGACATAAAACATTACCAGATGAGGAAGCTAGAATATTTTCCTTTCATCATAGGACATGCCTACAACATTTAACTGGTTTTAGCAATCAACCATAGGAATATCCAAAAATACACAACAGCCAAGGTGCATTATTCTACCAGATCATGAAAAAACAAATGATAAAAAGTCTATATGGGATACATCACCACATCTTGTTGGATTTTATAGTTAGCTCAGATGGTACTTTCCTCAATGGCTCGGGAAGCTACTGCCATATCTGTGACATTATCATGGTCGAGAAACAGCTTTCATTCATTCACTCACTGGATTACTTTACTGCCTAAACTGACTAGGACTCCAGATAATCTACAACATTCCAAATTACTAAAACAACACAGACATAGTAAAACCATTTCTGGTGCTTCTGGTTATACATGATCTCCAAAGGCCTTCTGAAAAACCCAACTTTTTACAAGCTTTTGGAAGGCCATTAGAGTGGGATACTCTTGAATATCTCTTGAATCCTTTTATTAATGTTTCAAATTGCAGAATAAAATGGCAGAATCCCCTAAAGCAGAGTTGCAAATGTATAGCCCAAGCACCACAGGTGGCCTCCTAGCATCCTTTTTATGGTCTCACAGCCCCTCTGAATGTGTGAGATCACATTTTTAACTCCCTCTTTTTTGCCTCTTCTTTGGTGGTTTTAAAATACAAAATAGACGTCCTAGGCTTTGATATGCCTTCACCCTCTAAAATTCCTGCATTCCCCCAATGGGCCCTGACCCTTCACTGGTTTGGGATGCAGCCTTTGACATTCTGAGAAAGCTTGGAGTGTCTCTCAAGCTGCTGGAAGTGGTACACCGTGCCCTATAGTGATTATAGAATGTAGCTAGCACTTCAGACTGCAGCATCATATTGAATACCCTCCAGGCAAAAACAAGCCACAAAAATGTGTGAGTAAACAAATAAAAACAAACCAGCAGCTGTCTTTGTTGTGCTTAATTTCTACCAGCACAGAATTAACATCAAAGAACTTCAATCTACCATCTAAATCAGGGGTCTCCAAACTTTTCAACTCATTGACGCCTTCATGAAGTTTCAGATTGTTCATTGACCTTCAAACATATGAAAATAACTTAATAAATACTACTTTAACTTCTTTATATTTTCTTTTTTTCTTTTTTTCTATTTCTCTTCTTCCACACTTTTTCTTTTCTTTTGTATTTTTCTGTTTATATTTTTTGTAGCCTACTGTATATTGGCTTTTATTCTGGTTATCTATAGTTCTAATAAAAATTATTTTTAAAAAACTACTTTAACTAATAGTACTACAAATAAAAATAATCAACCCTTTGGATAGTCCCATCAACCCTTGGGGATCGATATTGACCACTTTGAGGAATCCGGATCTAAAGGGTATAGAGGCAGAATCTACCATGTCAGGGTTTTTCAAAGAACTTTATGGGGTTTCATGAAGCAGACAGACAGATCACTCAGACTCATCAAATTTTCTGTCACTAGAGCTCTGCCTCTTAATCAGAGTTCTGGGAAGGTTTCTTTTTTAAACTAATCGGTTCTGCAGCCTGAAAATGTTTAAAACCCCCTGCACTGTACCATGTGAGCCAACCATTTCTCTCCAGATTTGCCATAAACTAAAGACCAGCTTGGCATCTTCTCAAGACCTTCCTTTTTAGGAAGGTATTCTCTCTGCAGAATTAAATAAGACTCTCCCATATTCACTTCCAAACATCTACAGTTTCTACCAAACTTTTTTTAAGGTTTTGTTTGTGCAGGTAGACAGTTATCTGCAAACAAAGTAGTACGATCAGATGGAGTGAATAAAACACTAAGATGGGAAAACAAACATAGAAAGGTAAATATTCTGCCATGAGCTGGTCAATAGCACGTACAGGGCATGGTGGGTTCCTTAGCAGTAGAATATGGAACAGCGGTGAAAGGTATGAACACTAATGATGCAGTTCAGAAAGAAAGAAAGAAAAAGAAATGAGGAACCAGAGTTTGTGAAATATGGCTTGCCTTATGCAGATAAAAATGGAATGTTTTGAGGAACAGCAAACTAAGTTACTACAGTTTTACACCGTTATCAATTCTGTTTGGTTTTAGAACTGCTGTATTTTCATTAAAATCTATTGTTAATTTAACAAGCTTCTAAGAGCAGGAGAACTCACATTCAGTTTTGAAAAGTAAAAGGACCCTATGCTATCATAATTCAATATTTTGTGTGCTCAGACGTTGTGCTGAACTCAGCTGTACTACATACACCTGCTTGTCTGTCTATGAATCCTAGTTACTGACTAGATAACTTAAAGTAAATATAAATGTTAACCAAAATAAACCCAATATTTATTGTGCATCGCCTTGGGACTTCCATGATACACAGAACAGAGTATTAGGGCTTGCAAATAAGCAACCCAGCTTTATATTTTTGCTTTGCCATTAGCTGGCCAGAAATCTTTGGCAGCACAGTCATCCAAATCCTGAGCGTATATGATATTTCACTGACCTGTCAGGGTAGATTCTGATAGAGGGAGCAAGTTCGGTGCCTCTAAAGACTACAAAGGAAGATCTGCACATTCCATCTTAATGAATGAAAAAACTGTCCCAGGCAGAACATCACACTGGACATTATTTCATCCTATATGATTATTCTGTGAATAAAAGTGATTTAAATGCACTTCAAGCACTGAAATGGGTGTGAGGTTTTTTTGTGGAAAAAATACCAAAAGATTATGTTTTCTAATGTTTCCATTGATAGATTGAAATCAACAGCTCCCCATAATTTTGCCTTTCTTTTGTTGTTGTTGTTTTAAATTCGAGACCAGCATATGTTTCCCCCTTTCTTTAGTTTGCTCAAATTACTTGTAATTTAGTCCTTCATCTTGCTCTTCTTCCTTCTAATTTCCCTTTTAGTCATATCCTGAACAAGTTTATTGCTTGAAATTGGCAGTAGATCCCTGACAAAAGGAAGTATTTCTCAACAAAACATGTGATTATTGTATGGAATTCTTAACTATGCATGAGATACAGTAACTAATTTAGCAAAGTTTTTAAAAGTATTATCTGAATTATGTATCAGTGATTGTTGGACAATTCAGCCAAATAGAACTTCCAGAGATAGCATGTTGTTGAACACCAAGTGTTAGGGATAAGAAAAAGTCACCTCTTTCACACTTTGTGATTTTTTAGATCCACAAGGGTGGGCATTGTTGAAAAACAAAGCTGGATTAAAATGAGCTTTAGGATTCAGCCATATGCTGTATCAGGTCCTGAACTCCCAGTCTCCCAGTTTCTAGCCTGGTGCCTTAACCACTACACTAGACTGGCTCTCTGGTGATAGAACAGGGCAATTTCTAATTCTCAAGATGCATCCTAATACTGTGCCTGTATAGTCATGGAAAATAGCTCTCAAAGTGTGTAGAGTAAATAAATATTCCTAAAAATATTTATGTAGTGGCCAAATCTGCACATAAAACTCGGTTTATCACTACAGAGTAGGGTAAAGAGCCCAAGCAAAACTCAAAGTTCTGCATCCTCCCTTCCCCTGGACAACTGGAAAAAGGCAGTGACCATTTCGGTTGGCCTTGATAAAGGTATTCCATTGCTATGGATGTTGCATTTTTCTTTCTTTTCTAAATTTGCCATTCCATAAGAATTGGAAATATCAGTTTGCTGGAAATTCTTAACAGCTTTGAAAACAAGGCAGATCCAGATGGTGGGTGATGAAACTGGCTTGATAAACTAATCAAAATATGCCTTAAAGGCCCATCTGTAGAAGATATATGTAGAAGATGCATATATCTATTTCTTAGGGTTTTCCCCCCCACTCTCATTTTACTCCTTTTAAACTTTAGAGACCTAGGCTAGGATCCAAATCACTTATACTAGATTAATAATTTATTCAAAATATTGAAAATCTACTTAGTTAGGTTCCATTAAACCAGATTTGATTCCTATTGACTACAGGAACAAATGTTTGCCCCTTCAGCCTGCCTGTAGCAATATCTCATAACTCTTCCCAAGGATAGTCCTATAAGCTCTTTGATTCCATCCATCTATTCTATTCATTGCCTTTTCCTGTTATTTTATCTCCAAGTATAGTCATTTTTTTCTAGTCCACCTTCTATCTGCATAACATGATCAAAGTATACACATTTCTGCTTGCTGAAATGGATGGGGAAGTAGTTAGCTTTAAAAAAAGATTAACATTTCATTGAATAAACAATAGAAATGTCATTTTTAAAAAGTGCTAATTGTAGTGCAGTCCAAATATATATTTTCTTTCTAAGTGCAGGTTAACTTGCTGGATGCTATTGAGTTAGTCCCAGCTTCTGGTGACTGTATAAACAAATGGTCAGCCTCTTGACCTGTCTCTGGTGATATTCCATAGCTTTTCCAAGGGCATTTCAGCACCTTTTAAATGGTTAAAATAAACGGTACCAATTGTTAAAAGCACAGAAATTGATACAACACAGAAAGGCTGGGTTTGTAATTGACTAATTTATGCCCAATAGACGTATTTCCCTACAGTATATACTAACCTCACTTTAGCTTAACCCTAGTTCTGTCAAACAAAGTTTGTGGATTTGCACAACACACTTTAACGTAACTAACCACACCAGCAGAATTTGCACAATATGTTAAATCACAGATAAATCTAAAATTAGCAAGTTGGCTGTAATTACTTTGTTTCAGTGTATTTTGCAGATTCAGGTTGAGTTAAGCAGGCACCGTGTATGTATGTATGTGTGTGTGTGTGTGTGTGTGTGTGTGTATGTATGTATGTATGTATGTGTGTGTATGTATATATATATATATATATATATATATATCCCCTTCATGGATCACTGCCTTGTCGTGGCGAAGGGGCTTGCGTAACTCAGTGAAGCCATGAGCTATACCGTGCAGGGCCACCCAAGACGGACAGGTCATGACAGAGAGTTCTGACAAAATGTGGTCCACTGGAGAAGGAAATGGCAACCCACTCCAGTATCCTTGCCAAGAAAACCCCATGGACAATGTTAAAAGGCTAAAAGATATGACGCCGGAAGATGAGCCCCTCAGGTCGGAAGGTGTCCAATATGCTACTGGGGAAGAGCGGAGGGCATTTCCAAGTAGCTCCAGAAAGAGTGAAGTGGCTGGGCCAAAGCCGAAAGGACGTTCAGCTGTGGATGTATCTGGAAGCGAAAAGAAGGTCCGATGCTGTAAAGAACAATATTGTATAGGTACCTGGAATGTAAGATCTATGAACCAAGGCAAGCTGGATGTGGTCAAACATGAGATGACAAGATTGAACGTCGACATCTTGGGAATCAGCGAACTGAAATGGACGGGAATGGGTGAATTTAATTCGGGTGACCATTATATCTACTACTGTGGGCAAGAAACCCTTAGAAGAAATGGAGTTGCACTCATAGTGAATAAGAGAGTGGGAAAGGCAGTAATGGGGTACAACCTCAAAAACGACAGAATGATCTCAGTGCGTATCCAAGGCAAACCATTCAATATCACAGTAATCCAAGTCTATGCCCCAACCACTGATGCTGAAGAAGCTGACGTTGACCGCTTCTATGAAGACCTACAACACCTTCTAGAACTAGCACCAAAAAAAGATGTCCTTTTCATCATAGGGGATTGGAATGCTAAAGTAGGAAGTCAAGGAGTAATCGGAATAACAGGCAAATTTGGCCTTGGAGTACAAAATGAAGCAGGGCAAAGGCTAATAGAGTTCTATCAAGAGAACAAGCTAGTCATAGCAAACACTCTTTTCCAACAACACAAGAGACGACTCTACACATGGACATCACCAGATGGTCAATACCGAAACCAGATTGATTATATACTTTGCAGCCAAAGATGGAGAAGCTCTATACAGGCAGCAAAAACAAGACCAGGAGCTGACTGTGGCTCAGATCATGAGCTGCTTACTGCAAAATTTAGGCTTAAATTGAAGAATGTAGGGAAAACCACTAGACCACTCAGGTATGACTTAGATCATATTCCTTGTGAGTACACAGTGAAGGTGATGAATAGATTTAGAGGATTAGATTTGGTAGACAGAGTGCCTGAAGAACTATGGACGGAGGTCCGTAACATTGTACAGGAGGCAGCAACTAAAACCATCCCAAAGAAAAAGAAATGCAAGAAAGCAAAATGGCTGTCTGATGAGGCTTTACAAATAGCTGTGGAAAGAAGGAATGCGAAAAGCAAGGGTGAAAGGGAAAGATATAAGCAACTGAATGCAGATTTCCAGAGAATAGCCAGGAGAGATAAGAAGGCCTTCTTAAATGAACAATGCAAAGAAATTGAGGAAAACAATAGAATGGGGAAGACTAGAGATCTCTACAAGAAAATTGGAGATATGAAAGGAACGTTTAGTGCAAAGATGGGCATGATAAAGGACAAAAAAGGCAGGGACCTAACAGAAGCAGAAGAGATTAAGAAGAGGTGGCAAGAATACACAGAAGAACTCTACAAGAAAGATCTTAATGTCCCTGATGTCCACGCTGGTGTGATCACTGACCTTGAGCCAGACATCCTAGAGAGTGAAGTCAAGTGGGCCTTAGGAAGCATTGCTAACAACAAAGCTAGTGGAGATGACAGTATTCCAGCTGAGTTATTTAAAATACTAAAAGATGATGGTGTTAAAGTGCTGCACTCAATATGCCAGCAAGTTTGGAAAACGCAACAGTGGCCACGGGATTGGAAAAGGTCAGTTTACGTTCCAGTTCCAAAGAAGGGCAACGCCAAAGAATGCTCAAACTATTGCACAATTGCACTCATTTCACATGCTAGCAAGGTTATGCTCAAAATCCTACAAGCTAGGCTTCAGCAATACATGAACCGAGAACTACCGGATGTACAAGCTGGGTTTCGAAGAGGCAGAGGAACTAGAGATCAAATCGCCAACATTCGCTGGATCATGGAGAAAGCACGAGAGTTCCAGAAAAATATCTACTTCTGCTTCATTGACTATGCAAAAGCCTTTGATTGTGTGGATCACAACAAACTGTGGCAAATTCTTAAAAAGATGGGAATACCAGACCACCTTACCTGTCTCCTGAGAAATCTGTATGCGGGCCAAGAAGCAACAGTTAGAACCGGTCATGGAACAACCGATTGGTTCAAAATAGGGAAAGGTGTACGACAAGGCTGTATACTGTCACCCTGCTTATTTAACCTCTATGCAGAGTACATCATGAGAAATGCCAGGCTGGAAGAATCACAAGCCGGAATTAAGATTGCAGGGAGAATCATCAACAACCTCAGATATGCGGACGATACCACCCTAATGGCAGAAAGTGAAGAAGAACTAAAGAGCCTCTTGATGAGGGTGAAAGAGGAGAGTGCAAAAGCTGGCTTGAAACTCAACATTAAAAAAACTAAGATCATGGCATCTGGACCCATCAATTCCTGGCAAATAGAAGGGGTAGAAATGGAAGCAGTAACAGACTTCATTTATTTGGGCTCCAAGATCACCGCAGACGGAGACTGCAGCCATGAAATTAAAAGACGCTTGCTCCTTGGGAGGAAAGCTATGGCAAGCCTAGATAGCATATTAAAAAGCAGAGACGTCACCTTGCCGACAAAGATCCGCATAGTCAAAGCTATGGTTTTTCCAGTAGTAATGTATGGCTGTGAGAGCTGGACCATAAAAAAGGCCGAGCGCCGAAGAATTGATGCCTTTGAACTGTGGTGCTGGAGAAGACTCTTGAGAGTCCCCTGGACTGCTAGGAGGTCAAACCAGTCAATCTTAAAGGAAATCAACCCTGATTGCTCATTGGAAGGATCGATAATGAAGCTCAAGCTCAGATATTTTGGCCACCTAATGCGAAGAGAGATCTCTTTGGAGAAGACCCTGATGCTGGGAAAGATTGAAGGCAAAAGGAGAAGAGGACGGCAGAGGATGAGATGGTTAGATAGCATCACTGAAGCAATGAGCATGAAACTGAGCAAACTCAGGGAGGCAGTGAAGGACAGGAAGGCCTGGCGCAATATGGTTCATGGGGTCACGAAGAGTCGGACACGACTTAACGACTAAACAACAACAACAAATATATATATATATATATATATATATATATATATATATATATATAAAATCAAGGCTTATGTTTCTTTGTATCCTAACCACAATGTGAACTTAAATAGATGACAAGTTGTACAAACAGCAGGCAATGGCTTGGTTCATATGTATATGTGTGTGTGTGTGTGTGTGTGTGTGTGTGTATATATATATATATATATATGTGTGTGTGTGTGTATATATATATATAGAGAGAGAGAGAGAGAGTAATTCGTTGGCTTTGGGTTTACAAACATGCAAACCCAGCCATTGTGGCTTAGGTATGTGCAAACCATGCACCCTAGTTAAAAACGTTGTACTAAGTACAGCTTGTTTAACAAGCCATAGTATCCAGATTCACATATAACATTAACCCAGTGATGCTTTCAGGTGTTTTAGATTTCAGCTCCCCCTTTCTTTGTCATTGACCATTGAGCTGGTTGAATCTAAATGGAGTTGAAAACATCTGGGGAGTATTCAATGCCTCCTCCTGTGCCAAGCCATAAGCCATGGTTTACAAATAACAATGGCTGAAATTGTATATCCTACTAAGCCAAATCCAAACAAATCACAGCATAGCTCAGCATAGTCATCTGGTGCAAACTGCAGTGATACGCAAATGATAAAATGTGTATTGTGATGCCCTAACCCAAACTTTCATCCTTGTGTCCCAACACTGGATTCAGGGATGGCCTTTTGTTCCTTTTTTGCCCACCAAAAAGATTTTGCCTGTCAGTGAGTTTCATGCACCAGTTACATCCACTTATTTTGGCTGCTGTGCCCTTTATTTCCTGCCAAATGGG
Organism: Python bivittatus; assembly: GCF_059951505.1. Classification (NCBI taxonomy): domain Eukaryota; kingdom Metazoa; phylum Chordata; class Lepidosauria; order Squamata; family Pythonidae; genus Python; species Python bivittatus. The sequence continues at coordinate 1,290,074 of NW_028277113.1, forward strand.
TTAGGGTTATTGATTGATAGTTGACAGTTACCTCTGCAAATGTATGTATCCATGACACAATCACAACCAATCGATTATGTCCTATGCAGGCAAAACATTTTTGGATGTGAGATTTTAATACGAGGAGGAGGAGGAGGAGAACCCAAATATGTAAGTTACAGGGTTTGTGTGCCATTATGAGACACTTTTCATTTTGTGCTTCCTGTGAGCCCCCCCCCCGGCATGCCTATGTGGCTCAGAACAGATAAACCCAGTATACCTTATTCAAAAGGTCTGGTTAAAAAAACCCCTGGCTTACCCACATATGCAAATGCCCTTCTTAAGGGCATGGTGGCCTCTTGCCATCCACGTCACAGCATTTTAGAGGAAAGGCTGAGAGGGGAGAAGGCGATGCCCGCTTTCAGTTTTCATTCAAAAGCAACAAAGACCACAGCCATGGCAATGAGGCCAACAATGAGAGGAAAGCTACAACAGCAGCAGCTGAAACAACAGGTGCAGAAGCCTCTAAGCAAGGTATCACACCTGGAGAGCTCTTTGTAACAGGAGAGGTGCTAGACCAGCTGGGAGGCAGATAAGACTGTGGTCTGATAAACAGAGCTCCTGAGAGAGGGGAATATGCAAGGGCGGTACCTGTGACTCCATCGTTTGCAGCCAAATTCTAAATGATATTATTTGAAAGTTATTTTCAGTTTCTTCAAAAATTGCATGCCAGTGTTTAAACAGCTGCTCTGAAAACACTCTTTATATTTTTATTAAATATAAACCCCCTATAAAGAGAGAGAGAGAGAGAGAGGAGACAAACGCCCACAAAGCCACAGGCACTACACAAAACTACTCTTAGTCATGTCATGGTATACAATTATTGATGTTTGGGAAAAGCTGTACAAAACCATTTTTTTTCTGCACACGGCATGTCAGAAATTAGAGGGAACATTGACGGCTTTTCTGTATTCCTAATGATTCTAATACTGCAACTCCTCAAATTAACAAAACAAAACAAAAAACCAGCTAATGTTATTAATTGATCTGAGGTAGATAGTTGACATCTCTCCAGGTTTTCCAACAGAATTGTTTTGCTTTTTTCAAGTTGAATTCTCTAATATAGTTGGATGGGAAATCCTTTCCAAGGGTTGAATTCTAACATCTTACAATATGAAAATACTGTGCGGTTAATCAATTTTTTTCTTTAAATCTGCCTACTAACACAAATCTAGAAAATTATTAGTTTCCCAAGAGTGTACTGTGAAATACATGGCACTAGCTGTAAATTGAGACTGCTTATTTTTATTACCACATTCTTTGGTTTGACAGCAGCCATCTTAGGGTGGTACCATGTATCTTCTCAGTTGTATGTGTTTAGCTTTGCCACGTGTCATTAAATGCAAACTTAATAGTAGTAGACCATGACCTAGAAACCCATTATGGGAAATTATCAAGCCCTTACATCTGTCAAGTCATTTTATACAGGTGGGAAGTTATAGGTCTCAGTTCTCTGACTGATAATTTAGCAATCAAAAGAGGTAGATGATGATGATCGTGTGAGATGTCTGTTTATTTGGTCTGGCTGTTCAGAGAAATAGGGAGTGGCTGAAAGTTGGGTTCCCCCCTTCAGGAAGTGGTAATTAATTATTTCAGCAATGTTTTTCCTCAGCATATGATAGATTTATTTATACACACACACACGCACATTATATATATATATAATGTGCGTGTGTGTGTGTATAAATAAATATATACATTATATATATATTTGGAATGTATGCCACTTGCAGTCAGTTTTATGACAGAAGCTGAATAGAAGCCTCAGAAATAAAATAACTAATTTATTTTTTGTTGGACCTAAATGTTTGGGATAAAATATACAAATTGTTTCTTAAGTATAATGTACCTTTCTTGATACAATAGTATTTTTATGCCAGCTTAGGTTTTGGCTTTTTCCAAAGGCTGGATTCAGAAAACACAGTAAGCCACACTCTGTAATTTTCCTGTTTATGCGTTGTGTAAATCCAGACTATTGATTGTAAACCAAGGTTCATGGCTTAGTTTTTATTTGAACCAAGCCTGCTACTGTTTATTCAGTTTATTCATGATTAAGCCAACTGTGACTTCATGTTTTTACATGTTTACCTAGGTGCGAGTTCTATTTAAATAAAGGACTCAGTTCATACATTATGGTAAATCACAATTGTGCTAGTCAGTGTTTGTCCAAAAAGACACTTTATGGCTTTAAATTATGTGTGAAATGTATGGATCAGGATATGCTTTGCATATAATGCTAAGCTATGATTAGCTTAACTATGACTTGTTGACTAAGCCACAATTATTTAGGTCACACAACCATTATGTGGATTGTTTGCTCCTGGGCTTTGTGTATTATGCAAACTCACCACTGTAGTTTGAAAACTCCTGTTTTCAGCTTTAATATGTTGAATGAATCAAGCCAATTGCTGGTTATTCAGTAAATGATGGTTAAACAAACAACAGATTTATGAACCACCTTGGAACAGCAAAGTTTCAAATGCTACAAGTGCTCTATTTAAGTAAATAAGGCTAATCTTGTTTTCAGAAGATATTGGTGGGTTTGAAACGTGGACAGAGTCAGTATTTAATAGAATACTTTAAAAAAAAAAAAATTTAACACTGAACATAACACAGCACTGAACTGTTCTGCATTCTTTGGCCCATAGCATGAAAAGTATTTGAATTGATCCTGATATGCACTTAGCTACGTGGACCATGAATCCTCTTTTTTCTAGCCATTGGTTTTAGAGGTTGATGCAGCTGTAAGATGAACCACTTCTGTACCAATGCACTGAAATGTCTATGTGTATACAAATATTTGTCACTGATGTCAGATAAAATTAAACCTTGGTATTTAATTCTGCCCAGATGTCTCCCACATTCATTTTTCAGAAAGCTGGCCTATTTATAGAAGGCAGTTTATATTATATAGATATAAATATATTAGAACACACTGTGTGCGTGTGTGTATGTTGTCCTCGCTTAACAACCACAACAGGGACCAGAAAATTGGTCATTAAGCGGGGTGGTCATTAAGCGAGTCGCCATGTGACCAGACCTGATTTTATGACCTTTTTACAATGGTTGTTAAGTGAATCACTGTGGTCATTAAGTGAATCTTGTGGTCATTAAGCAAATCCAGCTTCCCAATAGACTTTTTTGCCGGAATTTGCTTAGCGACCCATGATTTGCTTAATGACCATGGTTAAGGCCCTCCAGAAATGCAGATGTTTCCCTCAGACCTCCCAATAAAGATTTTGTAGCATTAGCTTTGTTATTGCTGGATTGTCCTTTGAAACAGTCTAGCAATTAGCCTTGTGTTTATTTACATGTGGTCTCAGCAAATGACAGGGATCATAAATCTGGGCCTGCTGATTACATGTTCCACATCAAGATCACTAAGTATATGGAAATGGTTTCCAAACATCAGGGTGAAATAGCTGTATCTGAGAGCCAAACTGTGCTTTACACAGGGGAGCTCTATTCTTTTCCTTTTTAAGTGAAACATAACCATTTCCTATGTGTCATTTTCCTGGGTCCTAATCATCCCTCTCCAGACCATTCTGTGCCTTGCGGAAGGAGTATTTCCCCACTGGGCAATCTGCAGAACATAACATGAAGGTGGAAAGGGGAGAAGAGCTAGACAATCATGTCATCCTCACTGGGTGAACTCAGCTCCCCACAGCTGAATTATATTCCTCCTCCCCCACCCCCCAATGAGGAAATTATCATGAATCTCCAGTATAATGTGCAGCTGTTTTTTTAATGGTCCTGGCTAGAGACTGGGGAAACCTAGTTCACAATTTCATATTTTAAATCAATATATGAATCACAGCCTAATTAGCATGAAAAAATGGTACTCAAAATTTTGCAATGTAGGCTGACAAGGAGAAAAAGAATGTATTGTAAGTCCTAAAACACATTCATGCAAAAAAGGTACAAGGATTAGTTGTTTGCAAAAGATGTATGTTAGATAAAATCCATGTTTGGAGAAGTACATACCTAAATACATATACATTTAATGCAAATTTATTAAAATCCTCAACTCTTGTTCCTTTTTTTGCCTGCCACTAATGATAAAACCTCATGTTCAAAATGTTTTTGCTTGGTGGCAGATAAATTCACAGAGAGAGGTTCTGCAAACTTATTAGTCAACAATTCAGTTACAGATATATCATGTAGAATGGATAGGGGAAAATGTGCAAGACAGCTGAAATAAGTGGCCAAAACTCACTGGTGGGCAGAAACCTTTTGGCAGATCAAAAAGGAAGAAGAGCCAAATTCTCACCATTGGATGCAGTATACTCGACAGAGTCACAAAAATTAGGTAAGAGGAAGCAAAGCTGGCAGACTGACAAAAGTGAGAAATGGAATGAAATCATACATAACCAAAAGCCTTAACCTTAGATTTCTAACACGTCAAACTTTATGGCTGAGTTCCAGAGAAAAAGCTTTCATTTTCAGGAGAGAGAGTGCAGTATCTTCTTTGCAACCATCTCAACAACTGGAGCCATAAACTACTGCTCACCAGACAGGGCACAAACTGCATTTTCTCCTGATTAATCATGAGTGGGAAAGGTTTGGTCCTCCAGATATCGCTGATTTACAATGCTCAGCATCCGTTCCTATTGCTCATGTTGACATCATGGAAGTTATAGTTCAACAACATTTAGCCACAGTTTTCCCACCTCTGCTTTATTTGAATCAAGTTTAATACTTGCTAGCTTATCTGTTCCCTGAGTTCGGTATCTATGAATAAGAGCTATTGATGATATCTGAAACTAACTGAATTTCTGGGAAAATTAAGAATTTTTCCAACAAGCTCTATTCAGTTGCATTTCATCAGATGTCTACATGGACCTGAAGGGAGTTCAAAGGTTTTGGGCAACTGAGGATGTCATTCATCTTTCTCTTTCTCTTACACATGCATACAGTGTCAGTCATATCCTGCCATTTCACTGCTTCTCCCCCTCTAGTCTTTCTCTCATTTCTCCATTTTACACACAACCTGTAAGGTTATGCAGAGAGGCTATGACTGGCCAGAGATCACCCAGCAAACTTCATGGAGAGAAATGGTACCATTGGGCCATGAGATGCATGCCAGGGCCTTGAGACTCAGTCCTACTTGTAACTAATTGAAGAATTATTATTGGAAAAAGTACAATAACATTTTCTATGTCCTGTGGGACTTACATTAATATCTGCTTTTCTTTCCTTAGAAGTAACTTTACAGTATTTCTAAAGGAGAGAGCCAGTCTACTGTAGTGGTTAAGGCACGAGGCTAGAAACCTGGAGACCGTGAGCTCTAGTCCCGCCTTAGGCACAAAGTCAGGTGGGTGACCTTGGGCCAGTCACTCTCTCTCAGCCCTAGGAAGGAGGCAAGGGCAAACCACTTCTGAAAGTCTGCAGGGACTTGTCCAAACAGTTGCCAGGAGTCTAGACTGATTCAGAGGTCCCCCCCCCCCCAAAAAAAAATACCAGAAAGGAAAGCAGGACTGGGGCTAAAAATCACGTTCTATTAGCACAAAATTACATTCCAGCCTGCAGCTTTCTTCATTTGCTTTGCAGTAAAAGATAAGGAGTTTTTGGTTTCAGCAAGTCAAGTTAATAGTTAATATTAAGCAGAACTTTAGTTTGTAAAAGATAGAGACAATAAAGCTGTTGTAGCTGGCTATTTAGTTTTTGTAGCAGACAGTAATCTTAGCATTTCTTTCATATAATTAACCTTAAAATAGACATCCTATAGAAATTAGAGCTGATGGAAGATATGGAAGGTGATTGAATAACAAAGCATACTTTTTATAACAAGCTATTTTTCAAAAGGCAGGAAAGATTCGTTTCTTGTTTCTCATTAGGCTATATTCACAGAAGCAATCTCTTTTCTGAATCCTGAAGTGGTGCAATCCAGAAAGGCTTTAGCATGTAATTTTATGATTGTGCAGGCTGAATCAGTTCTGCCCATATACTTTCTTTAGGACATTGCACATACGTCCAATCTTGCATACCCTGGATACTCTTAGATAGGGGGGACCATGTGGTCTAAACTAGGTATTTTCTGTGATTGCACTTCTATTGCCCAATTTCTGGCCAGGAGCTGATACATATAGTTGCTGGTATGCACAGTCTCTCAGTTGTGCATCTTAAATTGAGGGTGTGATGCCACCTGCATTGAAAGAGGTAGCAATGTGCCATATCTGGTCATAATTGAGAACTTTGGCTTCTTTCCAGGCTTCCTTTTTGGGGGTGAGATTGTTAAGAACACAGTAGTTAAGTTCTCAACTATCAGTTGAGTCAACTGATTATCTGGATCACTTCCAATCAAAATTAAGGCCTGGTCATTGGACAGAAATAGCATTGGCCTCACTGGTGGATGCCCTCTGTCTGTAACAACCTGGATTGGAGGAGTCTGCCCCATTTGGTCTTATTAGATCTCTCAACAATCATGGCCACACCCTTCTAGACTAACTGCCATGGATATGAGTTCAAGGAACTGTTTTCCAATGGTTGTACCCCTACTGGAACAGATGGTTCCAGGTGGTATTTACAGAGGATGAGTGATTTAGCCATTGGTTGATTCAATGTGGCTACCTTGTAGTTTGGTTTTCTCCCTTGTTATTTATTTATTACATTTATAGACCACTGACTAATGACTCTAATGACTCTCTGCGGTTTACAAAATACATAAAGAATATGCAATAAAAATACACAAAAGAAAGTCCATAAACCAATGAAAATATAGAATAAAGTAAAATTAATAAAACCAAATGATAACCAAACCATGAAATTATTAATACAATAATAAATAAATAAATAAATTATTACATTTATTATTGTATAGGCTTATAGGCTGTTCCAACTAACCAACTCTGACATATAACTCCAAATACCTAATTTAGGTTAAAACAACATATAATAATCAAAATTAAAACCAAGAACATACAGTATAAACAATTATGTGGACCTGGAGTCAAACATTCTGAAAATATAATATGCAACCACTGGGTGAAGTCATGTGCTAGTTTGGGGTTAAGTGTCATCAGTATGGTGATGAAAGTCAATTGGAGGTTGCTATCCTGGCTTGGGTTGGTGAAGCTGTGGAAAACTTGAAGTATTGCTTAGAAGCTATGAGGGAGTGGATGAGGAGGAAGAAGTTAGATGAAATCTAGCATGATAGAGGTACTGTTCAATTATAAGCATCTAGGGTATTCAGAACCATTGATCTGGTGGTTGCTCTAGATGGGTTACCCTGCCCTGAAAGAGCAGGCATGGAGAGGTATGGACCAGAACTAGCCCTCATATCGTGGATCACTGAAGGTATGCATGCCCCCTACTCTTCTGATCCTTTGGAAGCATTCAAGACTATTTAGCAGGCCATTGACCTGGAACAAAGGTTCTGAGTGGCCATTAGTTTCTTATGTATGTTATGTTGGTTTCAACATTTTTTTCCTTCTTGCATACTATCCAAGTTCTGTGATTGGGATGGTCTATAAATACTGTACATAAACAAATAATGAACAGAAACCATCTGCTTAAGCTCAACCAAGCATTCTGTAAGGCAGCTGGTAGCCAGTCTGGCAATAAATCTCTGTCTACATCTGCCTATTCAGAACAAGGTTTGTACTCTCTACAATAGCAGAGTCCCAGAAAGGTCTGCAACATTCCTGCACAGGTATCAACTAGCAGGAAGCGAGCCTTTGCACAGCCCCTCCTGTATCCTGACAGTTCTCTGTGATGGATATCAGTTTACTCCTTTGCTGTATGATATGATTATGATGTTATCTATTTTATTGGAGGCCGATTTGGCATTAGTAAAAATAATGGTGAAATCTGTGGTTGCTTGACCTGATTCCTCAGATCACCTCAGTGAGTAGAAGAAATGGACACAGGAACCATTATGATCTAATGGGTCGTATTTGCTTCATCTCCTTCCACCGCATCTCCCTTTGCCCCACATCCCATAGACACTCCATGGATCTTGGACAGGGGAACTAGGCTCCTAGAGGAGACTTGGTCCTTCCATACAGGCTGCAAAAATTGGGATGGCCACTAGATAGCAGAAATGGGTTGGGTTTTTTGTAGCTCTTTGCTTCCAAAGGTTGTCTAGATTATTGAAGCCTAGAAGTGGAAGTCCATTTGGAATAAAAACTACTTATTCAGGTCATCTTCTGCCCACTAAAACAATTCTATAACATGGAAAAGGGTAAGGACATTCAACAGGAAAAAGAAAAAGAGCAAACAATGTAGGGGAGTAGTAAATGGGGAATGTTCAAAAATCTGAACATTTGAGCAATTTGAAATAATTTGTAAAACATCTAAAACATCCCCTCACCTTCTGAATGAAAAATATCCACCCAACGGTCATCCCTCCCCTTCCCACCCACAATACCCTGCCCTTCTTGCTCTGTTACTACTGGCAGTATTGCTGCTCAGAGTTGTAACAAGCCTTATTCCAAGAGATGCCCTCTGCTTTTCCAAGCCAGGCCAGAGTTTTACACTTGCTGGATGACCAGCCCAGATGATATTCTGCCAGGTTTGACTTGGCACTCTTCAGACCTGGCTGGAGACCATGGCCTTGAAGAAACGGCTTTTACAAGCCAGAAGGGAACAGCTTCTTCCCTGGGTTGGTGAACCTTCCCTCCTGCTAAACTGGGAGGAGAGATGGCAGATCCCGCTCCCCCCTTGCTTCCTCCTTGCTGGTCTGTGTCTCTGCTGTGCCCTCATATATTGAATTTTAAGAGCACAAAAGTAAGGGGAGAAACAGACAATTCAATTTTGAAGCAAATATCATGGCAAAGGTTATCCGGATAGCCCAGGTTTGGCTGTAGCTCCCTGTCAAATGCATACTCTGCAAAAGAGGAAATATACTCAAAACAAATGGTCTTACTTTGGGTTTCACTTACATTGTAACATTCTAGTAAATATTTTTATTACAGGATTTAACATTTTATAGTGACTTATTTCCTCTCTGAAGGCTTGATCGTTGTTATTTAGGCTCAATTTATTCATCCGGAACTGAAAGCAATTGCACTGGGGGGTTGTAACTTTAGCTGTGGACAGCAATAGAGCAGGAAATGAGGAACAAGATATCCTGTTAATAATTGGTATGAAAACCCATTGGAAGACAGAGGAAATGAGGCAGATTAGATGCTGGTTATCAGCATCCTTTCAGCCAGTCTTCCCCAATCTGTTGCCTTTATAGGGGCGTTGGACTTCCTTCAGCCCAACAAACAGGTTCATGATTTGTTGGGGTTGAGGCTGATGGGAACTTTAGTCCAATATATCTGCAGGGCATCATGCTGGACAACCTTATTTTAAATGAAGGGCCTATTGGAAATTTCAGTTTATTTGCTGATTCAACCCATGGTTCAGTGGTCGGGAATAATCAGTACAGTGGTACCTCGGGACACAAACTTAATTCGTTCCGGGACTCTGGTCGTGACCCGAATTGGTTGCGACCCGAATCAAATTTTCCCATAAAGTTCAATGTAAATACGGTTAATCCGTTCTGACCCCTACAAATTTGGTCGCCAACCGATTTTGGTCGCGACCTGAATCAAATTTTCCCATAAGGTTCAATGTAAATATGGTTAATCTGTTCTGAACCATATGTATTTTTTTTTTAACCACAAAAATATGACACAAAGTACAGTACAGTACAGTATGAAGAGAGAGAACACTAACCTTGCTTGAGGCGTGGAGGACAGGAAGGCGGGTGGGGAGGCGGTTATTGTTTGGAGGGAGAGTCCCCCTCCCTACAGGAAGCCACAACCACGTGTGTCAGCAGGAAAAATGGCCGCGGATCCTGTTCGTCACCTGATGCGGAGTTTGCGAACGGAAGCAAAATTTTGCGAACGGTGCTGTTCGTGACCCGAATTGGTCGTGAACAGAAGCGTTCGTGACCCGAGGTACCACTATATATGGAAGCTGCAATAAAAAAATAAATAAATGTAAGTAAATTCTTAAGAATATTACAGTTTTTTGGCTCAAGCATGTCTAATTGTGTGCTGGATGATAACTAATGAGCCCCAGACATGTAATCTCCCAACAAGATGGTTTTTTTGATGACATCTTTTGAACTGGGGATTAGAACATAAATAAGCATTTGCCTTTTAGAATCCAACTAGAATTTGTCATTAGGATGAAAAAAAAAATTGAAATATATCTTAATTTGTCTTAATAGGTGTACTTATTGGATGAACGGGTATCTGGACAGTACATTTTAGGTTGCAAGGGTGAACCTATATAATTAATCTTCCTCAATGTAACCCCCCCCCCCAAAACACCCTTGCTTGTCTATAGCTTGTCATAGAGAAGGGTAGGCCAAAATCTTTTTCCCTGACATTTAATCTGTTCATCAAGACAGTGTTTTATGTAGGGGAACCATTCAGTCATGCAGTCTTCTTCTTGCAGTGATGCATGATGGAATAACTTTTAAAATGGATTTATTTATAGTAAAGCATTCTGCTAACAGTCTATAGCAAAAGAAGATCCAATTTGCAATATAGCCCAAAAGTTGATTACTACCTGGATGGGAGACCACAAGGAAATCCCAAGGCTGTAGATTACACCAGGAAGTTGAAAAATATTCTGAAAGACATATAATGTTCCCCAAACACCCAAAACCTTGGTTACCCTAAACATAATTTAAGTACATAGATTGTGCCTAGTTATTAGTGAAAATCTGTTACACAGATTGTATCGCCAACGTGTTCTTGTAGTTCTTGGAGGCCCAGAAAATAATAATAAAAAAATAAAATAAAATAAAATAAAATAAAATAAAATAAAATAAAATAAAATAAAATAAAAAAGATTTTTGGCCACAATATTGGTCAGATAGGTGGCCAGAGAATAAGTTCCCTAATTTTATTTTTATTTGCTTGTTGGTTTCTTCAGCCCATCTCACACACTCTGGGCGGCTCATATTATTTATTATTCCCATAACACAGCAATTTAGTTTTGAATCTGACTTTTACTTTATGTTCAGCTATCGATTTGTTGTGTTACAATTCTCCCTTCCAGAGTAAATGACTTTGTTCCATCTCTCTTTTTCCCCACAACATTTTTTCCTAAAATTCTCCCCCTAATTGGGCAAACCCAGTAAAGCCTGATGAAATAACCCAACCTTAACAAAAGTCATGGAAATATAGGACATAGAAGAGGTGATGAAAATTAAGGACAAAGAGATATTTTGAGGTTTCAGTGATTTTGTGGGGAGGGGGGATGGAGATGGTGGCATGTTGAGAGCAGAAACCACTTGGGCTATCATCAAATTCCCAAAGTAAATATACATTATACATCTTTTTTTCATTTTATCAGCAGGAAATGCAAAGGGTGAGGTTTTCCTCTCAAAATATTGCTTGGGAAATAGATTTTGGCCAATGAACACACATACATGCAGAGTAAAACCTACAGTAAGTTTAGACTAAATGTGGTTATGAAGGGAATGTGTACTAAATTGGTATTGCCTATGCTATTGTGCCTATGCTGTTAGCGGTTATGGTGATACTGACTCATTGGATGACTGATGTACTCGTGGCTGGGAATATTTTTGGCCTGGGAACGAAGGCATCCGTGTAACTTGTTCTCTTCTCTTACTGTTAATGAAACTTTAAAAAGTTGGGGTTTACTTGCATCACTGTTTAACAAAGGAGTAATTGACTGAATCATTTGCTTTCTGGCATTTCATCACAAAGACTCATCTTGAACTTGAAAACCTAGAAATTCAGAATAAATAATACTGCTGTATCTCACCCTGTGAACCATGAATTTGCTGGGCCCTCAAGTAGCTTCAGCTGCTGTCAGTGTAGCGTGTCAGCCTCTAATGCATCAAAAAGGCGTCAACCTGACGGGCTTTCATGTTTAGTAGGAATGACATTTGCGGTAGGAATTAGTTGGACTCCTTTAATCTTCCTAATCTGAGGCATGCTCACGTATGTAGAAGCTCTTATGCTACTTGGGTTTCTGTGCCTTTTCCCTTTGCTTCCAAGTATTAATAGCATTTTATAAAGGCTTTTTTGGGGGTGGGGAAAGAGTAGGATGTAAAATAACATAATTTTTTGAAAAGGAGCTACTAATTTGTTTTGACCAGGGCTGCTTATCTTAAAAAAGGAAGACAAATTAATAGTCCGGAGAATGATTTCAGTGTTTCCACATTGTGCTGAGAGAGGATGTCTACAGTACACTGCATTGTTACCCTGAGATAGTAATTATGACAGCTGTTTAGAATTATCTGAAACTTTAATTCAGGCAGATTATACCTCCCTATCTCTATATAAGGAGCTATATCCTTCTATGGTCATTTTGAAGACAGTCTGTTGTCACTATGTTTTGGCAGCTGGACTGATTTATGGCCTAGTTTTGATTGTCACTGAGGAATAGTCTTTTTTTTTTTTTAAATGCATTAAATTTAAAACTTCAGAAAGGAAATACAAATGTTATCAAGTATCTATCCATTGAGAATGAGGGACAATTACCCTAACTGAGGGCTCATCCACACAGCTTTCCTGCCCTGACTCAGAGATAGCCTACTTACTGTTTGCTGCAGGCATGTCCTCACAACGATGCTCACATTTTATTGCTAGCCTGACATTAGCAATAGGATATTGCAATAGAATAGCAATATTCTAGCTCTTATGGGGGAGGAGTCCCTGGAGGCCAGCAATTTGCTGGGTTCCAATCCGTCTGCTGTAGGACTGCCTCCTCCTATGGGGCCACTGGGCTCCTCATGACCCCTCCATGGGCACTTGGACTATGGCTGCTAGACAGACTAGCCCAGTTTTTCTCAACCTCGTTGGCTTGAAGATGTGTGTACTTCAGTTCCCATAATTCCAAAGCCAGTGCTAGCTGAGGAATTCTGGGAGTTGAAGTCCACACATCTTCAGGCCAGCAAGGTTGAGAAACACTGCGCTAGGCCATTCTGTTGCACCGTTATTTCCTTCTTATATCTGAAGAGGGTGGAGAGATGTAGGACCAAATGCAGGTCTACCAGGTGGTTGACACTTCCACTGGTAAGCAAACAATTTCCTTGCTTTTCCTCTTTTTTTAGGCAGAGCAAGACTGCCGCAGATTACAGGCTGATTTAAATCAAAGAAACAACCATCTTTTTGGAAATAGGTTCTACAACTTTGTCTACAAAGGACAATAGTTGCTTCTTTTTCCTTGAACACTATTCTTTTCATTTTTTTCAACTCTCACTCAAAACAATTTCTCCTCTCTCTGCCTGAACCCCATTTTTTTTTTAATTAAAAAAGTATGGGAAGAATTTAAGGAACGTTTGATGAGGTGATGATGAAGCAACCTGTGATGGTTTTTATTCCTTTCTTTGCTGAAATAGCTACATCAAAAATTTGCAGAATGTGTTTCCTACCTACTCTACACTTTATTCTTGCAAGGTTGTTTCAATTGTTTTCATTTTGCCTGAAAAAATAAAGCCTGTGCTGGATGGGGAAGAGCCAATTCCATTTGTGTTCAGTGTATCTACTTCTTCCTTAAAAATGCCCAGGATCTAGGTCAGAATCACACATTCACACATGAGTTTATATACATGCAATTGCTCAAGTCCCTTCCTGAAATGCTGACTTAATTGTAGAAAAGGTGGGGAAGGGAGAAGGCAAATCAGCTTTCTACAAAAGTGGATCTCTGATGCTGAAGGTGGAGGGATAAAGAGAAATGGAAGAAAGAAGCTAAAAGAATAGGAGGAGAATTTCCTTCCATTTTTTCCCCATACAAAATAACATCACTAGTACAAATGTAGATATACATGCACCTTCCTCCATCTTCCATTTATTTTTAGCGAAAAAAGAGGATTCTTCAGGGAAAACAGAAGCCTCAGATGATACAGGGAAAGTGCCAAGGTAAGAAAGATACAAAGCCAAGGAAATGCAGGGAGAAAGTTGAAATGGAGGAGGAAAACCAGTGCGTTGGGCTCTTAGCCCATGGAACTGCTTCTGCCAAGCCCAGCCCAAGCCTGGGGAGAAGGGAACCCATCAAGCCCTGAAAAGAACCCCTGTTACTTTCTGGGATGTCAGCAACACCACTTGCTTCATGGTTGAGGCATGGTTAAAGGATGGCTATGGGGGCAGTATATTTTCTACTAGCATCTTCTGCAGGATGGGAGGAATTGGGAAAGTGCATTACCTCTGCTGTATGGATGAGTCCTGAATGGTACTGAATAATTGATTTCATTTTGCCCTAAAGTTTTGCCTTATTATTTTCATAAAGTCTGGGTGGATGTTGAGCCACAAGTGTGTAGATCAAAAGTTGGATAACCAGTTTTGGCCAAAGGAAGAAAAGGGAAATCACCCAAGGAAACCACCATTTACCCCTGAGCCAAGGCCACTGAGATGATACTCCTGATACTTGTCCACATGCAATTGCTAAGCTACTGAAACTCCTCTTTTCTATAGACTATAAATAATCTTGTCCCTCACCTTTACGGAAGATGAGCCTCAAACATGTTGCTGTAAATTATTCCAGGTCTATTGAACCAAGAGGATAACATGATTAAAATAAGCAAAATTATTACTTTATTGGACTTAATTTTGTTGGTAAAGGAGTAAAGGACTTCATATCGTACTGCAGTCTTGTTAAGTAAAGTCAGACACCATAGTTGCCCAAGGACCTAGGTGTACTCAAAGAACAACAGCATAAAAAGTTGGTGAAAGTTGATGGATGAAGGAGCAGTGAAAGAGGTGGCTATTGGGTCCAGAAGCCTTGCATATAGGCTGAACTCCAGATCCAGAACTGGAAGCCATCCTGCTAACTGCTTCTGCATAGCTTACTCCATAGCTTAACCATGGAGGTATTCCTGGGAAGCTAATCCTGGAATGTTTAAGATTCATCATATAACCTTTTTGTTTCATACCTTCAGAGAAGTTAAGGTGTTTTTCTTCCCAGAAATTCAGTAGTTCTATTCTCTATCATACTTCACCTTTACTGGATTGTGTTGGCTGCCTCAAAAATTCTGTCACAATGGCTAGGTCATAGAGACAGGTATTGGAGATGACGACAACATTGGAAAAAGAGAAGTGGCTGAATGAGATAACATGTAAAATATAAGCTGAGATGTAGCAAAAAGAGAGAAAATCCCAAACTTTATTGAATGGTACTATTATAAACACAGTCCCAGTATTTTTTTGGACAATATCTACTTCAGGATAATGATTTTGAAGCCTATTATTAACAGTGGCCTTGACTCCATGTAGGCATATGAATTGTCTATTGCCATAGCTAGAAGCACGGATGAAAGATGATATGTTCTCCTTCATTACATGAACAAATGTAAGAGAGTGTACAACTTTGCTTACAAAACATGATGCAGCCTGAGTGGAATTTCTCCTACTCTTATTTTGACACTTCAAGATCAAACTAAATTTTGGGAGGTGGCCTTGTGGGATGTTCGAAAACCTCAAAATAGCATAGTACATGGTGCCATCTACACACTGGAGCTTGTTTTGTTCCCCTATTTTCCTTCTATGTATACAGATAGGCTGGATGAACATGGGAGGAGGGGTTTGGGTTATACATGGTAAAATGTGTCTTTTCAGATTCTTAAGGGGAAGGTTCAGGTGAGCAACCCTTAAGAATTTTATACCAATGTTATTGGACATTGTGTGCACATTAAACTTTGTTGTTTGTTTGTTTGTTTGTTTGAATTTACTTCCCCTTTATTCCTTAAGGAGATACGAATCATATGTAAAAACTAGCACTTGGGATTAACCTATTAACTGCCTCAAGTAAGCAATAGGTGGAGAAAGAAGTGTTCCATGAGATAGGAACAAGGCAGTATTCCTAGGGATATAAACAGAAAAAAATCTGATGCTAAATGAATCAATCATCATGACATCTCACAGAGAATATTTGGTAATCCCTGTTGTACCATAGCATTGCAATTAATCCCTTCTGCCAACAAGAACAAAATGATATATTCCCTTAAAAAAAAAAAATAGCACAGCATAATTCTTCTCATTACTCACACACACAAACCATGTTCATGTGTTTAAAAACAAAATTAAAAAAAAGGAAAACTGTTTAAAAAAAAGCAGAGACTGATTTTTTGGTGACCTTAAATTCCCCCAGTCCTGAAACATGTGACATAAATACGACGTGCAAAAGCCCAAGGCAACTTTTTTTTCTCTGATGCCCTTTTCTGTGCTCCCCACCAGCCATTTAAATCTTTTGCATCCAGCCTGTTCACAAAACTTTCCTTTCTTAATACTCTTTTAATTTCTAAGAGAAAATGACAAAGGCTGAATTGATTTTTTTTAAAAGGCCAATGCCAGCAGGAAACAACATGGAGACTGGTTAGTTCTCAGTTACAGAATAGGCCAACAAAGAGAATATTGTACTAGTTTGGGTAAGCTTACCCAGAATTCTTTGCTTTCAAAGTGCATGTATATTACATTTAGCAGCACAATGGAAAATCAGCAGCAGATGCACACTGGGTTTATGAGTTTGTAATAAAATATTCCCACAGGATTCCTTATCACTGGATATTTTTGTGCAATTGAAGATGGCATGATTATGCCTTACAACTTACCTATAAAAGTGATTTATGAGGCTTAGAAATACAGCTAAGTACAGCATAACTTTTTGCAATAAATAAAAGGTATCTGGCAAAAATTTCATTTTATCTGATGCTCAACCCTTTCAAAAAAGAAAGAAAGAAAAAGAAACCTACGCTATGAGAAATTATGTATCCTCAGCACTGTTGCTAAGATTTATGGACATCCCTACACATTCAAGTTTCTCAATCCTGTATCTTCAAGAGTTGTGCCAAAGGTTTAAGTGCAGTTGATATATATTGAGCCCCTGTTATATAAAGGAAAAGGGCAAGATAGCTGCAACATTCCTTTGTACTTTCTGGGCAGGATTTATGAAGTAGGCTGTATGATGACCAGAGGAATAAAAAATCATCCCCAGGTAATAGAAACATTTCATCTGTTCAAAATTCTGCCCATTAATAATTCACTTTCTGGGTCTTTTTGTGGAATTTATGATTAGTATAGTTCAGCTATGAGTTTTTAAAATTACGTGTTTATGGTATTTATGTCTTTTTTTCCATAACAAAATAATGACTCATATTGATGGTTCTAGGTTGTCTCTCCCCACACTCCGAAGTCCTGCTGTACTGCTTCATTGAGGCAGGAGGTGTTTCTGGGAGTGATGAGCGAAGAACCCTGGGAGTGCATGCCAAGAGTACATATTCCCAGCAGGGTCATCCAAGGTGTGAAGGTCATCCCAGCTGCCTACAGTAGCTAAAACAAACAGGCACGTATACTGAGTAGCAATGATAGAGGAAGATGCTGGAAGTGGATCACTTTAGTGAGAACAGCAGAGGCATCATTTCATACTGCATGGGAGAAGATAAGGCTAAACCACATGGATAGAACACTTAAAAAGATATAGTGCTGGATGATGAGCCTCTCAGGTAGGATGGCACTCAACATGCTATGGAGGATCTTTCAGAGCATGAATGGTGTTTATGACATGGCTAGATTAAAGTCTTTGGGACATCTTGTTATTGACATTGCCATGCAGGAAAAGAAACTCAGAAGCTGCCAAGGCAGAATTACAGTGGGAACATGGAATGTAAGAAGCACGAGCATGGGAAAGCTCCATACAGTGAAAAATGAAATGAAACAATTACAAATTGACATCTAAGGCATCAACAAATTGAGATGAACTGGTTTTGGATGCTTTCAGTCATAAAATAACATTGTTTATTACTCAGAACATGAAAAACAAAGAAGGAACAGTGTGGTTTTATAGTTAGGAAGGGTATACCAAGAATAGTAAGGTAATGATTGAATAATATTGATTAGACTTCATGGACAACCCTTTAATATGATGATGATCAATGTTTATGCTCCAATGACTGATGCAAAAGAAGAAGAGGTTGATGAGTTTTATGATCAAGTTCAGTTTGAAATCAACAGAACATGCAAGCAAGATGTGCTGCTTGAGGTTGGAGACTGGAATGTAAAAGTTGGAAGTGTTAAGGAAGAAAATGTAGTTGGATTGTTAGGAAACTGAAATAAAGCAGCAGAAGACTTATCAATTTCTTCCACTCCAATTTCTTCATAGCTAACACTGTCTTCAGACAACTAAAACAATGCCTGTATCACCAGATGGAATGCACAGAAATCAGATTGACTATATTATTGCTAAAAGGAGGTGGAGGAGCTCAATTATAGCATCAAAGACATGGCCAGGTGCTGACTGAGGAACAGATCAGGAACTGCTCATGTGCAAATTCCAAATTAAGCTAAAGAAGAAGAAAGTCAACCAGTTGCCATGATATGATCTTGAGCATATACTCACCATTTTCAAGGAGAACACCAGGAAGTGCTTTGAAGACCAGAACCTCATTGATAGAGGAACAGAGGAACTGTGGAATGAACTTAAAGTAGTTAAGGATGAATGTGAAATGAGACTGCCAAAAATGAATAAACAAAAGAAAGCAAACTGGATGTCACAACAAACCATGGAAATTGCCAAGAACTGAAGAGAAACAAAAGCCAAGAAAGACAAAAGTCTCAGGAAGGAACTTAACACAGAGTTTCAGAGAGCTGTTAGAAGAGGCAAGAAGCAGTATTACAATATCAGTAAAGTTGGGGATGCAACTGAATGAATCTGAATGAATTATCTTTAGGATATAAACCCAGACAACACAAAAACCACATGTTAAGAAGAGTTGTGATCATACTCAATTTACTTCGCTATCAACAAAGTTCGATTTCTGCAGGTTAAAATTACTAACTTAGCAATGGAAAAAGTTATTTTGGGATCTTCATCTGCTAAAAAAAGCTATACATAGAACTCTTTTGTCCATCTGGGAAATGGGCTCAAAAAAGGTATTGGCAGCTCATGACAAATATGTTGGTAAAAATTACTATAAAGCAGAACATGAGCCTGAGATTCAGTACTCCCATTTTCACAAGGGCAAAGCTGTTCAAGCATTGGGTGTTTTCTGGAATTTACCCTCCAGCACTGCTGATGACAAAAAAATCAAACTGTAATAATGAAAACGCCCTGCAAAATTTATTGTTTGTAAGTTGGTTGAAATATACTGCTTGTTTAAAATAAAAATTGCTGTGACCCAGTGGTAATCTGGGTAAAGCTCACTGTATTCTGTTTATAATTCTCTATTCACGAACCTTTGTCTGAGAACTTCCTTTGCTTGTTCTTGTCCCAGAGACATCAGCATCCCAGCTGAAAACCCAACTTTTCTAATTTATCTTCTAGGGGCTGCAGCTGAAACATGTTGCCTGTGAGCTCCTGCCCACTTCATCTAACGTACCTGGGGAATCATTAATAGATGTTGGTGACATGTACACATCTGTGGATCCACTATGCTTATGCTGAGAAGGTAGTCCTGTAAGTACCTCAGTGCAAAGCCATTTGGGTTTTATACATCAAAAATAGTACTCTGGTGTGCCCCTAGAAACCCATTGGAAACTGCAGCAGCAGTCAAACAGGACATTCATGTGCTCCATGAACAAGGCATCAGTGTAAAATAGGACCTTTGTAGATCCACCTGAGAATATTATGTTCTCATTTTTATTATAAAATTCTCTCATTTCCTCCCTTCTGCAGCTGTATCCATGCAGCTGCCATTCCATCACTTGAGTCATAATAGCTTTAATTGGAGCTACAATGTACCACATGGACCTAACGGGCATTGCCATTTCTTTCAAAGGCCTGCATAAAGATCCATAACAAATAAGTCACTTCCATGCATTGTCTCATGCAGCCTGGTTCTTTAGGCAGTCCAAAGCATCTGGAACATATGAATCAGCTGTTGTCTGCATTACCATGGGATTCTTTGAGATGATTGTGGGCATTGGGCCAAATCTTTCTGCATTGCCTTCCAACTTCTTGACTCTGGAATTCTGGCCCATATTATTGATAGGCAACACACACTCCATGTATATACTGTAAGACTTGCTCCTGTTATAAAAATCCTTATGATTCAATACACTGATAAACACATGTTGCATTTCAAGTCAAGGGCTATCAAAGCATGCCTTCAGAACCATCACAAAGTTCTGCCCTTCATAATAAAAAATGAAAGAGTTGAAAGTTACAGAATTTCTGAGGCCAAGCCAGGTGCTCTTATATACTGTATGATCATACTTAAAGTGCTAATGGAGAAATTGTTTCATATACTATATCTAACAGTCTTCATAGAAAGCTGGAAGGAAAGAAAGAGAGCAGCCAATTAAATGGTAGATACCAAATTAATTAAAATCAAAGGTGCCAAATCCTGATGAAATCCTGGCTAAAACAGATTGATACTGTATTATATAATTGAAGAATTTGTCAATATAAAGTTCTACATATCTGCAAATGTCTGCCTCTTTCACCTTTGCAACTGCTTTGCCTGGAGGAAGGAGGAAAGGAATGGCTTTGGGAGCTGAAAGGGTGGAGAAGGTAAAATTGTATTGAGGAAAACTGCCACATTCCACTAAGGAACCCTCCAGATGTTCCCTACTGCTTCCCCTTGCCAGGAACCACGGGGAGAAAACTCTTGGGAGGCACATGTTCTCTGTGACATTAGTAGGAATCATTAATATACAAATTCCCATTTTTATTTTAAACCATTAATTGGGAGAGAACCATTCCTAGGCTAAATTTTAGATGCTAGCTTAAGATGATGAAGATTACTACTTTCCTAAGACTGTATTAAACAGTTGTTTTAGCTTTAAATGTGCTAATTTTTGCATTGTCAATACTGTTTGCTTTTCATGGTATTAAAATATTTATTTATTTATTTAGTCAAATTTATATGGCCACCCATCTCACCTGAAGTGATTCTGTGTGGTGTACAATAAAACAAGGAATTAAAATATTTTACAAATCCATGAAAACAATAAAATAGATAAAACAAGAGACCATGAGAGGGAAGATGTTACATACATCTTATACATGTTACATACAACCAGCATACAGGCTCCCTATTACCAGGGGATGCCCAGGCTTGCTGACCCCCCCCCCCGACATTTTGAAGGCTTTCTGGAAGGCCATAAGGGTTGGGGCTAACCTCACCTTGGGGGGAGGATGTTCCAAAGGTGGGTGCCATGGCAGAAAAGGTTCACCTCCTATCAGATGGAACTCTTTCATGGATGGGACCCACAGCACACCTCTCCTGCTGGACCTGATGGGATGGGTAGATTCAATTGGGGAGAAGAAGTACCTTAGAAACCTGGTCCCATGCCATGTAGGGCTTTAATGGTTAAAACCAGCACCTTGAATTGGACCTGGAAGCAAACTGGCAACCAATTCAGCTCATGGAGCAGAGGTGTAAAGTGTGTCCATCTAGGGACACACATAACTGCCTGTGTGACCACATTTTGCACCAGCTGAAGCTTCTGGATAATCTTCAAGGGCAGCCCCACTTACTCTCAATAACTATTACTATTAATAGTAATAACAAGTTACTATCAATAACTATTCAAGGGCATCCCGAATTACTATCCAATGATTCATAATTTTTCTAAAGTCCCTATTATTCCATTTACAACATATTCTTGTCTTCATAATGCAATAAGATTTTGGTGAGCTATCATTTGCAGAGTCTATGTAGACTGGACTAAACAGTCTTGCAAGCCTTGATGCTTCAGGTCACATACAACCCCCCTAGGTCTTTGATATAGCTCCTAGACCTAGCTCCAATTGTTGCCACAGATTGAAAATGTTAATGTGATAGAAGAGGGAAAAAATTAAATCAGTAACTATTTCAACTTATGTTGATATTTACATTTTGTCTTATCCCCACTCTTGTTTCTGTCCTAAAGCCACACTTTTGGGTGGAGTGTTCCTCCAGCATACCAAAATCAAACAGAATTCTTGGACTGAAAATGGTTGCATTTCACTGCATATGACTTGGTGCCTCCCTTTTACCTAACTTTTGAGACTGACTTCCTTTTCTTCCCTAAGCCTAATTTCTTCCACAGTTAGTCCTTCCTATCTCAGGCCTCATCTTTGATTGAAGGTGATTTTTCTGTTTTGAGAATTTAGAAACAATGGTTTGATTCTCTACCATGTCTACTGCAATTCAACCGAATCACTCTTTGGCTGTTCCAGCATTGAAAGAGCTGAATTCAAGAGGGTATGACTGGAATGGTAATGAGGGATGAAAAAAAAGTTGAGTAGGTAGAGTTCAGTTTTCATTTTAGTAATAGCGACAATGTACTTTTTTCAAAAAGGAGAAACATAAATTACCTGGGAAAAGCATTGCAAAATGTACTGCAAGTTAAATAAGAAAATTATACCTGTTCTGTTCAAACTATAAATACCTATATATCTTGGCAACTGTCCCAACAGAAAGTAATCCAAGTGGATAGGATGGGATCAGTTGTTTGTGCTCTGTCCATTATCATGTTCAGGCTTTCAACCTTCAGAATTGCCCATCTCTTGTCTGGGTTGTCCAGTTGTGAGTGCTTTGTACCCATTATAAGGGAATCTTGGCTTCATAGGAAAGTGAGCTGGTAGAAATAATCAAAACTGACATGAATAGTCAATGGAGAACTCAGTGGCAGATCCATTTTATGTTTGTTCATATCCACGTTGGCATCACAGAATCTTAAAGCTGAAGCTGAATGTGGCTCTGCTTATCTAAGAATTGTCAAAGGTATCTTGTGAGAGAGCAAAACCTGCAAAAGCCAGGACTGCAGATGAGAAATTTCTACTGTTCACTGTAGATCCCAATGCAAATAGATGTTCCTTTCCAATTTTGTTCTGCAGCATGACAAGTTTTGACATAAGCAGGACAGGTCATTGTGCCCAGGAAATGTGTATATGGAAGGGTATAATGTGTAGCCTTTTTTTCTCTTAAGTCTTCACATTGAATGGGCTAGAATGAGTTGCTAATCTCATATTGGGCTCAGTCCTATTTTTGAAATGCAACCAAACAGTTATAGGAAGGGGGGATAAAATGTTATTTTAGTTATTTTAAGTCTTCATTCTTATTCCATACAGTATAGCAAGATAACTACTGCCATCTTAATCCAGGAAAAAACAGACACTTCCTTTTCTTTATTTCATCTGTAAACTGTTGAAAGAGCAAATTCACTCCTGGAAATACTAAAATGCTTCAGGACTAACTCAAAAATATTTATCTGCAAAAAAAAAAAAAAAAAAAATCTTGACCATTTTATAGTTTGCATTATTCACTATCTGAACATTCTAGTTTTTTGTGTTAACAATTTTTCAGGTTGCTTATTGCTAAATAATATTTCGCACAATTTCAAAAACATTTTTCACAAGAACATTTCTACTAATGTAAAGACAATTATTTTGCATAGTTTGCTAAAGTGTGCCAAGCCAGACTGTGTGCAGCCATACTGATGGCATCTGAAAGAGAAGCGCTTGCTCCCAATTTTAAGGAATTTAAACATTTTTGGAATGCTCACATATACTTTTGCAATACAGGAAACATGGTCATAGAATGCTGACTTAATATCTAACTATTGGTCCATCCAACTTAATATTGTCTATAAAAAGTGATAGTATTCTCCAGGGTTTCAGACAGGGATCTTTCTCAACCCTACTTCGAGATGCCAAGAACTGAACTTGGGTTCTTTTGCTGAGCTATGGATCTTTCAGTAACTTTTTACAATTAATGCTGCAAAGGCTGGATCCTTCTATGGAGGACATGACTCATATCCCACATGACAGACTCTGTCAAGCACAATAGTTGGCAATGATATTTCTCATTTGCTTGTTTTAACATATTTACCTTATGTAGAAAGGGCTGGATGTAAGGAGAATTAATAGCTTTGGGTAACAAGCTAATTTTTATTTGTTCTTGTCATATAATAATTTCACCAGGATCATATGTTTGGCCCTCAGGTTCCTCAAAATTATTAAGTGTGGCCTGTAGCCACCAAAGACTGCCTAACCCTGGTTTATGGCTTAGCATGGTAGATGAACCAGCGATACTTTAGCAAAATGAATTGAGCTGTTCTGAGCTGGTAATTAAGAGCAGCCTGTAAGGTTACTTCAGAACACTGAAACTTCTAACAATAGTTTAGGTAATATTTCTTGATAGATAAGTCACAAGCAAACATGTTTTATTGGATTTTCATAAATTCTAGGATTCTAGGGTGTGGACAACTGTCTCAGTCAGCCCTTTTTGGAACTGATTTCCTCTGCAACCCCCTGGAGATCCTTGTTTGCTCCTGAGAGTTGGAGGAGAAAGAAGGGATGGACAGCTACTATAAGCTGAAGTCCATTCAAGCAATACTGGATGTTGCCCTTAAATAAAAAGAAAAAGGAAACTTTGCTGCTTAACTTGAATTGAATTGTTGGGATACACTAAGATCTCTACCATTTTTCCTTATTTGCTTTTCCTTAGCCAAGCAATGTTCGCTCTAAGGCAGCACAGGACTTCCTGCTGAACTGCTTAAGCACTAGGACCTTAATACACAATGGGCCTCTCCCATTCATGGTATTATGGCCCCAAACAATTAAACACACTGTAGTGGAAACCATAATTTAAACAGAAAGGTTAGATTGTATTCTTCAATACCATATGCTAAATTTTAAACAAACTTTAGAAGTAACTATTTCCTTTTAGATCATACAACTTGGCAGTAACAGGAATTTCAGAGGAGCTTTTTGGCTATAAGAAACATGTAAAAATCAATATGGCCTGCAACATAACATTGATTAATATGGCACTAGAAATTAAGTAAACTTCTGTAGGTGACAGAAAAACAAGCTGGTGAAAAGGATTCCATTCCAAAGGAGCTTATGAAACTTTATCCGATTCTTTCTCTTCCATTTCATTCTGTGAATGTTTAAGCTAGAGCCTTTAGAGCAGTTTTGAGGCAGTTGCTTATCTGCTTCCCAAAATTAATGTTTACTTTGGCTGATATAAACACTGTCATTTCTCTCGACTTCTGTTCTCTTGCTGGATCAGAAGCCTCATCTGTAGCATGAGATGGAGCTGAGAAGCAGTCAGTCTTTCTGGTTTTAGAATAGGAGCAGGATGGAAGCGATTGCTTTTGGATACCTCCAAAACCTTTTAGCAACTGGTCCATTCATTCTATAGTTGCTACCCTGAGTTGGACTTTAAATTGTTGACCTCATGCTTAGAAGAATGGACTTAATTGGGGGAGGGGGGAGGTCCTCCTTCCATGCCCTGAACTTGAACCATTTAGCCTGATGAATTGTTCTGGGAAACTCAAAAGCTTGCACATATTTCTGTGATAGTAAAGATATTGCCTAACTGTGGATTATAGGTTGTTTTTCTTAAGGATTAACATGGCTATCCTTGGGTTGGTTGGTATGTTTAGATTTCTAGTGTGTATATCCAGCTTGTTTCTAATTGCCTTTTCAATAAAGCCCAGGCTTTAATACTAAGATTGGATAATTTCTGCATGACATCAAAACATAAATGTAAAACATTGATGTAGAATGCATATTTTCCTTGATATCTGTATTTGTAGTGTATAAAAAAGAGAACAAAATAATGAAATAAAACAGTTGTCAGAATACTGTGGCATTATTTGAGAAATTTTTGATCTGTGGACTGTTGTAACTGTAGAAAAATTAATGCCATAGCAATGGGACATGTTCCAAGATTTGTGATATTATCTTTTCCCCTTGTCTGGAATTGCCCTTTAAGCACTAGACTTTCATCAACAGAAAGAGGAAACAAAGATTTCCTTCCTTCAGCTGACCCGGCTTCAACCAGGATTCAAGATTAGCTTTCAAAAACTCCTCTCAGTCACATCCACCCTATTTCTTTAAAAAGAGTAAAAAAGTAAAATAGCTTCCTCAATTTTTTAAAAAAATATTCAGACTAAATATTCATCTTTATTTATGGACCCTTGGGGCTGAGAATATTGCTTCATTCTAATAACAACAGCTTTGTTGTTCTGACTAATTCAACAGCATAATCACTGTTGATGTGTCTGATCAAAGATTATGATATTCTATTTAACCAAATACCAGAACTTTCCCCAACCTCCTACTCAGCTGTGTTAGGCTACAACATTCATTACATCCAATCAATTTGGCCATTCTGGTGTGAGCTGTAGCTCAACATACCTGGAGGTGAAAAAGGCCTCAGTAAGGAATCAAGGTAGTAGTTTTATCAGTCTCATTGTAGACTGCTCACACAAGCACATATCTGATTCAGCCATCAACTCTTGATTCATAGCTAACCAGGGAAGGTGCCTGGACCAGACAGATTATCAAAGTTGTATTATAAGTGCTTTGAGGATGAACTTTTACAACCTTTATCAAATACGATGAATTCTATTTTACAGGGAGGAAAAATGCCAGAGACTTGGAAAGAGGTTAATATAATACCTAAAGAAAGACTTTGACTTTAGCAAGAAGTTACAGACCAATATCATTACTGAATAATGACTACAAGTTGTTTACAATTTTAGCTGAAAGACTAAAATTAATTTTGCGAGAATTTATTCATGAGTATCAGTGTGGGTTTTTACCTAAAAGATAGTTGAAAGGTAATGTTAGAACTGTGTTGGATATTTTGGAATATTTGGAACAACATAATGGAAAACAAGCCACGTTGATCTTTTTAGATGCTGAGAAGGCTTTTGACAATTTGAGCTGGACTTTTTTGTTTAAGGTTTTGGAAGATACGAATTTTGGACAGAATTTTATAAAATGGGTTGCTCACTGACTCCTCTTTTGTTTATTTTAGTTTTTGAAATATTGAATAGAGACATAAGACAAGATGAGACGATTGTGGGTGTAAAGATTAAAAAAGAGTCACACAAGTTAAGAACTTTTGCGGATGACTTGGTTTTGGTTTTGGTAGACCCTTTAAAAAGAATTGAACTTTTAATGAGTAAATTAAAAGAATTTGGGGCATTAGCAGGTTTCAAGAGTAATAAACAGAAGATAAAGATGTTAACAAAAAATATGAAGATACAAGATGAAACAGAGTTGATAAATAAAATGGGTTTTAAGATTGAGAAGAAGGTAAAATACTTGGGTATAATTATAACAAATATGAATTATATGTTATTTCAAAATAATTATGTTAAGACACAGAATGAAGTTAAAAAAAGATATATCAAGATGGAACAAATTACAATTGTCACTGTTGGGTAGAATTTCTGTAATTAAGATGATGTTTTACCTAGAATGTTATTTTTGTTTCAGACTATACCTGTTTTGACAACTGATGTACCATTTAAACAATGGCAGAAGGATATATCTAAATTTGTATGGCAGGGGAAAAAAACTTTAAGTTAAATATAAGGTACTACAAGATGCAAAGGAAAGAGGAGGATTGGGTCTACCAGACTTGAAATTATATTTTGCTGCTTGCTGTTTAGTTTGTATTAAGTAGTGGGTGTTGTCAAGAAATAGAAGGTTACTGGAGTTAGAAGAACATAATCTGAGATTTGGGTGGCATGGATATTTATAGTATGACAAAGCTAAGGTAAATGTAAATTTCAAAAATCATTATGTAAGGTAGGCCATTCATAAAATGAAATAGATATAAATTCCATTTATTAGGATTTTGGTTTTGCCTGAAAGGGGGGACGCGGTGGCGCAGCAGCTTAATGACGCTGAAAGTTGCCGGCCAGAAATGGTTGACGCTTCAGCGGTTTGAGTCCAGCCTTCGCGTTAGCAGGGTGAGCTCCTGTTTCCTCCCCAGTTCCTGTCAACCCAACAGTTCGAAAACTCATGTGAGTAGATAAATGGGTACTCTCACTCCGGTGGGAGGAAAAATGCTGGTGGCGCCTTGCAAAAAGGAGTCGGGAGCAGTTGCTGGTAAGTGCGAAAAACCGCACGCGCCCGAAAAGGGCGCGAAGCAACGGAAACCCCGCCTCCTGAGCTCGCCAGCTGGGCTCTGCCCTAGGAAGGAGGCTCTGGCAAACCACTTCCGAAACACTTGCCTTGAAAACTGCAAGGACCCGTCCAAGCAGTCACTGCAGAGTTGGTAACGACTGAGCGCAGATAAAAAAAAAAAAATTGCCTGAAAACATCTTTGTGGCTTTCACCACAAGAAGGATTTTATAGACAAGAAATGTTACGCAGACATAAATGGTTAACTTACTGTGATGTACTAGAATTTTCTCAAGGAGATTGTAAAATAAAATCAAGAGAAGATTTGACAAGTGAAGGATATCCTTGTCAATGGTTTTTTTATGTACAATTATCAGAAAGATTTGAAATGGATAAAGTATTTTATGGTTTTGAACAATGTAAGACTGAGTTTGAAACAGAATTATGTACTAATGATGAACATGTTATTGTTAAAATGTATAAACCTTTTTTGAAATATGAGACAGAAGAAGAACAAGGGAAAGAATGTATGATAAAAAAAGGGCTAAAAACTTTGGTTACAATATACAAATGGAACAATGGGAAATATGTGGCTGAAAGGATTGAAATTTACATTATTTTCTAACCTTAAAGAGAATTTTTATAAAATGCTGTATCGTTGGTATTTGTCACCAGGCAAATTGTCTAGAATGTATAAATGTGCTTCAAATCTTTATTGGAAATGTGAACAACATGAAGGGACATTTTATTGTATTTGGTGGATGTGTAAAAAAGCCAAAAAATTCTGGATACAAATACATACATTAATTCAGAAGATTTTAAACATTAAAGTACAACTGAAACCAGAGAGTTTTCTTTTGGAACTAATGGACAGGCAAGTAAGAAAAGCGTTATGGAACTTGGTTTTTATATATGACAACTGCAGCAAGACTATTATATGCTCAAAAGTGGAAAGATTCAACGCAACCCACAATGGAAGAATGGTTGGTGAAGATGATAGAACTTGCAGAGATGGCTAAATTAACTTCCTTGATCAGAGAAAAGACAATGTCTACATTTATGGTTGACTGGAAATTCCTTATAGACTTTTTGCATGAAATGGAAAAAAAATGCACTTATGACTTGTAGTTTCGATGATTAGAAAAAAACAATGGATAATAGAAAAAAGTGAGCTTTTTTTGTAATCATATAGTAAGAGATAACTTTGTAATCATATGCTTTCTCGCTGCACTTTTATTTTTTGTTTTTCCCTTCTTTCTTTCTTTGTTCTCTCTATTTTATATTAGTTTGTGTTAATTTTTATGTTCTCTTTAAAGCTTAATAAAATTTATTTAAAAAACCGTCTTGACTCATAGCTAAATATGTTTTCTGACTGAAAACTACTTTTCATAGATGATATTGAATCTTTCCCTAAATGGTTCTATGAACCATGATGCAGAATAATAATAATAATAATAATAATAATAATAATGATGATGATGATGATGATGCATACCATAGAAAGCTGTAGAATTAGGGGTGCTAAATTGCTCGACGCTATTGCTATTGCTCTTTTAAGAAGGGTTTACCTACATAATCCCATGCTAGCAAGCAGTTAGCATACTTGCAAAGAGCATGCAAAGAGGTACTAATCCAGTTTGGCATTGTAGAGAGGCCCAAAAGGATAAAATTTCCCTACCTTCAGTAGTCCACACTGGCTTCTTATGAGAGGCAAATCCTGAATTTGACGACATTAACATCAAAGGGCCAAACTACAAAGAAATCAGTAAAACAGTATAGGTTATATGTGTAAATAACTTAGTACTGTAGACAAATGAATTAGCCAGTCCTACTTGACTTTTCAGATGACTTTTGTAACAACCCTTACGAACTATGTTAAACTGAAAGTGCCACTGTTTTAAATATCCTGACTTACTCATTAGTACCACACACAGGATCATACAAGGTAAGATGGGGACTGTTTTATTTGTTGCTGACTTTTAGAAAGGAACAGGCAATCCCTTTTTATCTGTACAGCTTCTTGTGTACATTAAATACCTGTAGAACTCTCTGGGTTGTGTCCAAGTTGTGAAATTCACTAAGATATTTTTGAGAACTGAGAACTCATGGCTATATGGCCGATATTTATATGCTGATAAAGAGCTTTGGAAGGGCATTCCATTTTGTTGGATTAAAGCTGACACAATGACCTACTTATGCAAGGTAAAACAAACAAACAAACCTTTAGATCAGGGTTCCTCAACCTCAGCAACTTTAAGATGGGTGGACTTCAACTCCCAGAATTCTCCAGCCAGCCATGCTGGCTGAGGATTTCTAGGAGTTGAAGTCCACCCATCTTAAAGTTGCTAAGGTTGAGGAACTCTGCTTTAGATGGCTTCCTAGATCTTAGTAGGAAAGAAACTGAAAATGTCATGCAACTTGAGATAGTAAAAGGCAATTTGAACAGGACATAATTAAATAGACTGAAATATTTTTTGGTTTCATTCCAATGTTATGTTAATAATTTTGTTTTTTAAAAAGTGAATTCCCAAATATGAAGTTGTGTTCCATCAGTTTGGTGACAGCTAATTTGGATGCATATTCTTTTTATTAATATAAATGACTAGTAATGTGTACAGCCTGCCATTATTACTAATGCATTCCTCTGTTATTTTTGGTACCTTAATGTGGAAATTTTATAGGCATTAATGGAAGCTTACAAATGGGGAGACTACTAACAGCTGTAAGCATATGGGAATATTCATAAGAAACTACTCTCCTATGTATCAGGATCTTTTGACTATCACAGTTGTGCAGTTAACAATAGATCTGTTTTGATTCTTAATAAAGCAAGACAAATGTATTATGGCTTCATTATTTTTTTTAATTTTGTTTAAAATTAAACTTGTTTAAAAGTTTAGTAATCTGCCATTTACATGACTATTAGATCTTAGCTGCTTGCCCTAGCCATGTAGGGTAAACAAAGTCATCATATGACAGTTTTAAATAGTACAAATACAATAGGACAATAATGAAAAAAAAAATCAAACAATTCATAGAATCTTAAATTTGGAAAGGACTACAAACTTACCACCAGGAAGTTTTTTCCTTATATTTAAATGAACTCTAGATACCTCTAACTTACACCTGTTATTTTCTGGCCCTAGTTTCTGTGGCCTTGGAAAATAGTTCTTGAATATGTACCCCATAGTTTCTCTTTAGGTACCTGAACACAGCTAATGTGTCTCTCCTAAGTTTTCTTTCATTCAGCCTGAACACTCCCGGTTCCTTAAGCCTATCCGCATAGGGCATATTCTCAAGTCTCATGGGTCATCTTCACTGCCTGCCTCTGAATCATCTCTATACTGTTAATATCCTTCTATTTGTTTTTGTTGTTGTTGTTTTTTTAAGTGCAAAAATATCCTACTGTATATGTTATGGGAGAAGGAAGTTCATAAGAATTGCAGTTATAGTTGCCATTCTGTCTGCTTTGAAATTCGGTTACAGCATTTTGCATATTGTGGATGACAACAATTTGAGGGAGGAAATGCTACATTTCTGAGCTACAGAATACAGTAGCCAAAATAGATTGAACAGCTTTTCTTCTTACCAACCAAGGTAAGAGGTTTATTTTTTATCTGTCAATAGCCTTCACTTCTACTCCCCCTCTGAGGCTTATACAGCACCCTCCATATGCCTTCTCCATAGCTGTTCATTGCTGCTTGGGTAGAAGAAATCTTTATATCTTCTATATTCATTTAAAAATGCTGGCTTATGGTAGCTTATAAATTCTTGGTTTATTTATTCAATTTGTCTTCATCCTTGCCAAAGTATATGAATTCCTCTTCAAAGTCAACCCTTTGAAGAGGAATTTGTGTACCACAAAGTGGATGCCATGAAAACCATCCTCATCAACCTGGTGATGGCATTCAACAGTGAGTAGAACATTTGGTTTATACAGATTTCACTGTTAAATGCTATCAGTTTAAAAGAGAACAATATAAGTCTAAATGAACCTTACCCTTAAAACAATAGTTGCATACAGTATTACTTTAAAACAGTCCCAACACAAAAGCGCAACACAATCTCTTTGTGGGAAATAAGGCACTCATAACATTAATGCAGGGTGGAGTCTACAGCTAGTTGTTTTTGTCAAAAGCCGGAAAAGTTCCAGTGAATAGTAATAACCTTTCCCACAGTATTGGGTCTTATTGTTTTTCAGTTGTGGGTAAATTGTTTTAAGAATGCTATTGGCTTTCTGGTGCATCCCGTCTGAACTGTGCTTAGCAATACATACTGTACTTATCACACACTACCATTATGTGCCAATTTATTTATTTATTTAAAAGACTTATGTAGCCACTCATCTTATAAACACAACTCTGGGCAGCTCACGGCAATAATAAAACCCAAAACAATAAAGCCTAGAAAACCAGCAGTCTGACCCACAATCTCCAATACATCAGACCATACAATCATCAGGGTCCGATCTCACCATATCCCAGTGCCTGATGGAACAGCCAACCCTTTACAGCTTTCTGGAAGGCTAAAAGGGTGGGAGCCTGCTGAATCCCAGGGAGTTCCATGTGGCAGGGGCTTCTATGGAAAAGGCACATTCCCTAGGTCCCACCAGATGGCAACATTTAAGGGAAAAGACCCGGAGCACGCCCACCCTGTCTAGCCTGGTGGAGTGGGCAAATACCCACAGGGAGAGGCAGTCCCACAAATGGAAGCTTTGTAAAAGAGAAATGGGAATGAATATATCTCTCAAAGCAGACCTATACTTAATTTTCGGACCCTGGTTTTGACAAAGAAAACCAAAATAAAAACGCCATTTTGGACAGATAGTGCAAGGTTAAAAGGCAAGGAAACCATTCTCCTAAATAGACCGATCATCTTCTTCCTCTAGATAGGTTAGGATTGCGAGCCCCAGAATTCCTATTCATTATGGCATTTGGCTGTAACAGCTAGAAATTCTGAGAATTGTAATCCCCGACTATCTGGGAAGTGACAGATTGGGAAGGCCAGCAAAGATGTATTTGTAGCAGTTGATTCTCCCCTCACCTGCTCCCCAGTAGATCCAGGAACTTTACAAATCACAATAGAAGGGTTCATGTAACACACTACAATAAAACAGGAGTGGTTTGCTATTGTCTTCTTTCAGAAAATTCTTAACTTTTTAATCTAGCCTCCAATTGTAGACTCTCATCCAAGTACTCATTAGGCCCAACCCTACTGAGCTACCAAGCCTGGACAAGGTCAGCCAGATGCATGCTGGCTGGGGGATTCTGGGAGTTGAAGTCCACACATCTTAAATTTACCAAGTTTGAAAAACACTGGTTTAGAGTTAGCAACAAAAGGGGGATTCCTTTCTTCTTCCTAATTATTGTAATCAAAGTGTTAGCTCATCTATGTATGGCCATCGCTTTATTACCAAATACTTTATAACAACTGAATTAAGCAAAGGTCTTACATTTGAGATGACATGAGTGAAATATGACCATTTTCTTTGTCATGAGTGTTCTGCGGTGGTTCATTCATTGCAGGGAATTTATTCCCATCTGACTTGCAATCAGCAGAGAATTTACTCCATGTCCTTCAAGTAGTGCAAGAATCCATAGTTTGATTAATCACTTAATTAAAACCTGACCATCCTTTTCTAGGGTGGAAGCCAAAACAGCAGCTTTTGTTGTTATCACTAAAATGCTGATTTTTATGATATTCTATTTTTTATTATCTTGGGAAGGCCAAGACTTCGCATTCCAAAGCATT
Organism: Python bivittatus; assembly: GCF_059951505.1. Lineage (NCBI taxonomy): Eukaryota > Metazoa > Chordata > Lepidosauria > Squamata > Pythonidae > Python > Python bivittatus. The sequence goes on from NW_028277113.1 coordinate 1,323,626, forward strand.
TATGACAAATATGAAACCCGTTTCTGGCATTTTCATCAGAATCCTGAAGTCAAACATGATGAAACTCCTTGTGCTGACTAATAACTTCCTAGAGTTTAAGGCAACCTCTGAATTCTGACACAGGAAGACATCAGTATATGTCACTGAGCATGTTTTACCACAGTACCACATGAGTTGTGCTTAATCATTCATTGCAGCCTATTTGGGAGATTTACTGCCCACTTTGGAAACCTTGGAAGGGGCCATGATATTTGTCAGTTTAAAAGCTATTTTCCCCCTGGAGTTTATCCATTCTTGATAGAAGTAATATGTTTACCAGATACTTGTTAAAGCCAGTTCTAATGGCAAAAGCGATAGCTTCACTTTATCTGGAAACATTTCTCTGCCAAGACCAAAAGTTCCATCTAGAACCCCAGTATAGCTCCTTCTGAAAAGTAAGTCAACATTGTAATATTCAAAGAAGTTGGATGCATTTTTTCTTACCACATGGCTTACTTAGCATAAAATACTGGACATTCATAGAAAGAGGTTCCATAAAAGCAGTGGTATTTTGCCAACCAAATTTGAAATGGAACAAATTTTGGGGAGTATCTACTGGAGTATGATATCATCTTCTATTTTCCTGCTTGTCTATAGGCATCTCTTGCTCCCTGTTAACTTACCTTTATGTAAAGTATCTCCAAAATAACAGCAATTTCTTGACATGATGGTGGTGATCTATGCTGTACATACTGCAAAATGTTGCATGACCAGATTCACTTGGCCCATGGAAGGCGCCTTTGGAAGATAGGATTTATAATCTAGTCCTCACTTGCAAAAGTGATAAGAAAATGGAAGCTCAGGAGCAAATATAATTTCTGTTCAGCATCACAGTATTTATTATGTGAAATTGCTGCGCCTAAGCAGAAGAAAGGTTCGATAGAAAATTAATTTACAGGTTAATTAGCATATCAGTCTGTTTTAAACACATTTTATCCTACTTTTCAGTCAAACAGGTTCCAATAGTTTCTTGTATATAGAAAATAAAGTGGGGAGTCCCTATCCCAGGCTTACAATTTAAAAGGCATTAAAACAAAAGGAAGAAAGAAAACAGAAGATCATAATAAGCTTAAGCATTAATCTGTGAATGGTTGCCGTTACTAATGTAATTACCACTGTTTCTACTTTCTATGTTTCCATTGAATTAATTGGTTACAATCCCCACCATCACAACCTTCAGGAGAACTGTTCAGGCAGCTCATAACGTAGCTTGTACTCCATGCGTTAGATTTTTTAAATGCCACAAGGTTCAGTGGGTTTTTTTTTTTTTTTTCTTTCACAGATTAACTCAACCCACTTACCATTCTGGAAATGGAAGAGGCAGAAAAAATAGTTACTAAATAACTGGCAAGTTCAACTCAACTAACCCTCTTCACAAATTTCGGTTCTCTTTACTTTCCTCTCATTGTTAGCTTTCATTGCAAATCCATTAACTGACTCTGACTCCCAGTAACAAGCAGTTCCCCAGAAATTCCAAAGGGCCCAAATTTATCCTTCAACATCATAATAGTCAAAATAGCTATAATTAATTTGGTTGTTAGCCTTGAAAGTCTTTGCGGGATGGGCAGGATAACATTAAGATGGATACAGTAAGGATACAACAGGTCTATGGCTCCGTACCTAAGATGTAAAATCCTCATTCCTTGGCAAAGAATATAGCAAGATCTTGCACATTGTGGCTAGTCATCATTTGGTAAATGTTATTTCTAGCCATTTAGTGAATAAGATAGTGTTGCACATTTTTTCCATTAAAGATAGTCATACTGATTAAAAATAGACTGCTGTGAGTACAAGCACAGGTTAACTGTATAAAATCAAGGATATAAATGGCAGATTTAAATGGACACAAAGCATGACAGTTTAAGCTCATAGTTCAAGATTCCTTCTTTTAAAAAAAAAAGACTTACTACACTCGCACAGGAATTCTATATTTTTGTTCCCATTCTCACTCCTTAAAAAAACAGTAATTTTCTTGTTCATATGTGTAAAAACGGTTTTCACATCCTCATAAATGTAATGTTTTATCTAACAAAATTCAAGGTCCTCACAACAGTTGTATGTACACAAATGATTAATGGAAAGAAAATACTTCTATCTAAGGAACTCTGGGCAAGGTCATCACATCAAGGTCATTATATCAGTGGAAAACAGAGTGACACAGTCTTTGGTTTAAAGATTTAGTAAAATAAACAACTCATGTCAATGATATGTCTACAAGCAAAATATTGGTAAAGTTAGTTGAAATATGTGAAAATCATTCCTCCCCCTTCTCTGGCTTTTTCAGCTCTTATTGCCTGGTCACAATTCTGCAGTTACTGTAAAAGCAAGAGGACTTCAAAGAGGACTCCTTAGACTGCTGATCCAGCCTTCCAAATCTTCCTGCCAATAGGCACAATCTCACTCCTGCTTTCAGGTTTTGCCACAAGCCTACTTTCTACTTTGTCAGAATTATTTTCATCATGTTAATTTGGTGCACACATCATACTGTCATTTGATCTTGGCATCAGATATTGTATGACTCTCATCCTGGAGAAAATCTGTGTGGTTGCTAAGAGTGGACACTGATTTGATAGCTCATCATTATCATTGTGTAAACTCAGCCCCTTTATTTTTCACCCATGGTTTATGGTTATGGTGAGTATGGGGAACCTATGGCTCTGAACAGCTTTTCTGAGCTCTGACAGCATCCTTTAATTCTGCTATCAAATTTAGGCAGCACAGTTGCCAATAATTGGCAAGTACCTTGGCCAGCTTTCCTAGTGTTTTATTTTTTTCTCCTCCTACCATATAGTTCCTCTGAAATGGAAACACTGATATTTTTCCTGAACTTTCTCTGAATAGTCCCTGCTGTTTCTTCTGTTTCCTTCAAAGTGCACATCTCACTCCCTATCACAACCCTCATTGTTATACCATTACCTACTTAACGTTCAAGTTCTTCTTCTCTGATTTTCCTGTCTTTTAGGTTCCTAGGTCCCAACATCAATTCAGGCTTTGCCTTTTACTGGTTACAATCTCAATCAAATGAATGAAGTTTTAATCCCATACAAGCTTCTCTCAGAGAAGCTGGGTGATCACCTGCTAACCTTCCAGGGAAACTAAACATTCTTAGCTGATCAGCAGCATCCCTTCCACAAATGCAGTAAGTTATAAATAGCTTAGGAAGGGAGGAGGGCTAGCATCTACTTTTAGTTTTAATCCACTGGACCACCTGCTTTCTGTTTGCTGAAAGTGTGACTCTGTAGGAACTACCTCAGAAGCAGCTGAAGAGGAAGCTTATCATAAGTTACAGCTTTGCAATGCTTTGGCTTCCTGGCTAGATTTTCATATAAAATTTGGCAAGCATCAAGGTTTTGTGTGGTGGGAATCTGCTACTATTTATTCAGGACAGTGTTTGTGAGAAAGACAGAGAGAGTGATTCTAGGCCAAGCACATAAATTTTGCTTTGAACAAGATTTTTAAAAAGATCTTTCTGATTTAAAATGTTCTGTTCTCTTTAAAAAGCTGTAATGGCAAGGAGTAGGCAGAAAGTTATTTATGCTGTGTTTTGTTACACAGAGATCATCCAGCAGGGAATGGAACCCCAGCAAGTTCTTTTAACTAATTCAGTATTTTAAAAATTGAATACAGACTTCAAAAATGGCAATCCTCAGAGAAAAGGGTAGCGTTTTTTTGAGAAACAATATAAGTAATGAAAACATGTCAGTGGAAAATGGGTATGAAGGAGAAAGTTACTATCATTAGAGAAAAAGCATTTAAAACAACAGTGATGAGTCTACAAGAATGAATAATCTCCTGGGGCTAGCAAGTCCAATATACCTTCCATACAAGCTTTTATCTTTGCCTTAGAGACTGAGCTTTACATTAGCAGGAGGAAATTGATATTGGCATAGACACCTTAGTTTAGGAAGCAGGAGAGAGAAAAGCAAGAAAGAAGGACTGTATGTAAAAACAGATAATAGTTGAGAAAGTTGGAGGGGGGTGAATTGATGTATCTTGAATGGTAATAAATGAGTTTCCAGAAGTTTAAGGAAGCAGAGGAAGAAAGGTAGGGGGTCCATATCAATAATTGCTCACCAGTATGCTCCTTGGCTTCCTAAAACCACAAATTATCTGGAGCTGGGGACTCAGACGAATCCAGAGGAGGGACATTGATTGACCCTCCCTTTACCCGATCCAGACGCATCTGATCAGGTAAAGCCAGCTGGCTCTTCCAAGCTGTAAATCCCAATTCAGCAGAGGCTGCTCCAGGAGCCCGTGAAGGCAGTTTCTGAGGTCTAAGGAAGTGATGTACTGGTAGTGCTAAGTTCTGCTCCTGAAAAGCCCAACAGCTTCCACTGGGCTGTAATTGCAAACCCAGCTTAATGGCAAACCCTAACAAGCCTCTACTCGCTTTATGGTGACACTGGCTGGGCTCAAGTCCAGTCCATTAAAGAAACCTAACCTCAGATGTCTCAAAGAGGTTTCCAAGGATATGCAAAGGTTTGTAAGGAAGAGGAGAATCAGAGCTGGCCATCCAGCTCTACGGTTTCCTCTTGAATGAGTTAAGCTATTGATGAAGATAAATGAGTATTTTTCTTCTCTTTCTCTTCCTGGCTGGCCAAAAAAACAAGTTTAATAATGTATTTACCTAATGTGGGCTCCCAAGTCATCCCCTGACCTAGGAGCAAGTTCACAAAAAGCTTTCCAAAGTTTTAAAATGTTCTATCCCCTTCCTCTTGCATTCAAGTGATCAGCTTTGGTGAGAGTTGCAATCCAATCGATCTTCCAATAGGATGGCTATGTACTTTCTCTACCTCTCAATGATGGAAGTTCTTTTCCTATAGGCATCACTGGCATTAAACCTGAAGAAAAGATCATATTTGCAAGTGTGTGGGGATTTTTCATAAGCATTACCCTAAAATAATCCCAGGCCTCCTTCAATATCTGCCATTTTATGAAGGTGAGAGTCCCTCAGGACAAGCTGAAGGCAGGGGAGTTTCTGAGCAGACTTATTTTTTGTATCCAGTACCAGAGGTAATATATTACTCAGTACTAGTTGCAGGGAAAGATAAATAGGAGGGTGCTTTTGTAAGATTTTCTTGTCACGGGGTTTCTAAAGACTTCTGGTTTGAGAGGCTCTCTTTGATCCAGTATGAATTTATTTTGTTTTCTTGTACCTTAGGAATCGTAATTTAATAAGGATGCTGTTAGAAATATTTATAACCTCCCATAGACTAGATTTCCCATGATTCTCTAGAAAGAGGAAATAAAAGGTTTATTTTGTGTGTGTGTGTGTGTGTGTGGGGGGGGCAACAAATGCAAAATGCCCTGATTTTCAGCATTCTTGATTGAATTGGAAATTTAATAGGGAAGCCTTACTTTTTGCTTTTTCTGATTCCATCTTATTTAGCACAGTTTATTTACCTGTTTAATAATGTAGAAATGCAAAAATGAAGTTTTATAATACAAGTGATTATTGTTCTATATTGTGTCTGTCAAATCTGATGAGGAAGAATGAATACATGATAAAGCCTGGTCACTATATGCCAACACAGCATTTCTTGGAGAAGGAACATCGGAAAGAAGGAATATTCGTTGCCATCGCTACAATAATGATAGAAACAATAACGGCGATCATTTTGGTTATTCTTATGATGTTATTATTCTAAATGAATAGCAAATACTGTAATAACTGCGGCAAAACATAGATCTTATAAATGACAGTGCTAATTATTCGAACGTATTCTGAAAGATGTTGTCCTTTTTAGTCCTGTTTTAAAACAAAGTCTAGCTCCAGCAGAGGATGATTAAAGGTCCCAAGCTATTCTAATCAATAACGTTTATAATAAAGCAGAAGCAAACGAATGAAAAGAAAGAATGGAAGTGGGAAGCGACTGTGGGCTTATTAACGACACTCACAAAGAAGTGGAAAAAGCAAACCAGAGCAGAAAATGAAGGTGCAAACTCAGATTACAAATTCAAAATCCCTCTGTGATATTTATGTTTCTGTTTAAAGTTGATGTCATTACACCTGGTATAATTCATCCCTGTTTGTAATTCATAACTCTATCAAGGACTTCTAACAATATCAGAAAATGCAGAATTATAGCTGCAGCTATAAAATCCAGATTCTGCAGTTGGTTTATATCTGAGCAAGGGGTCAGCATCCCGGTGTCATTCCCCCCCTCCACTGCATTTTGAGTACACAAGGAAGAAAATTCAGCTCATAGCAGGAGCTAGAGTGAATTTGTTAAAATCTCATGTTAACCTATTTGCTAGAGTTCTCCTTCAGTTCAACACTGTTTTTGTACATTTCCTTAATGAGCAAGCACCCTGCTAACACTTAGCGGTTAATTGATATAAGCCACTATCCTATACAAGCAAATCTAATCAAAGAGGATGCACTGCACTTACAGTAAGTGCTCTGACCATTTGGTGAATTTGTAGTCTCCTGGTTTATCTTCTGAATACACATGCCCCTTTAAAAAGTAACTCTTTGAGACTGCAAGATTTGCCCTTTTATTTTCATTGTAGAAGACTGAATAGGTCTCCTGTGATACTGCAATCCAGCAAAAAAAAAAAAAAACAACCCAAAACACCCCATATTGTACTATCAGAGGCTGATAATAAGAGTAAAGATATAAATTGCAGTATGAATGGTTTGCTTTATTAATTGTTGCAGTTTGCTTTATTGTTGCAATACTTTCCATATCTCTGTAGCTATCCTCTCTAATATCCCAGATGTAATAATTAGTAAATAAGATTGCAATTAAAAAAAAATCATACAATCTAATTGCATTATGCTTTACCAATAACAATATTTTATCCTAAGGGTAATCCTTGGGTGATTAAATGCCACTGAAACATTAAAAGGTCATTACAATAGACTGTATCTACCTGGGTGCTTTACAGCATTTTTCAAGTAAATATATGAGTTTTTGTTGTTGTTGTTGTTATGTAATAAGTATGCACGTTGCTTCAAAGAGCAGAGGATTTACAACCTTAGTTTAGAACCAGGGGAAGGGAGGAAGATAGAAGGTTTTAAAATATAGATATACAGTAGATATAAAGTCATTTCATTTGGAGATGAGAAGTAAGCCAAAGCTTTAATGGAAAAGATGGAACTGGAAAGAAAAGAGAGAAATAGAACCATGGCAAAGAGTTCCAAGGATGCAGGTCAACAAGGCTGACTAGAGCCACAGACATTGTTCTGGATAGCCAGTTGCAGAGTCAGGTTTGACTGGAGTGGTCAATAAGCCCTATAAAAAAAAGACATTATAGTAACTCCTATATGACCATTTTCAAAAATCCAAACTATTGAGATTTGAATTGCTACCAGCCAGATGTACTCTACTCGTCCTTCCCAGGAATACCTCCTACCACGATGAGGCAGCACAGCAGGACTTGTGAGGTTCACTTCCACTACCTCAGTCATTGTAATTCATGAAGTACAACAGCCAGGATAATTATCCCCATAAGATTAGGTTATGGTGGAAAGTATTCATGGAATTTATAATCAATGGCTCAATAATTTAGTTCCCAATACATTAGCTTTAATGCTTTATCTGGGGTCATTAAAGGTTGTTTATTGCTATGCCCAATTATGTCCATAATAAGAATCAATTCTAGGCATAATATCACTTGTTAGTACTATTAACCTGCACATTTTTTTAAGCCATACTTAGTCATGACTTAGGACTCTTGTGTATATTCTCCTCCTTATGGAAAGGAATGGACATACATTCAAAAGTTTTTATTTGCAAGAAAGTCTAAATTGAGGAATGGACTGGGCTACTTATACCAATGCTTCTGTAACCAATGAGATTCACACACATAGTGTTTTGGGGTTGAATATTTCTACTTGTGAATACAAAATGTCAAGTAATTATTCATCAAGGAGTCTCTGAAACCTCATCCATCCCCATGATCTTCACAGATGGAACTTTGAGTAGCCTCTTTTTTTCTCTGGGGAACAGTAATTTCAAAATGAACTTAACACAGTATTTTTAAAAGTGCAAGGTCAGGAATGTCTCCTCTGTCCCCCTGACCCACTGCATTTTTGAGTGCCAGGCATAATTGCTTACACAAGGCCGAACTCCAGCATAGTGCTCTTTTGCGCCTCATAGAATTTCAGAAGGGGACAAGCATGTCTGGAAATCTTCTCCCTGTGGAGTCCAGCTGTCTAACTGTAAACCTTCTGGTTCTTGATTTTTTTTAGAATTAACATCTGTATTCTCAAAACGTGTGAAATTCCAAATATTTTTTCAATGCAACATTGTTCTAATTCCACCAGAAGTTGAATTGGATGCACCCCCTGCCCAATATATAATTGGTTGGTTGATGAAACAGTCATCAATCTTCTTGTTCACACATCTGGGATTTTCATCCCAAATCACCAGTTAGACGACTATTGCCATTTTTAAAAGTACTGCAGAGGTAGCTAGATACCAAGTTGCTCTTGGCTAGCTATTATTTTCACTTAAAATGCCTCTGGATAATTTGATTTTGCTATTGGTTATCCTCAGTTAGGATTCAAAGTGACTGCATGTAATTCTGAACAGTCTGTCTCTGGCCAGTATACTAGAAATACTCAAACTTGTTTTCTCAATGTGAGTTGCAGTTTGTAACAGGGAATTGAGCCAGAAAAAATATTGCGCAATGTAAAATTATAATGAAATCATAAAGCACATTCTGATGAAAGCAGGCTCCCTCCTGCCTGCAAGTAAGAACACTCCCATTATAATTATGGAATTTCCTGGAATGCTGAGAGGATGTTATTGATACTGTTTATTTCTGTTCTTATGCCTCTTACCTGGATGGTAGGTGAGCATTAGAGTGCTAACTCTATCCCCAACAGCCCTACACATCCAGCACTTCTAAAGACCTTTATTCATCTAGCACTGTTTGAAAGCGGGCTGTAAGCATGCTTGGCCGAATGGACTTACAAATTTGCCACCACCTTCTTAAGTCTAGCGCCCAGCCATCAAAACGCCATCCATCCTTGTCATGGATTACAGTTTATAAACTAAAATGGCCCGGTTGATAAAAAACATCATGTTAAACGAACAAAAAAATGTATTATGATTTTGTACAAGGTTCAGACCCATTCAGTTTTTCAACTGAAATAACTTGCAATATGATGACATGGCACCACTACTTACATAACACCAAAAGTTTCTTGAGAAGAGAAGGAGGGGGAAAAAAAGAATTGCAGTATCTAATTAGTACCTCAAATCAATAGAATCTGCAGGTGTGAATTCCTTGGTAGACTTAGGGATATCATGTCCCATAAACCAGCTACTCCTAAGTTCTGCATCTAAATGTTACTGTACACAAAGAAAGCAATAGAAAGCCATTGATTTGTTATTTAGATCTTATATTGAAGGTGAAATCATAATTGGAGCTGATCTACGTTGTTGAAGAAGCAAAATAGGCTCACTGTTTAATGCTGTGTCAAAGCTCCATAATTTTTTTGTAGGTAAATTAGAATTTGTTGCTATGTCAAAGTATAAATGTAACTTTCAGATAATCAAGCTCAGATTAGTGGTACAGTTGTGCTATAAACCTTGTTTGTGCACACAGCATCTGCTGAGCTAAACAGCTCTTTTTTCAAATATGTGCATTGTTTACCATTGTCATGTCTCTAGAGCAATCCTAGGTTAAAAGATATTGGAGTTCCTGGAAGGATCTCTCCTCTCACAATTAGAAAGTGAGGTTGAAGTTCCAGCTAACCATAGGGAATGTAGGTATTTGTGGGTTTAGGCTGTGGCCTATAGTTTATATATGGATAATAGAAGGGGTCATAGAATCGTAGAATTGGAAGGTATTCTGGAATTTATCTAGTCCAACCTGTTGCTCAGCAGATTTTAGAAATTCTGGGTTAAACAACCCACAGTTCAAACCAGCCAGTGTTGGAAACAATGTTTTTGCTGGATTCATAGCTGTGGTGAATGTCCTGAATTCCTGGTTTTTGAGTCCTCAGGCTTATTCTGGGTTCCGCTTTCAGGCCACAGACTCTGTTTTGAGTTCAGCTTCCCAATGAACCTTATCTATGACCCTTATCTGGCTTTGATTCTTTTAATGCTAGTGCGTTATGCTGGGCTGTATTCCTGCTCTGATTGCTGGCTTGGCAGCTGTGATGCTCAAGCAAAGACAACCACAGCAAATTCCAGCAGCAGGTCCGAGTAGAATATAAAGCTGTTTCTCAAGCAGTTCTAAGCCTGTGGAATACTGTTCTGTCAGGTAAAGTATTCAGCTGTCACAAAATGACATCATTCCAGACCCGTGTTTTTTCAAACTCGGCAATTTTAAGATATGTGGATTTCAACTCCCGTGCTGGCTGGGGAATTTTGGGAGTTGAAGTCTACACATCTTAAAGTTTCCAAGTTTGAAAATCACTGGTCTGGACAGCAAAAATCTTTGATTTGCTGATGAGATCTTTTGGCCATGCATAACTCATTCTTCACAGATCATGGTGTATCAATATATTAATACCCCAAATACTGAATTATGTGGATTAAAGATGAAGATAGATGTTTCATTCTAAGAATGGATGTTGCATATGATTCACCTAGATAAGGTATGGCTTCAGTTTATGACCTTGTATATGACAGGCATCATATACTATATATAAATACACCTCCCCCCCCAGGAAATCAAATATGATATTCTTATCTCAAGAAAGTATATGTCTCTTCTGTATATCAGCTGGGCAAAAATATTTGAAAGCGACATTGTCTGCATATATTCTTTATCAATTCTCTGCCCTTCCCTCAAATTTTAAAAGCAGTGTTCTGACCTTCAGGTGTAACTGGCTTAGAGAACTGCAGCACCTTGCCACTGTAAAGCATTTTGACAACTTTTAAAACACAACAGCTATGTTCAGTGGTTTTGGCCACCTGACATTCATTAAGAGAACTGGTTCTGTTTTAATGTAAACAGTGATTTCTGTTTCAATCTCCTATACTGTTTTTTTCCTTCGGAGTTGAATGACAAAGCCATTGGTACCAAAAACAAACTTGCCATTACAAAATAAAATGGTGGATTTGCCTGTAGGAAGCTGTTTAAACATATCATTCCTAGTCTTCCTAGTCAATCCGTACAAGAAAAACCTTTTGTAAAAAGCAGATTCATTTTTAATCAAGTAAAGCCATACTTAATATCAAGCAATTATTTCAACCCTAAATCAATATGCACAATCCTTAGGAGATTAGTAAACAAATGGAGAGAAGGGAAAACAAAACTTCCAGATAGCACTGGGGAGGATTCAGGTTTTGAGGTTCAGTCGATGTTTAGCAAACAGAAAGAGCAGCATTGCTTAAACCACTTATTATACAGATGTTTTGTTAATGTCAGTTGAGCTTATGTCTAGCATTCTGTTCCCAGCCTCATACTGATACCTAATTCACTGAAACAGTTTAATTTCAGCCAAGCATATCACTCTTTCCAATAGCAAACTCACCTAGTGAGTGCCAGCAGGACTGCAGCCAAAATGGGGCCATAGAGAAATAAAAGAAGCATTTGCTTGTTTGTGGGAACCCCGAAGTTTGCAGAAATATGGGAAAAGAAAAACACCCTGAAGGAACAACCAGTACTGAAGCCATATTGAGCATTTTGCACCAGAGAGATGAGAAAGATGGGATTAGCAAATGCAGCCTTGGCTTTCAACTGGAAATGAAATTACATGAGAGTGGAAGCCCAAGTACGGTTATATGCTTCTTGTTATATGGAGTTATACAGATGGGGAATACAGACTATTGATGGGGATATGCCACTAAAGATTTGGAACCAACTTTATCAGTTTATTTTGTATGAGCACCCCTGTAGAATTTATGCTGTAGACTGAATTTGATACAGAAGTAATGTAACAGGCCCATATCCCATCCCATAATATCTTTCTGTAGCACATTGATGACTTATAAAGATAGGCTGTTAATAAGTTTTGGCCTTCATATGCCCAAGAATAGATGTTGAGAAGGCCCTAATTAATTTGGGAGGCCCTAATAAAGGCCTATGAAAAGAGAGCCTCCATGCTAAACTTACTGATTTTATCAAAAGTGAATGATGCTTTAGTCTGCCCTTGTCTAAACCAGTGTTTTTCAAACCTGGCAACTCTAAGATGTGTGGACTTCAACTCCCATGCTGGCTGGGGAATTCTGGGAATTACAGTCCACGCATCTTAGAGTTGCCAAGTTTGAAAAACACTGGTCTAAACTTCTTGAAGACATACATAGATTGTAAAAACTGAAACCAGAGGGAGTCAAAAGTAGAACTGTTTTCATTGTAATCCTGATATGAAGAGGATTGCTAAGCAAGTGATTAAGTCAAAGTAATCTCCTACGCACTTTTGTTCTCCTTGGCAAATCAGTTAAAGTCTTGCAATCATTGTTATTTTCATGGTTTTTTTCATGCTGGCTGGGGAATTCTGGGAGTTGAAGTCCAGACATCTTAAAGTTGCCAAGGTTGAGAAACACTAGTCTAAGGTATTTTAGAGAACTGTTTCTAAGGCCCTGTATTCTTCGAAGGGTTCCGAGAAAACTGAACAAAATTAACTCTGCTAGTTGCTGAAGTTGCTTTTGGGAGCCTGTACTCAAAGAATTCAATCTTTTCCCATAACCCACCCTCCTCCTACAGAGATGCTGATTGAGAATTCTGGGAGTTGCAGTTCTAGGACATCTGGAGGACACTATATTGAAGAAAGCGGCCAGAGCCATTTTTAAATCATTCTTTCTCTGGTTATCTGTTTCTGAGGGTAGATTTATCACTTTGCTCTTACAGTTCCCTGAGTAGTAGGAAATTTCAGAGTTAGAAACAGCAGAAGGAATTTCCTGCGTGAGAGTAGCAGGAAAAGATGTTTGCAATGTTGTTTTAGTTGGGAATACACAAATTGCATATGGGAGGCCAATCAAACAATCAGCCTCCACTAACATCAGTTTTCTTCCCAATAAATAGGACTCCTTTAGAGTTCAGGATATAATTTTGCATTTTAAGTTTAAATAGCACTTCACTCTTTGAGTTCACAGAATCTAGGAAAGTTGTGGGACTCACACGCCTCTTGAGCAGGGCAAATCTAATTTGTGAATATAGCTTGGCCCTTGCCCTACCCCAACTGCTATTTTCAGCAAACCTCCAAGAGTTGCACTCACATGACACCCACCTCCCCTCACCTCCAAATCTGTGCTGCTGAATTTGCTCTGGTTCTAACATCATGGCAAACCATTCTAGCGATGGATCCATAAATCATTGCAATTTACTTGTAAATCTTCATATATCTTTTGGAAATCATTGTCTTAGAAAATCTGTGTTCTTTCATCTGTCTAATCCAGGGCCCCATGGATGTGCAGAATGGGATTAGAAAACTCAGAGGGGTGGAATGAAAAAGCTGAGAACAACTGGCTACAATCCAGGGTCTTTTCAAGGCTTGGAGAGGCCCAGGGCAGAATGAACCCTGCAACCTTTCACCCCTCTGTATCAGTGTAAATTTTTCTCCATTGTTTTTTGTCTAAAGGCCCACTGCGGGAAAACCCAAGAAAATGAAATGTCTCTTGGATTTATATTTCCATTCAAGGCAGTAAAACTGAACATTGAAATGATAGGATAGGCTCCATTATTGTGGGATCCCATTGCCCCTTTCACCCACATTTGGAATGGCCTTGTTGAAACCCTAGACACAACTGTTGAAGCAGACTTAGTTTTCATGCTTCACTCTCCACCTCACTTACAAAGAGAATTGGTTGGAATCCACAGGGTCAGTAAACAACTTTGAAGGCTCAATATTACCATATACGGCTTCAATGATTGTCCTGTTAAGAGCAGAGCAACAAAAGATGGGCTGCAGAAGTAGAAGGACAGATGCTTATAGCAACAGAAGAACCTTTGCAATCGAAGGAAATTGCCTCCAGGAAGAGGATAATAAAGATGCAGCATCCTGTTGACTCCAGTTTAGGCACAAAGACAGATTCAAGTTAAAAAAAAAAAAAAGGAGAAGCTGAAGTTTGGCATGCAGCAGGCCTGTGTTGGACAGAGTGATGTCTTTTTTAGACAGAAGGCTATTGTCTATGTTTATCTTTGTTTGCTAGGAATATAGCTTTAGAATCATTAAATATATTATTTTTTTGTCCAACTTGGAATGTTTTTGTTAGTGTTCCTTTTATGAATCAGCTAATATCCGAAAGCTAAAATTGGCTGAACAAAATTGAATGGATGGCAATGTTTAAAAGAGTCAAAGCCAAGGAAAATATTTGTGAACCTCCCTGTTGGAGACTTAAAATAGTCCTAGCCATTAAATCTAGAAATATAGCTGCTTGGTTACACACTACAGCCAAGTTTTCCTCTGTGTTTCTGTGAGTCTTTTGGAAAACACTATTATGTACATAGGCAAAGCTAGCTGTAATTTTCTGGACTTTTGAGAATTTTTGCCTTGCAGATTCCATCTGTTTTTGATAGAAGGGAATGGACTTCAAAGCAAAATAAAATGTCCAGTGACATTCCCAGAAGCTAGTCATGACTCCCGGGTCTTATGTTTAGTACTATGAATTAGATGGCTGCAAAAGTGGCTAAGGCAGAGCATGGTCCCTTTGGAGCTCAGTGGCATTTTGTATGTAGAAGGCTGAGGTTCAGTCCCTGCACATAACATAACCCATTTACATTGAAAGTGGTGGGTATTCTCAGTCATTTTATTGAGGAATATTTGTAAGTAGACATGGAGAGGACCGCTTTGTAAATGTTCTATGTATTTCAGCACTTTATTGAGACAGAATTTATAAAATAACATGCAGCATGCAGTAAAATATTTTATGATCCTGATTCCCATGGTATTCTCAGGAATAAATTGGGTTGTTTAAATCCAAAGTTTCGTTCACTCTTAGCGATTTCGAAGAGGCAATATCTGCTGGTTTGTTTGTTTGTTTGTTTGTTTTATGGCACCAGTATAAGGTTATGTATGATTATCATATCTGGACTACAAAAATCTAGATGACCATTAGAGAGCAGCAAAGCCATACAGAACCCCCCATTTTTTTGCTAATGTCTAATGGCTGTCTGAACTTTTGCAATCCAGATATGGAACCCATAATCTTAGTACAATAAGGTAAATTTACTAACATGTCAGGATGTTTTATATATCAACACATTATAAATATGTAAGGCAATATTTGAATGTATTGTTAACAATATTGCTCTGTGGTATTCTCTCAGATGTGTTATAACTGCAGCACAGTGTTGTTAGTGATTATTTGGGATATTTTCTTCTCTCTCTCTGACACACACACACACGTACACACACACATCTGTCTGTCTGTCTGTCTGTCTGTCTGTCTATCTATCTATCTATCTATCTATCTATCTATCTATCTATCTATCTAAATCAATATCAATCTATATCAATCTATCAATCTCTATCTATCTATCTATCTATCTCTATCAATCAATCAATCAATCTCTATCCATCTATCTCAATCAATTTATCAATCTCTATCTATCTATCTATCTATCTATCTATCTATCTATCTATCTATCTATCTATCTATCTATCTCAACCTCTATCTAACTATATCTATCTATCTTCTGCTCATTATGTAACAGAATATATCCATTGAACTTCACATCTAATGGCATACTTATTTTATTCCAGAAACATGCATACCCTGCACTATAAAAAATAAAATCTATACAAGAGAAAAAGTCTGTATAATTCATTCAGGTTTTGCTGCTGTGGGTAAGAAGAGCTGCATAGATTACCAAAGGTCCCTTTCAACACAGAAATATTATTAAGCATGTTTCAGATTTCTGAGACTGGCCATCTCATACTTTTAAAAACTAGAAATGTTCTACTTCAAAATGCCTCTGGAGATTTTAAGGTAAATCATGTCCTCACCTCTTAGTGTGGAATTCTGCCATACATATAGTCTTGATTCTAGATTAGCTAAACGTTCTGTGTAAAGAGGCCCCAGCCCTAGACCCATGTTTTTAGCTGAAGATTTATTAAAGATGAGAAGAAGTCATCCAACCCTGAAAACTTTTCCAAGAACAATCTAAAAATGCATTTGCAAAACATTTTTGATGTGGTCACCATGCAAATGGTGTCCCCTTGATGGCCAAACATTCTTAAGTCCCAACCTGCTATACAGGGTACATGTACTATGCCAGTTAATTTGACAGCTGTGGAAACATTTTTCTCATCCCTGGTTATGTCCCCTTGCCTCTCTTAATTGCAAAAGGAGTGGGCATAAAAGAGGAGAGAATTTATTTAGTGCTCTATTTGGCTTTTTAATAAGGAAGTCTGTGATTTGAACAACATGCTACAGTTGTTTGAGGTTCATCATACAGTAGCTGTGTCCCTGATAAAATTATGAATATTGTCTGTCTTCTCTGAATTGCAGGGGGTCTCAGGTAATCATGTGGCCAATATATCTGACCTCTCATGTAACTAGAATAAGCCATTCTCATTCTCCAACTATCATTTAGGATTCTTGTAAACATGACTGATATGTGAAAGCTGTTTTGAATTAACAAAACTGTTTGAGAGCCCCCCCTGCCCCCCATTTGACTAATCAGAAAAGCTGCCAATCCCACTGTGATCCTGGTAGATGGAAATGTGCCCAGAGATACCCCTCTTGGTACCAGCCACGCTTCCTTCCTACTGATGTTCCTTCCATCCATCCATCCATCCATCCATCCATCCATCCATCCATCCATCCATGGATTGTACAGTTGGCAAGGGTCCATGGTACAGTTGGCAAGGGTACAGTTCCTGTTGTTCTGAGAAACAAAACACATGGTTTTGTAAACTCCAAAGTAGGCTTGTGTGAGAGGCAACTCTGTCCTCTTCATTCACCCACTAGAGTTCCCTCAGGGTTTTTCCTAAATTAGGTGAAAACTAGTTCAAACCAATATTCTGTCATGTTAGTCCTTCAAAATTAGAAATATCAAAGTAGTTGATAAGCAGGACATACTAACATGGCTTTCAAAAAGCTGCATTATTTCAACACAGTGAGTCAGAACAGCACCAATAAGATAAAGAATTTCAAACATTGTCAAGCCATTGACCCCTTAAATTTTTGAACAGTTAATCCTTCCTCATCATCTTGATATCACAAATTCAGGAATTTGGTCTAAATAATATACTTTAACTAACGTTAAATTTAAATACTTGAGAAATACAATGGTTTTGGCAGGTAAGACTGATATGCATATAGAATTCCCTTTGAGCTATAGGGCATTCCTTGATAATAAAATATTAGAAATTTGGGTGGTTGCTTTACTAGTAGAATTCAAAACAGAAGGAGAAAGAGCTTGATATCCTTTTTGAGAATGGATGGTGAAAGTATGAATGCTTAATTTTCTTTTCTTTATTCAATTGCCCTTCTTTTTTAATACTGCTAATATAGTACACAGTGAGATAATTAAAACAATTCTAAATGAATTACTAGTTAAAGGATGTTAACTGCAATCCTCAATTCACTGACCACACTTCTGTTTAGAAATGTTTAGAATTTTCTACCCAAGGTCTTCCTGAATTAAATTGGTATGTATAAACCATTATTATGCACATCAATTTTTTAAAAGAAAGAATCAATATAAGTTAAATACTTCATTAACAGCTGAAGTGCAAGTATTTTTGGTACAACAGTGGTACTTTGATTTGGCATACAGTTGTATCTAAGCATCCACAAGACATATTAGAACTGTGCCAAGAAATTTGCATTTTTCCTGCTTTGTCTAGACAAGCTGGCTGTCCATAAAGCCCAGAGTGTGATTCCATCAGGCCTATGGCTTTGCCTGTGTATGTAAAGGCAGATTCTTGCATGACGTGCTCCAGGTTTTCCTTCCTACTCTGCCTGGGCAAGCAGGAAAAATATGAATTTTTGGCTTAGCTGCTGTAGTGTGTGAAAATGTAAAATCTGGTTCTCACAAACTATGCTGAATAGTGAGATACCACCTCTGAGTCCTCTGCCTCCCATGTTAAAGACTGCTCTGATAGCCCCCAAATTGCCTACTTCTGTACTAAGAGAAAAGATGAACAGAATTTAATAAATAATTTTCTTCTAGCTTCATGGAAGATGTCCCTCGTCATTAATTTACCCCTTTGAATTTAGTGCTGTTATTTTACCGATAAGCCTGATCACCCAGATTTTGTCAAAGTAGAGGAAACGGAAAATCTTAAATTTTCTATCTGAAGTATCATTTCCCTGTTCTAGATCACAGAAAAAGATGAAGGAGAAAAGTCTGCAAAGCTGAATCTATGGTTTTGAAGATGCTTTCCCTGTTAAGAGTCATAATACTTCTAGATTTAAGGCATACTTAACTGAGCAGGGAACCTATAACCAACAACAGCAAATGTCATAAAAAGATTTATTATAAAAGATGTAGCATTAAGACAAAATTTTGAAAAGTAGGTCTTATTTCACATAATGAAAGAGAAATTGCAGTGCAAGAAAAAAAAAATCTTGTCTTGATTTTGTATTTAAGGTGGAGCTGTTTCTTTAATTTTGAACTGGTTGTCTTTCTGCTTGACAAATGTTATTACAGACATCATTCATTTTACAGAATGGCAGTTTTCCCTGATAAAAGAACAAAAATAATGTCATTATATAGCTCTGCGATGTAGATCTAGGGCTGCAGCCAAATTCTGTCAAGGATGATTCCCCAAGGCCTCAAGGTGGGGCAAGAATAATAGGTGTAATGTACAAATGCATGTAATGTATAAAATGATGATGCCAAACCTTGGCAAATAGGCAGAGGTATTACTATGTCAGGAGACCATTTGAATAAAATATTTCCACCAAGTCTCCTCTCTGAAAATTCAAACTTCCATTTTTTTTCAAGTTGGAGCATATCAAATCCAAACTCCACAGTATTTATTTTATTCTTTCTAAAAGTGGGTTTTGTCTTGGCTAGGGAAACTTTGCTGGGTAAAAGAATGAAGGACACTTTTCTTAGTTCACACGTAGTAAATTTGCTCCCCCCAAAAGTTCTTTTACTAACCAGCACATAGGTTTAAGAAAAAAGCAGATGGGGGTACATAGCACCCATGCCCCCTACTTATGATTGCCATCGTGTAAGAATAGGGAGATTGAGAGCCATTGAGAGGGGAAAGTGCCTCTGATGCTATTTCCTTCTTATGTGCAATCTAATTCCCACTTCTGCAGTCATTGCTATATCTCTTATACATCATTTCTATCACAGTAGACTTTGTAGCTCTGTGGCCATCTGTTTGGGCAGCCTTCCTGGTACCTTCTAAATATGAATGGATACTCTGACACCTGGAAAGTACCAAGCTCAGAATGGGTAAGGCAGGCCATTAATTTGGGGATCACCAGAATATCCAATGCCTGCTATTTGTTTACAAATATTATTGGTAAAACAGACCATGCCCTAGAACTATATCTTCATCCATTATACCAGGGATGACTGGAGATGAGCACCTGACATCTTTTTGTCTTTATAAATTCATGTGGGCCAACGTTTTGATTTAACAGCCAAAGAATTTCCACTTACGGTCCCATCTTTGCATTATGTTCCTTTTCCTGTTTTGTTTTCACCTTCTAGACTTCTGTTCAGACAGATTATACTGGGTCTATGACTTTATCCTCTATTTATCTCTGAACAAGGATCAAAACAGATGACTCTGGATTTGTCCAAGCAGACTTATGAACTTTGCTGACTTGAAATAGAGCTGTCTGATAGCTACATAGGTATATAACTCAAGATGACACACTGAGGACTAATTGTAAATATTGTTTTGAAATCACAGCAAATTTCAGATTATGGCTCCTGGGATTATTTTGATTTGCTTATTATTCTGTAACTGAGTTTCATGAATAAACAAATCAGCATGGTTTGCTTACTCTGTGAGTTAGCAAACATCTCTTTCAACTTAATATCCATTTCAGAATGGGAAATAGTATCTTGTAGGACATGAACACTGCACAAAAGTGTTTGAATAGCTTTTGAGACCTTTGCTCAAACTGCCTGAGAACCACCTTATTCTCATGACTGTTCAAGTAATGCAAATTGCTCTTCAGTTTTCAAGTCTCATAGCTTCGTTCCTAATATTGTTTTATGGCATGCTGGTTACTGAATTGTACAGACTGAATGAATGATTCTGTCACTAGGTAGGGGTTCAAACCAGATTAGCAGTTAGGTCCATATAACTTTGTAAACTAGTTCCTACATGCATTGACATCTATTATTATTGTAGATTTGTTAACTCACAGCTGCATGTGTGCAGTGACTTCATTAAAAATGGTGGTCATGCAGTGCTAGATCTGTTACATGTCTATGATTCTCTATTTTAGGAAGGGGAAGATCACTTGATATCACTTGATATTTGCCAAAAATAAAACAACCCCAAATCACCCAGAACCTCCTTCACATTCACTAAATGCATGGGTGGGTACGGGGATTATGCCAGTTAGCTGTGTCACTAAGACCCATGTGTTCTGTGGAACAAACAGATATGAAGGTTTGGCCAGAGAGATATACTGATTTGGGGTGCATTGTCAGCTAGCGTGGTCTCATTCTTCTCATTTGCCTTCATCCACTGAATGCCACCCAGTGGCCCTGTTTGGGATCACTAGATCCCTCCTTGGTAAGGGGGATTCAGTGATTCATTTGCAGGGCTGCACGGAGGAATTTTCGGAGCATCTGCAGGACAAAATCGCTTGAATTCATTCTAAGTTAGACTCTGAGCATGGGGCAGGGTCTGGGGAGATACCAGGGGATTGTCCTTAACTAGTTATCTGGGAACAGTTTGATCCTGTTGATCCTGAGGAAGTGGACAGGATCCTTTGGACTTGCCACCTGGACCCAAGCCCCTCCTGGCTGGTGAAAGCAGCTCAGGAGGTGACATGTGGTTGGATCCAGGCAATGGTTAATACATCCTTGCAGGAGGGTGTGTTCCCGGCTGCCTTTAAGGAGGCATTGGTTTACCCCCTCCTCAAGAAACCCTTCCTGGATCCTACTGTATTGGACAGTCTCCCACCTCCCCTTTTTGGGGAAGATGGTTGAGAAAGTGGTGGCTTCACAGCTCCAAAGGGTTCTGGAGGAAACAGATTATCTGGACCCTTTTCAGTCAGGTTTCAGGCCTGGATATGGAACGGAAATGGCATTGGTCACACTTATGGATGATCTCTGGCAGGAGCGGGATGGCGGAAGTACAACCTTCCTTGCTCTCCTTGATCTCTTAGTGGCTTTTGATACCATCGACCATGGTATCCTTTTGGGACGGCTCAGGGAATTGGGGGTGGGTGGTACGGTTCTGTGCTGGTTCACCTCCTTTCTTCAGGGCCGATCTCAAGCGGTGGTGATAGGGAGCAAGAGGTTCCATCCTCAGACTCTCCTTTGTGGGGTGCTGCAGGGTTCGGTTCTCCCTCCGTTCCTTTTCAACATCTACATGAAACTGCTGGCCAAGATCATCCGCTATCATGGGATGAAGTATCATCAATAAGCTGATGATACTCAATTATACATCTCCATCCCAGGTAAGGTAAGTGATGCCGTGACCGCCCTTTCGCGGTGTCTGGAGGCTGTAAGGGTCTGGATGGGGAGCAACAGGCTTCAGCTGAACCCTGGTAAGACGGAGTGGCTGTGGGTTAATGGCTCCTCTGTATCCGGGACTTTGTCATCTTTGGTGCTGGATGGGGTAGCACTGCCCCAAACAGACCCAGTGCATAATCTGGGGGTCCTCCTGGACTCATGGCTCCTGCTTGAAGAGCAGGTGGCAGCTGTGGCCAGGAGGGCCTTTGCACAACTTCAGGTTGTGCATCAGTTACACCCTTTCCTGGATCGGGATGCCCTTCGAATGGTCACTCATGCCTTTGTTATCTCCCATATAGACTACTGCAATGCGCTCTACATGGGGCTACCCTTGAAGAGTATCCAGAAGCTACAGCTGGTCCAGAATGTGGCCGCATGGGCTATTTTTGGAGCCCCAAGAAGGGTCCATGTAACATTGTTGCTCCGCAAGCTGCATTGGGTGCCAGTTTGCTTCCGGGTCCAATTCAAGGTGTTGGTTATCACCTTTAAAGCCCTACATAGCATGGGACCAGGTTACCTAAGGGACCACCTCTTCCTCATGATTTCAGCTGCTTTGGACCCCCTTGGTAAAAGAGCTTCCAACATGCTTTGGACCCCCTTGGTAAAAGAGCTTCAATTAGCGGGGTCCAGAAGGTGGGCCTTCTCAGCTGCGGCCCCCGGCTTTTGGAATATCCTGCCCCCAGAGGTAAGATTGGCCCCTTTACTCCTGGCCTTCCAGAGGGATTTGAAGACCTGGCTCTGCCACTTGGCCTGGAGTAAGCAGGGAAGACATCAAGTGTGGGGATGGCTAGTCTCCTAGAAGTCTTTCGGTTGCAGATGTGAAAACCATCAGCCTATTGGACTTTTTCTTTTTTGGTAATGTTTTGTATAGTTTTTATGTTTTCTGAAATTTTATAAATATTTATTGTTTTAATGGATCACTTGAGCCGCCCAGAGTCCCCCATTAGGGGGAGATGGGCGGAGATAAATCAAATAAATAAATAAAATAAATAAATAAATAAATAAATTTGTCTTCACCATGGGAAAAGAAAACTCTTGTTACTTTTCCTAACAAAAGAGTGAGGACCAATGTAACATAGTTTGGGAGCAATATGGGAAAACAGAAGTGCCCATGTGCCCAACAAAAGGAACTTAGCAAAAATGGGCATCTTTAAGAAGGCCTTTCTTCCCAGTCTGGACAGGTTGATTCCAAGATGAGCAGCCCTTTAGATCAGTGTTTCTCAAAGTTGACAACTTTAAGATGTATGGACTCCAACTCCCGGAATTCCCCAGCCACTTCCTTTGCAGAAAAACTGCACACAGCACTGTTGGAAAGATAATTATTTTTTTCCTCATTGAAAACTGCACCACAAACCCATGAGCAACCTGAATTGGATTTCGGTTTGGATGACTGAGTATTCCAGTATGTTGAAAATGGGGCCAGAGGTTTTCAGGTCAAATGTAATAGAGAATTCTGTATTAGTAAAGTCTTTGACCATAAATTCAGCTAGAGGACGAAAAGGGGAGGATTAAGGAAAAAATGTCGAGTCCTAATGATGCGAGTTGACAACTTCATAAACCAAGATATAATGACTGTCTAAACTAGGCCATCAATAGTCTCATGTGTAGGACAAACATTTCCTTTGTAAATATTTTAACTCTCCCACTTTAAACATTACGAAACTGAAATAAATGCACCCTTACTGTTCCCTAGCCCTTCCATGAAGTCCTCATGACAAAGGTTCAGTTTTGTCCACAGAATCATTGGTTCTAAGTGAACAACCGTTCCTTCAGAAGGTCTTGGCCCAGAAAGTCATTCCCATCACCAGTAAAACTCGGTTAATGTTTTTGTCTAACTCTCACTTGTTTGTGGTGGTGTTAGTAGTTGAATACACACATGGCTGTGGAACTTGCCTTACTGCTGCTTTTGCCAAGGATTATTTTGTTGGGAACAGAAAGCAATCAATTAAATGTTTCAGGGAGGAGGTGAGAAGGCTGGGTGGAAAAAAATGGAGGGTGTGTATACAGAGGAGGGAAGAACATGCTGTCTTACATTGGATTTGATTATTGCTCCTTCTGGAACTGCACAGTAAACCCTGACTGGCAATACTTCTCCAAGGTTTCAGGCAGGGGGGCTTCCAGTCCAATCAGAAAATTCCCAGGGTTGAATGCAAAAGAATGGGTGCTTCAGAATGTCAAACACTGAACTATGATCCCTGGTTATTGGACTTTGGAAACAACTAGATATGCATTGAACAGACTCTAGAGTGAAAAGGAATTTTTAGTTAAGCATGTGTGGGGTTTACAGTGGATTTTTAAAAAATAAGCCTTTGTTATTACTTATATTTATTTTAAAACATTCCTTTAGTTATCATTAGCCATCAGGCAGAAAATGTAGATGTTCTCAAATCACTTGAATTCCAAAGTGTGGACTGTTCCATAAATTAGTGTCAATCCAACTCTGTAACCTTCTCTCCCACCATCTGTGTGTGTGTGTGGGGGGGTGTCTGTGTGTATGTATGTGTAAAAAATTAAAATATAAAAGCAAGCAATATGCAATGACAAAAGAGAAATATTTTATCACTGCAGTAAGTGACAGAAATATAGTCAGGAATTAGGCACAGTTTAAAGAGAGGGTTAAGGATACAAGGGGGGTCTGACTTAATTTCACTCTCTAGTTCATTTACTCCAGTTGTGCCATTGCCTTGCACACAGTGGTGATTAATTTATATTTCCCAGATTGTGTTCCTGATTAATTATTAATCAGTATTAATTCAGATAATAATTTAATCAATCCCAAATCAAGAAGCACTTGGTTTCAGCTATGAAACCTGCTTCAAACTATTATAATACAAATACATTCTTTCTGAATCTTTATACATACACAAACACTCGTACATATTACACTTCAAAATCAGGTTACATGTGTGTGTGTGTGTGTGTGCATGCACACGCCTCCTGGAGACTGCCTGAATATGTCCCTGCAGTTTTCTTGGCAAGATTTTGGAAGTGGTTTGCCCTTGCCTCCTTCCTAGGGCTGAGAAAGAGTGACTGGCCCAAGGTCCCCCAGTTGTCTTTGTGCTTAAGGCAGAACTAGAACTCATGTTCTCCCAGTTTCTAGCCTGGTGTTCTGACAATATTTTTGTGCTCATAAAGCTTCCCATAATTCATAAATGCAGTATAAGGAAATACTTGTAAATGTATATATGTTGTTTTGGAGAAGAATTACATACAGTACTTCTATCTTGATGGCACCCATGTTCTTTAGCAACATATGAAAAGTTGCAAAGTACTGCTTTTAACAGATGTTTGGGCAATTTTGTGCATTGAGGAGCATTGGATTATTGCTTGAACACCCTTTGGGGATATGATGAGCTTTACATTTAAAGAAAAAAAATCTTAGCCTTTTTTGAAAATTGTAAAAAAGCATTTCAGCCCACTAGGTCACTTAAAAATCAGTCATTATGCATACTGTAGTCATTTACTGTCATTGTCTGGATTCTAACAGGGAAATGAAGCTATCAGAAAAAAAAAATCTAATGAATTAATTGATTTAGTATACTCTCCTACTCTCTGTAGAAGTCTGAAGAATACACGTCCAGGGAACTGTAAATAAAGCAGTGGGTTAATGAAAGCTCTTGTCTTAGAATACCAAGAATTAATGACAGTAGTCAGGCAAAATACAGTGGTACCTCTACTTACGAACGCCCCTACTTACGAATTTTTCAAGATACGATCAGCTCCAGCCCCAAAAATTTACCTCTACTTACGAACTCGCGTCGACTTACGAACCGGATCTGCGGCCATTTTCTGCCCGTTCCACGTGGTGCGCGGCCATTTTCCCGCCCCTGACACGTGGTCCGCGGCCATTTTTCCGCCCTGCCACATGGTCAGCGGCCGTTTTTCCGCCCCTGATGCATGGTCTGCGGACGCCGGAATGGATTAATGGTAATTACATTGAACCTTATGGGAAAATTTACTTCGACTTGTGACCAACTCGACTTGCGATGAGAGTCACGGAACAGATTAAGTTCGTAAGTAGAGGTACCACTGTAATTGTGTTTTTGAAAACAGGATACTTAGCTAACCACTCCATTTATTAAACAGAACATGGGCTATCCCCTAACAGAAAGAATTAGATATCTATTTATTTATAAGCAAGCAACTTAGGGATACAATTTGAGATGATCTGGACAGTCCTGTTTTTTCAGATAAAGGGTGTGTTGAATTAGAGTTGAATAAGGATAAATTAGAAAAGTAGCATATGGTGCTTTAACTTACTCACATGGAGTCTGAAAATGGGGGGAAATCAAAGGGGAATTTTAGGAAAAAGTTCAACAAGCAAAATAAGGGTTCAGCTAGTTACTGGTGTTTAAGGGATATTTTCCTTGTAATCACTCTTATGCTCCATTTTGCACTATCCAAATGTCATTTGAAAAAAAGGGTCTATTACTGAAATATTTATTTCTGTCATTGCCCTAACGATACAATCCTTGCTCTTGTGTTCAAAGGCATCACCTTTAGTGGTACAATGTTATCTGTCGAAGTATGTTTACAATATCATGGCAACAGTGCAGTTGATCTTTATTGTATAACACGTGGATAATATAGTGTAGGATTTCTAAGTAAAAGAATAACAACACAGTTAACAGCATAGGAATGCAAATTCAACTTCTGTTGTCTATGAAATATAGAAAGTTGTCATTGTACTCCACTAATATTTTCATTTCTATATCAATCCTCTGAAAAATGCTTTAAAAAATCAGATTCTAACATTTATGATTGAGATTAAACTAACAAGAGTTTTTCTACGGGTCAGTGTGAAAACTTACACTTTAGCAGAGCAATATAGAATTCAAAACTTATTCAGCATTATTTTAGCAATCTAAACTTAGAGAAATGCTGGTAAAATTCAGTTGTGTTCTTCATCATTTGGATTTAAAAGATTGCCTAGTCTGTAAGAATTGCTCCTTGTTGTCTACTTCCTGTTAAAAGCATGCTTTACTAATCCTATAACATTCCTAGATTAAGGGTGTGTAAATACCAGACTTCTTATAAAGTATTTTCATGTATTGGAATTTAGACGTCTAGTGTTCCTTTGTCTAATTACAGATGGAAAGGTTAGATATTTACAATAATTGTATTTTACCCTGGATACCAGTCACAGGTTTTCTTTCTATTCTAATACCTTAAACTTGCAGTGACAATTCACATTTTGAATATCTATGGATAATTCTTTTAATAGGAAGAAACTTTTATTCCTCAGCGTGAGTAGACAACAAACTTCCAAACAAGAATTACAAGAATCTCCAACTGTGACTCATCATCAGCCCAGGCTCCGTATGGTAAAGGCTACAATTTACCATAACTAATTAAATTATCATCCAAAGTCCAACAATTGCATACATTCTCCTGCCTTAAGAAAAGTTGTGTTTCTATTGATGAATAAACCGAATGCCCAATCATTATTGCTCAGCACAGGCCTGCTTCAGATGTTGGTTGGTATTTTAATCATTCTTGGGGCACTCTTTGTGTAAAGCTATTGTGCAATTCATTTGCTTCCAGCCACACTATCATTATCTACCCCAAAGAATTCTCTTCACATTGATGAAATTGGTCAAATTGCATAAACATTTAACACACACACACACACACAAAACCACTTCTTCAAAAGGCCTCTTGACCTGAAATTCTACCCACTTTAATTTTGCTAATTATCTTGTTTTAGAATGTAACGATTTAACAGGCAAAACAAAAACAAAAAAAATCTTCAGGGCATGTTTTGGGCACTTCAATTTACAGGGGGAATGTCATATTCTTATTCAGAATTCTAGAAGAATGAAGGAACAACCCTATCATTATCTTTTATTCAGTCAGTGAACCTAGCAGAACCTCCTCCTCACTCACAGAATCAGATGAGGACCCTTTAACAGTCTAATTAACTCCTTGGGTAGTAATGCATATGAATAGAGTTCACTGCTCTACAGGTCATAATTTTTTAAACGGATGTTAATTGAGTTGTCTTTAGCTCCTTGCTGAGGCCTTCTCACTTGTGATCCCCCTTGAGGAACACTTTATTCCTAAAAGTATAGATGGCCCCAACCCTCCTTGCTTTTAAGAAGCAAGTTAAATTGATACTACTACAAGGTTAGTGATAATCATGATCGGCTGAGTGACATTATTTTGATATTTTTAATGCATTGTATTTTGAACTGTGTCTGCCACCCAAAGTCTGCATGGATTGAAGTGGCTTATAAATATTGCCAAATAAAACCAACCAACCAACAGGCAAAGCTTTTCAGGCAGCAGAGCTCAGCAGCAGCTGTCCAAAATCTGTTTTCATCTGCTTCTTCCTTGACTTTTTTCTTGCTGTGACTTGACTTTGATTGAACTACCTGCTTTGATCTAACTGTGTCAGATGTTCCTTGCTTCTTCTGTGGGATCCAGATACTCACTGGCATAGCAGCAGCTGATACCTCAAAAATGATGCTCTCTGGAACCTTGGAAATAAATTTGTCATGCTTGTGACAATTATGGTTTATATTTTTAAATGTTAATGTAATGAAGAATCATCAGTCAGGAAAACCTTTCCAGGTAGAATGTCTTGCTCCCCTTTTACTGGAACATAAAATAGCATGATCGTTAAAAGCAAGTATGGAACTTTCACAATCTGGTCTCCAGCAGTATGCGCAATAGGTCTCATGGGAATTCAGTGGGACTAACTCTCAATCAAGCATGCATAGAATTGTAGTTACTATATCCTGTGTCACATTTTTCTGGACATTTTTATTTTGTTACAAGATGAAGTATAAAAATAAAAAATTGCATGTTAAAAAACTTTTTTTAAAGCAGAACCTTGATTTTCATCAAAGTAAACTTTAATTTACAATTTGTGGGTGTGGTTTAGTCTTATGTTTCTCCAAGCTTTGAAAAAGATGGAAAGAAATGAGTTATAATTAGTGTAAATGAGACTAGATATTAGTGTATTTCTATGTTCCTATGACACAAAGATTTATATGGTAAAAACATAACCATTAAAAAAGCACTTGTGTAGAGTCACGTAAAAGTGAGGTGGGCAGCTTTATAAATCGAATAAATTGAATAAATAAATTTGATAGACATCTTGCTTTTTCACAAGCACATTAATTCTTAAAACATCTTGATGGATTGTAATCCAAGCATTTCCTTTGGGTATATATGTGAAATGCTGACTATTCATGAAAGTGGCAGTGTACTCAAACACATTTTAGTTGCAGGATAGCTGAGTGTTGGAACTGGGCAGCTGCTTATCTTTTGAAAGGAATTTCCTGTTTAATATGCTTTCCAACCTCATTTTTCTCAAGCAAGTAAGAAAGACAAGAAGTTTTGTCAATGTTATATGGTCTGATGTTAGAGGTACTGGATTTGGGCTGCAAAAACCTGGACCATAATGAGAGGGCAGCATCTGTTTTCTGTATCTCTTTACTACCATCTTGCAGTTGGCTGGAGTTTTCACTCCAACATACAGTAGTATTAATATCTTATCCTTTACTTTCAATTTTCCAAGGGCATAAGCCACACATTTTTATAGAAAAGGCACAGCTGCAAGCTAGATTTACACACACACACACACACACACACACGGGCATTAAGTATAACTCTTCTTTTAAATTTTTTAGAGTAACTATAGTAATGATCTCAACATGGATTAGTCACTTATTTTACTTTTTTTTTAAATGACAAGGATCTTATACCTTATAATAGCTATCCACTATACAAATGAACTTACTGTTTATGGTAATAATAAGTGTGTAGAAGTAACCAGGAAGTACAAATGTAGAGTTACTCATATGGTTTGCTATCAGAATAAGTCAAGGAGAGGAAGGGAATGATACACAAGTTGTGACTAAATATCCAGTCCAACAGATATGTCTTACAACGTTTCCTGCATTAGCATATATGTTCTATGGATAGCATAATTGAATGGATACCCCTAGTGGATCCCTAAGGTAGTTCCCAGAAATAAGTTCACTCTCTAGGAGTCATTTTCTTTCCTATACTGTACTGAGTCCTCATTTAAGCCTCGAGTGGGTTAAGGCTAACACCAGAATTAGTTTCCTGTCTCTGCTGCTATCTAGTGATTGCCCAGATTTTTGCAGCCCAGATCTGGTAACCTTGACAACAGTTCTCCCCACCCTTGTAATTCTGAGGACTATATATATTCTCTGGCACATTTCAACTGAAATCCTTTGGGCACACAGTTAAAAGTAAAAGATGCTGTCAATGAGGAGTCCCTTCCAGGCATTCATGGTGATGCAGATTTTGCAAAACATGTTGCTTCAGCAAGGGCTGGCAACAGCTTCAATGTACTCGCAATACATCTTGTTGCAACAGTGAACAGCAGCAATAGACATCTTGTGACTTCAACCAGCAGGTAGCAAAGGAACACCTCCTGACCTGTTATCCCTTTTGATCTATCTGGCTCTAAGTTAACACGAATGACTAAGTCAGATCCAAGAGTTAGTAGAACTCAAAACCTCTTATCCTGTTACTGATCTGAACTGGAAGGAATAAACACACTTAATTGGTTCTCCTGTTAGAATTACAGCAGAAGACTTTTTTAGGAAAGTCAGCAGTTCTTGATTTCGAGGATAAGCAGTTGAAATATTCAGTCAGAGGATAGTTTAGCTCTTAGGGACTTCGCTGCAACAGTAGCAACCAGTCAGCTTTTGAACCCTCACTCCATAAAGTCAAAGAATAAATCCTGTTCCTAGCCTTTTTAGGAACCCCATTCTCTATGCGTCTTTTTACTTTTATTTTAGTTTTATTTACCCAGTGTGGCTCCTAAAAAGACAGCAATGGCCAAAGTTATTTATTTATTTATTTGGTTTGTATGGCTCCCTGTGTTACATAAAATAACCCTGGGCAACTAACAACAAATAGACAAATAAGAAAATACATTAAAAAAAACAACCACCTTTCATACTCCCTCATACTTGGTCCCCTGGCCTGCCAAGTGATGCTGCCCCAGTGCTTGAAGGGTGTAAGGGCCTGGATGGGGAGGAACCAATTCTGACTCAAGCATGGCACAATGGAGTGATTCTGGTCTTTTGGTCCCCCTAGTTTTGGTGAGGTGTCATCTCTGGCTTTGGCCAGGGTAGCACTGCAACTGTGGCCAGGGGGCCTTTGCACAGATTCAACTTGTGCACCAGTTGCACCCATGCCTGGACCTGGAGGCCTTGCTCACAGTCACTCATGCTCTGGTCACTTCCTGGTAACATGCTCTACATGAGGCTGCCCTTGAAAACCATCTAGAAATTGCAGCTGGTCCAGAATGCAGCAGCAGCAGCATGCATAGTTCTGGGTATTCCACAGTTTGCCAGTATTACACCATTGCTGTGCGAGCTGCACCGGCTTTCAGGTTTTCCTGGGTGCAATTCAAGGTGCTGGTTCTCACCTTTAAAGTCCTGGATGGCATGGGGCCGGGTTATCTGAGGGACTGCCTCTCCCTGAGGGAACCTATCCATTCCACCAGGTCAAATAGGTCAGGTACGCTCCAGGTCCCTTCCCTTAAATGCTGTCATGTCATGCAACTTAGGACACAAAGGGAAACAGATGGGCCAAAACAAAAAAGGTGAGGTATAAATTGATAAAATTCTGCTAATAGCTATGGCCACCAATGCTGTATGCTTCCTCTTCACAAGGAAGAACAGAGTAGATAGGACACATTCATATACACATTGTCCATTGTGTATAAAATGTATAGCCCATTGTATTACCAAGTGGGGCATTTGGAAAATGGACATTTGAAAGGAAAACAAATAAATTGCCAAATATTTCTGAAAATTTAATAGAAAATCCATCCATACGTTTAATTTCATACTTCCCTAAGGTTCTTTCATACAACAGCTTGTATTTTTTATTAACCCTAACCCTTTCTAACTGTTGGATTGTGGCCAAGCAGTTTTCTACCAATTTTTGACGGTAAATGAAGGGGCTTTTAGAATTGCATGTGACCTGCAGACAGCTCACCCTTAGTTTATGAAATATATTCTGGCCATTTCTGTTTCTTTCCTTTCTAATGATGTGTTCATTAACGATCAAAAGAAGAGAATGTAAGCATGCATACATTTACGTTTATTAACGTAATATTATAAATAGCCTAGATAGTTTGATGTGTTTTAGACCTCTCTGTAGGATTCTTAATTAGTATCAGGTCTGCCATCTGCCTTATATGGACATGAGCTGTAGTTATTAGAAGTTCCTTTCTTTCATAGAAACAGACAGCTGGTGCCATGCGTGACATTCATTTTAAAGGGCTGAGGTACTTTCTCTATATCCAATCATCAAACTTTGCACCTAAAAATATAGGATGAAAATAAATCTCTCTGGAAAAATGGGGTAAGATTTCAAAGCAAGACGTAGGAATTAAGCCGTGTCTCCCGTTTCAAGAGTCCTCTGTGTAAGAATTCGATCTCATATGTCACTCTGAGTTTATCTTTCCAGGATCTGGCTTTTCAGCTGCTATGCCACTCCCTACAAATGCATCCACGCATGGAAATGTAAGTGTTGGTGGGGAGAGTTTCAGATAGCTGTTACATTATTGTAATAATCACGTGGCTATCTCTACTCAGTTTTCAGTGGGCACTTCCATTGCTTGGAAGGAACATGGTGACTATTCGGTATGGAGACTAATGATCTAGGGGGAAAAAAAGACGAATGATAGAAACTGTGTGAAAAAGCATGGAGTAATTTGGTTCCAAATTTTACCAGATGAGTATTTAGGGTTTTGTTAGTTCAGATATTTCAGAATCAACGTGTTCGAGAGCCAGGGCTGAAAAAGTGGGGAGACCCAGTCCTAGTCCTCCTTTAGGTACAGAGGCCAGCTGGATGTCCTTGGGCCAGTCACACCCTCTCAGCCCAAATCCGTGTCAGTCTCTATGCCGTGTCAGCTGATAAATAAATCCCTTGTCACTTCAGGCATTGATAGATTCTCTGTAAGAACTGGGCAAGTTCCAGTGCAGAACCAATCAAACCCTGAAACCTTGGGACAAACACTAGAAGCAACAACAATGACCAACAACAGAATCAGTGTGGATGACAAAAAGGATTTATGTAACAAACAGCACTTTAATTACTGGAGTTGTGGGATCAGATTGTGAATGGAACATGCCAGTGGGAGAGCAAGTTGTGGAAGAAATGAGAACACTATTTTGATATTCATGATTGAGGAGAACCCAATGAAACTGATTTTAAATTGGCTCCTCCCTCATATAATGATAGTCTAAGATGATTTTGATTACCTGAGGGCTCCATCTTGTGGCTTGATATTTGCAAATCAGTAGAAAGTAATTCAGAAAGGATAATGTCACAGGTCTTTTCAAATAATCTCTTGTTATAAGAAACAGAGGGAAATATTTATTTCCCAGGGTTTTATTTTCTTTTTTTTAAAATATAATTTCTATTACAAATTTTAATTACAATAGTAAAAACCAATATAAACTAAACTTAAAGAAAGAGAAGAGAATGGAAAGAAAGAATAAAAAGTTCAAGAAAAAAGAAAAGAAGAAAAATAAAAGAGATATATAAAGAAGTGACCCCCAACCTTCAGCACAAGAGGTATAAACAAATTTAATAACTTTTCACCTCCTATAAGGTTAAACAGATATCTCTTCATCCCTTATCCCATGCCTTCTCTATCAGCAAATCCAGAAAATATCAACTTTTCAGTTCTGGTGTCAGCAAAAAGTCCATAGAAGGTTGCCAGAACATTGCCAAAAAAAAAAAAGTCTTATTTTAACCTTGATCAAATAAACCAGATTTATATTCTTTCCTTTTACTTCTAACAAGTTTAATAAATAAAGTTTAATAAATAAATAAATACATAAATAAATAAACAACAGTTTTAATATTTAATTCAATCCAATCAAATATTGTCATAGGATTTGATTTCTCTTCAATTCTTCTTTATCCCATCGCACAGATTTCTTCAAGGCTTTAACAATCCTTTTTTGTAGATCCGATAAGAAAACATTTTCCAGGTCATTCTCTTGATTTATAATTTGTATTTCCCTTTTAATTTTTAAAACTTCAGCCAGTTTCTTTTGTATACAGACAGTCCCCTACTTATGAATGAGTTACGTTCCGAGAGGCTGTTAGTAAGTCCGTTTTGTTCGTAAGTCCAACAAGCAAAAAAAAAAAAAAAGCACCCAGTCCACACCTTACCTAAGCGGCAGCCTTGACATAGGCACTTGCGACAATGGTGTAGGCTTGTCCTTTGTAGTTGAAACAGCACTTTTTTCCACCTTCCAGAAGAAGCAGTCCAGTGAACTATGGGCGTTGGTCCTCCTCTTCTTATAAATGATGCTGTAGCACTGGATTGCATCATGGACAGCTGCAGACACCTTGGTGAAGTGCTCCATGTTAGGGTCCTGCATCTCAAACAGTGATAGTGCTTTCTCAATTAAGCTGAACCCCTCTGCCATCAGCTTGGTCTGGAACTCTATTTTCTTCAATATCTCCATCTTCATGAGCATCGTAATGGATGGCCACTTCTTCACACTACTCCCCTCCCCTTCAGGACTCTTGCGCTTAATTGCAGACATTTGCAGTCTGCAATTTGCAGTCACCACACACCAAACACAACTGACCATGTGAGAAGTCAAGACTGGAAATCAGAACCAGAAGTCAGGAGATGGTGAGAAAGGGTTAGCGTTCTCCGACTTCTGGCCCAACTTCCAGTTCCAACTTCTGGATCCATCTTGTTTATATCAGTGGAAGTTCACAACTTGGCTTTCTGTATCCAGTAAAGCGTCCTTTTCCTTTTTTTAAAGTAGTAATTTTATTAAAAATTACAATTGCAACAATAAAAACTAATACAAACTAAAAAAAGAAAAGAATAAAAGAGAAAGTGCAGAAAAGAAAAAAAGAAAAAGAAAAATAGAAAAGAAAGAAAAAATAAGAATATAATAAAGAAAAAGAAGAAATACAGGTAGTCCTTGACTTACAACCATTTATTCAATGACCATTCAAAGTTACGATGGAGCTGAAAAAAGTGACTTATGACTGGTCCTCGCACATATGATCATTGCAGTGTTGCCATGGTTATGTGATCAAAATTTGGGAACTTGGCAACTGGCATGTATTTATGATGGATGCAGCACCCTGGGGTCATGTGATTGCCATTTGTGACCTTCCGGGGGCTTCCGACAAGCAGAGTCAGTGGGGGAAGCTGGATTTGCTTAAAATTGAGTGTGACTCACTTAATGACTACATCGCTTAGCAATGGAAGTTCCAGTCCCAATTGTGGTCATAAGTCGAGGACTACCTATATATAAAGAAATGACTTCCCCCCTCATCACAAGTATAAACAATTTTAATAATTTATAATCTCCTCTTAAAATACAACAAATGACCTCTTCTTCCCATATCCCATCTCTTATCTATAAACAAATCCTTAAAGCCTTGTCATTTCAGTCTTGATGTCATCAAAAGTCCATTGAGGGTTACCAGAGACAACAACATATCTATTTTAATCTTGATCAAATAAACCAACTTTATATTCCTTTCTTTTACTTCTAATAATCATGATCTCTAAGCCCTTCAAATAATGTCCTAGAATTTGATTTCTATTCATTTTTTCTTTTTCCCGTCTCACAAAATTCTTCAAAGCTTTAATAGGCCTCTTTTGTAAATCCAATATAGGAAAATTATTCAGGTCCCTTTCTTGATTTGTTATTTGTATATCCCTTTTAATTATTAAGATATCAGCCTTTTGTTTTTTTTTTTGTATGTCCAACATCTTTTTCCTTGTCATTCGTGTAGCCTGTCATTTTTTAAATACACTTTCAGATCAGTCTCAATCTTGTCAGGTAAAACTTGTTTCTCTTCTATAACATCTTTGAAACAAAGAGATCCCTAAAGCATCCTTTTCCAAATCATTTTCTTGGCCTGTCATTTGTAGTTCTATTTTCAATACTTTTTCTGTATCTATCTATAGAGGCAGATACTCTTAAAATTAACTTCTGGGTCCATTGTTCAAAAATATGCTTCAATATATCCAATGTTAAAATATTTTGCTTCAGTCTGTATTTGTAAGCCAAATTTAAATGTTCTTCTCCTTTAATTGTAATCTTTCGTTTCTTCTAGTTCCCTCTAGTGTCCAATTATTTTTTTTTAAAGAATTCAAAACAAAAGCATTTTCCCACAGGAAGGATCTTATAATTAATTCCAAAAACATATTTCAAATTTATCTGGACCCTTAGACTGTAACTTTCTAAAATCAAAGTTTTAATCATCCTTTTGCTGTTTATTCCAAAAAAAAATTTTTTTAAGTCCTTAAACTTATATTTAAAACTTCTTTCACTAAGGATTGAAGGAAACTCACCTCATGTTTTTAGACTTGTCAATCCAAAAGTTCCTAATAGCTGAAAAGCAGTTAACAAGCAATTTCTGAAAGTGATTAAAAAAGGATGTATGCAAACCCAGTGTCCTTTTAAAGGTGCCAACCACAGTTTGAGCAAGATGGTTATTCCTTTGTCTCCCAGAGCTCTAAACCTGCCAGAGACCATTCTCCTGCAGTCTCCTCATGAGGAGCATCTCTCTGGAGCACTTGTGGGCATTCTCAAGTCCTCTCCTTGTCCAGAGAGGAATTACAAAGAACCAGTCAACTCACTGGCTCTTTATTCTGCCATAGTCATCAGCTCTACTTTTGTGGAACCATCTTCAGTCTGCCATTTCTCCATTTCTTCCCCGGAAGTCCCTAAAGCATCCTTTTCCAAATCATTTTCTTCGCCTATCATTTGTAGTTCCATTTTTGGTACTTTTTCTGTCTTGCCAGATAAAATTTGTTCCAAATCTGTCATTCTTTCATTAACATCTTTTAGACATAGTTTATCCATAGAAGCAGACATCATTACTGAGAGTGTTGACATTGTACAGTGGTACCTCGGGATACGAACTTAATCCGTTCCATGACTCTGGGCGTATCCCGAGTTGGTCGTAACCCGAAGGAAATTTCCCCATAGGGTTCAATGTAATTCCGGTTAATCCGTTCCGCCCTCTGAATTTGGTCGCACCCCGAGGCAAATTTCCCCATAGGGTTCAATGTAAATCCGGTTAATCCGTTCTGCCCTCCGCCCGAATTTGGTCGCAACCCGAGGCAATTTCCCATAAGGTTCAATGTAATTACCGTTAATCCGTTCTGGCGTCCACGGACCACACGGAAAGCGGCCGGGCGCGGCGTGGTGCGGCGCAAAAATGGCCGGGTGCAGCGCGGCGCGGCGTGAAAACGGCCCGGCGCGGCGCGAAAACGGCCCGGCGCAGCGCGGCGCGGCGCGAAAACAGCCCGGCGCGGCCGGAAAAACAGCCGCGGACCACGTGGCACGGGCGGAAAAATGGCCGCGGACCACGTGGCACGGGCGGAAAATGGCTCGTACCCCGAGGCGGAGTTCACAAACCGAGGTAAAATTTTGGGGCCAGAGCTGGTCGTAACCCGAAAAATTCGCAAGCAGAGGCGTTCGTATCCCGAGGTATCACTGTAGTTACTAATTTCTGGCTCCATTCTTCAAAGATCTCCTTTAATATTTCCAATGTTATAATGTTTTGTATCATTTTGTAAGTCCCAGTATTAACTGAATCAAGAAGAGGCTTGTATTTTTTTTCCTTCTGCTTAAAGTCTTTAGTCCTCTCTAGTGTCCAGTTTCTAAAGTCATCACTTGTCATTTGTTATGATTTGTAACAGCCAGGATAGCCAAAATAAGTTTTTCAGTCAGAATTCTTCCAAAAACCTTTTCATCACATCTGACAAACTAATTCCCTTATGGCTTTTGTTAACTTTTATTTGGCGTAGAGGAGCACTAGCAGCATTCTTCCCATTGCAGCCTTCACATACAAATCAAACGAGTTGCACAGCCACTCCATAAGCAATCCAGATCCATATTTTAATCAAATCAATTTTTTTTAAATTTGGTCATAGACCAGCAAATAGAACAAGAGAATCACAATTAATTAGGATAAAAAATTAATTATTCTAACATATCTAGGAAAAATTAGAAGAGATACTATGGCATACTGTACAAACTATAGAACAGTACTTAGCTGTGGTCAAGAAAGTAAAATCAGATTGATCTGACAGTAACAGCTTAAGATAAAACAAGTCAGAATGACCATGATGTTTAATAAATAATGGAGATAATAATTTCTGGTGAGCATCTGCATCCATATTTTAATATTATCCCTGTTATACCATCTCCCCCTACAGTCTTACTATTTTTAACATTCTCACAATATTTATTGTTTCCTTTTCTTCCTTTTTTCGGTTTACACTAACATTTGTAACGTGTTCATTCTCATTCCTATACAAATCTCTAAAATAATCCTTCCAGCATTCCCTCACTTTAGTTTCATCCCAAATCATTTCATTGCTTTATTTTTAAAATGCACTCCTTGTTTACTCCCTTTCATTCAAAACAATTTCATGTCCATCAAAATCACCCTGCATTTTCCCTGTCTTTTTTAACATTAATCGTTCCATGCTGTTTATGAGGACATTTTTTGCAGCTATCTTTTTTTCTCTATATACATTATGCAAACACTTGTGAGGTGCCACCAGGCTCAGTCTTCTCCTTGCTTTGGCACAAAAAATCCAAATTTCCTTTATACATTAATAAAACCTGAGCTTGGAAAAGGAACTTGGAGTCGTAGTGGACAAGCCAATGGAAATAACTGCAGCTACTATTAAAAAAATAAGCAAATTCTATGCTTTGAGTCATTTGCAAAGGAATTGAAAATAGAAACAATGTCCTTATAAAAAGCTGTGTGGTGTAAATTTCTTGTCATGATATGAAAGCAATCTGTATGATTTAAAATGGAGCTGGACAGGTTCATGGACGATCATAGATAGCAGACCTCCAATATAATAGTTGATCTGAGATGTAACCCACTAGGTAACAATTCGTATATTTTCATAAGAGATGCTCTCTGCTTCCATGGCAATAGGGGTAACAGTTACCTACCTTTTAATGATTTCCCAAATCACACTCTGCCAGGTGGCATTTCAGCCTTCTCCAGTATTTGGCCTAATATTGATATTATAATGGTGGCTTAGAAGAATATTAGAAAAGTAGAATATTAGTTTTGCTGAGCTGTGGGGTATCTGAAAGGGGGTCAAAAAAGTCAAGATGGTGGTTGCAACTGTATTAGGAAGCCCCACCCCTTTTTTACATGCACAGCTTTAATCTTAATATACAAGTTTTAGAGTGTCCAAACTTTGAAAAAGGCAAGGGGCTGCACTGTTCCAGATTGCAAAATCTGAGTGCTGATATTGTAGGATGTAGGGCTGTTTTGAAACTGAAAAGATTGGGGTATCTTTATATGACTGTCCCCCTTAATTCTATGAACATTTTTCTAGCCCAGTATCAAGTAACCAGATGCAGTATTGTCATTTTCTACCTGAAGGAATATAATTTAATTCTTCTATTTCCAAGTTTTCCCTGGAATGAATAAAAGCTGACGATTTCAAAGCCCCCCAATTTTGTTCAGTGTTCCGTGTCATGATTCCTCAGAATTCTATGCACTGAAAATGGTTTAATTCTGACCCTACAAAGGAACTGTTTATAGCATGAAGGCGCACAAAAACAAAACATGAAAAGGCTGCCAGTTCTGGATGAAAATTTCCCATCCATTGCACGTGAGCGGTGAGTGCTGCTGAGAGTCCCCATCTAATGGGGCGTTCGATGAGAGGAGGCACAGAAGCGGGCGTTTTCCGTGGGTCTTCTATCCTCTGGAACAGCTTGCTCCTGGAGACAAGAGTGACCCCTTTCTGTATGCTGTTCTGACAGTGTGTTAAAACCTGGCTATTGCAGAAGGCTTTTGGGGACCATGTGGTTTAGAGAGAGGTACTGCCATAAGTAATGTCAACAGAGGACATGAATGTAGTATGTTGCTATTATTATTGTTATCGCATTGTTTTTTACTGATGATTTTTATCATACAGTATTATCGGACTCTGAACTGCTTAACAGCAGACTGCAACTGAGCTGCTGTGAAGTTTCTAAATGAAGAGAATAGAATAGAATAATAGAATAGTATAACATAACATTAATTTCACATTAAATATTTGAATGATTGGCAGGAACAGAGACTCTTGTTCATTAACCAAGGTTTGCCAGTTTATATCCCATTATTTTTATTACAGCAGCAGTTCTTGCTATGGATTATTACTCATGAACTGTAAGTCTTTCATTTTCCTTTCTGCTTCTTTATTATTGCTTCCCTGCTTTGTAATTCGTCTTCATACATACCAATTCCCACATTTCATTAGAAAACCTCACGTGGCTAGTCTTCTTGTTTTATTGTAAACATATTGTACCCTTTTGAGGTTCTCTCTGGCAGGTCAAATTGTACAATTAAAGGAGTTGTACAACTGGATAGTTCGGCTAAAGCAGTTAATTTCTGAACTTTGCTCCAGAAGCTAATGCTAAATGATTAAAGCTACAACAGAGTTATATCCCTAGTGATGTGAGGTGTCCCATATTTACAGCACACAAGATGTGATGCTGGCCGACCCAAGTGTTAGAACTGGCTGTCACCTGCTTCCTATACCGTGTGCTAGGAGAAATGTCAAAGGGTGGGAAGACAAGAGGCATGCTTCAGTTCTCTCCGCCTGGATATGTTCAAGCCAATTTTTCCCAGCTCTTTTTCTTTGAACCCTTCTCTCATTAGGAGGGAAGCAGCTGGGAAAAGTAGTTTCAGGGAGAAAAGCACAGACTTGCCATTAAGATTTGCAGTTTAATTCTGTCTCTGAACATTACAGTATTGTACAGTTTCTGTGTTGTAACATGTTTAGACATGGGTTGTGTTGCTTTAATGTCTTCTTTGTTGTAACATTCAGTTCTAAGAAATGAGATCTCTTTTAGAAGTCATATTAAGAAAAAACGTTTCCTCTTAAGTGTATGGCAAACTAAGGAGCCACCATTCCTACAAAGGGAAAAAGAAAATGCTGGTGTGTACTCCAGAGTTTACATCCATTATTTTATGGTTTAGGAGATAACTTTCTAGTTACTGTTCTCCAAGCAGGGAGCTCACCTTTCCACTAAAACTACACATTATTTCTGATTCTGGAAAAGAGTTCTGATATTTGGAAGTACATTCAATATAAGTACAGCTAAAACTGTACTTATTGTACAGTTGCACAAGACTGTACTTATTGTACATTGCACAAGATGAAACAGCAGAAAAAAACATTAAACATTAAACCAATGTAACATTAAACCAATCTCAGAAAATGAAAAGTCCTGTGAAATAAAATGGTATTTTATGCATTTAGTGGCACTTGGTGTGCTCCAGAAATAGGAAAGTGTTCTACAAACAGAAAACTACTACTGAGAAAGAATTATCTAGAATAACCATGTAGAAGAAGCACTGAGAGGATGGGCTTTGAAAATGTCCTTACTATATGAGAAAGTTCAAGTTGGAATAAATATTCCTTCATATATCCAGAAAGACTTTATCCAGCTACGTGTCTTGCTTGTTTCAGAAAAAATTTTGGATGAGGAAGAGGTGAAACTATTCCAAGATTACAATCAGAAGGATCCAACAGGTCCACAGCTGGCAGACAGAGATGAGACTGGGCCACACAGTGTTTCCCAAGAATGGATGGCTGACTATGATTAGTGAAAAAGATGGTTTGCAGAACGATTGCCCCACTGTCTGGTAAGATTAGCAACAATTGCTTCTCAGCTTTTTGGCTAAAATCAAGAGTAAGAAAGCAAACCCTGAGCCTCTAAGAAGAAGACCCCTAAGTTGGCATCTAAGTATGGTTTCTGTGATGCTAACAACTGCAGTTTCTTGTTCAATTTTATGTATTCTCAACTGATGCTACCTCTTGTATGCTCCTTGTGATATCAGACCATGTGTACTGCAATTTTTGTGCTTATCCCTGTGATGTCATTGTTTTTCTTGTTTCCTTGGCTTCTGACCTGGCTTTTGGTTGACTAATGTTTTAATTTTCCATGGCTTCTCCATGGAGTTGTTGCTGATTTCAGCCATGAAACAAGACACTGTGCAGTTTTGAAGGGTAGCTCTAGCACTCTGAATTGTGCTTGGACATGAACCAAAAGCCAGTGAAGCTCTTTAAGATCCATCAAGATATATTTCTTCTCTTGGTACCATTTAGCAGTGTGATGGCTATATTTCGGATTGACTGTAGACTGAACACATACATAGCATATTACCTCAGTGTATCCTGAAAGCTACAAGAACAGGTTATCTTTATTCCTATGTTGTCAGAAGAAGTATTAGTAATAGATCAAGAAGAGAAAAAGTCTTGTTTGAACCATTAATGAGATTTGACTTGAAGGGTTTGTTCAGTGAG
Source organism: Python bivittatus (assembly GCF_059951505.1). NCBI lineage: Eukaryota > Metazoa > Chordata > Lepidosauria > Squamata > Pythonidae > Python > Python bivittatus. The sequence goes on from NW_028277113.1 coordinate 1,365,513, forward strand.
TAAAGCTCATAGAAACCCCAATCTACTTTCATATTCCTTGCTTGGATGTTCCATCTTATGACTTTTTATTTTACTTTATTAAGTTACAAGAACTTTCAGAAAAGGGTCTCCAGCCCTGTAGAAAAACCCTTTAAATATCTGGTGTCTGAAGATCTTCGATAACTAGGTTTTCTCTCCTTGTGAATTTCCATGAGTTATTGCCTTTCTCCTGCTGAATTCTTGCTGGTGAAGAAGAGAATCACATTAAGGAAGACAAAAGATTATTGTGGTTACAGAATAAAAAAAAATATGAGCATACAATATAACTAGTAACCATCATGGGCCAGTATAAGACGTTGACTAAGACAGAGCAATCAATGATGCTCATTCTGAGGTCAAAGCATCTAATATCCAAGACTAATCACATTATTTTGGCATCTCTGATAGAAATGCCATAAACACCTCTCCCATTCTGGAGAAGATGGTAATATTAGAAGTTTGCCAAGACCATCACTTAACTTACCTAATGGTAGGCTGGCCTTTACATATAAAACTCTAGATTGTATTTGCATTTACTTCCCCTCCCCCTCATTTATGAACATTAATACTTCATGTGCCTTTGAGACTGGCTGAGAGAAAGAATCAGATGAAGCAGCAAGTACAAGGAAGGTCCCCAAGGAAAAAAGCAATGAGGCAGGGTAACTACCTTTGTGTTTACTGACTCAACTACAGTTAATCTTTTTAGTCTGAAAAAAAAAATGGACTGCTTTAATAAATATTAATGATGCATTCGCATGAGGTCCAAAGCACTTCTTCCAAATTTTATGAAACAGAAGACCTGTTCACATATGCCTAAGTGCACAATACAGGGTAGGACGTTATCCTGTCAGCCATAATCCTGCATCCCTATGATGGTATGTGGGAATGACCTTGGGAGACAGGAAGAAGAATGTCTCCCAAGGTCATTTCCACATACCAACACAATCCCTGCACAAGTGGTACCAAGTCCTGACGCATGAAAGTATCTTTTTTCAGTTGCTCTGTTGAATATGACAATGAGGAAGGTACCCTAGTATTTTGTCAGTCTGGGGAAGGTATGGTCTTGTCCTACGCATATATATTCAATACATGTGGAAACATATGTAAATAAGGCCCATCCTTTTACATTATCCACTGTGAAAAATCACCCTCTGTCAAGAATTAATTTTTTCTCCTCAGGAGCTGATAGTCTTGCACTAGCTAAAGGTGAATGACCCATTGTGCTGCATAAATAAAACTTAAATTGTTTTTGTGGCAAAGGCAGTGAAAATGTGACTTCTGTTAAATTGTTGCTGACCAGGTTTTGCATATATTCTCACCATCTCTTGCATATCTTGTTAGTATTTGTATGTAAGCATATGTGTGTGTGTGTTTTATCATCAGCCCAAATCCATCCACTGCAGGAAGAAGGATTGAAGGTTATGGATTGTAATGTACCATGCTGGTCCACTGCCGGTTGGTAGATGTTTCTGATTTCTCTGTCTAGGGCTGAGAGACAGTGACTGGCCCAAAGTCATCTAGCCAGCTTCCATGCCTAAAGGAACCTGTGTCTCCCTGCTCAAACACACACACACACACACACACACACACACACACACACACAGATGGCATGTATATTCAAATTCTATTAGATAGTTTTAGACAGCACTCTTCCAGGTACTTGGTGCACCTTCTCAGAACCCGGAAAATGGAAACTAATAAACATACTGATAACTTTCAGAGGAAAACATTGCAATTGTTAAGTGGAAACCCAATAGCTATGTTACAGACAAATATCCTCACCAATATATAAGCTATTCATGCCTAGGCCTTTTCAGAGCAATTTTACAAGATAGTTACCGATACGTCAGTAACAAGTAGAAGCAAATAAATCCCATTAAGCACCAATTTACAATAATTTGAATAAGGGATATAGTGTTCCATAGAAGTGTTGCACCTAAACATATTTGGGCTCTTGTAATAACCTAAGCAGGGATAGCTTAATGAGAATGCACAAGTTACCTTTGGTTAGATATGCATTTTCCCCCTGATGCAGGCTTTGCCTCCTGTTTCCATAATAATTAGTAGAGCTGTAGTTCAATCACCGTGTTTTCTGGGCTGCTTGTTTCCATCAGAAGAACAGACTTAATTAAGTACATGTGAATATTAAGGAATTTATGTGGCATGGTAGATTCTAAAAAGGTACATTAGGTATGAAGGAGAATCTTCCCATTTAACAAACCATTTCTATTAATTTCTTCAGAATGGTGGCTCATCATTATAGAAGAAATTATTAGATATCCACTTAGATTGAACTGCTGTATATATCCATCATGCTACTTGTAGATGTGAATGCTCTGCAAATTTTCCCTCTAGGAAAAGTGAACTGACCTCTCTTGGCTATAATTTATTTTGTCTTCTCTACAAAAGAAACTATTTCTTTACTGTATTTCATGGAGTTGTCTATTTAGATGCATTTTAAAAGCACTGGGAAAAAAGACACCAAAAATGTTTGTTGCTATGGGAACCAATGCACTGTCACTGCAGCATTGGATTCTGTACTACTAACCTTTGGAAGGTATTCTAGTCACATGTATTTTAACCTTGTTTGTTTTCCAGCTTTTTCTATTTACTGGGGTTTCGGTAAAGACTTGCAGAACATGTCAACTTTTACCTGCTTGTGTTACAAACTTGAATACATTTTGAGTAAATGCATGTTTATGAATACAAAAGGAACTATCTGTTTCAGCTCAATTACTTTCCCTTCTCAGTCTTTTCTGAACATGCTAAATGGCAGGAAAATTGCCATGCTAAACATGACTTTTAAGTAAACGTACTGCATAAACAAAGCATGCTTGAGTCTCTCTTGCTATTTGTTTGCACAGTTGTGAACATGTTAATGTAGCCCAGAAAAAAAGAAAAATGCACATGAAATTCCAAATTTGAACTCCTTTTAACTTTACAGTACATTACAGCAATGTAAGTCCTTCATATTATCATAGCGATATAATCCAATCTGTAATCAGCACCCTTAAACTCAATGCATACAAATGTATCAAGTTTTAGTTAAAGATGTTTGCATATTATTCCCATCTTATAATGCATTGCATTATGATTTTCATAACTTAAATGTATACAGCTCCACAACAGTGTAGGAGTGCATTTCAAAGAAATATTTCGACTGTTTATAATTCATATAGAAGACAAACTGCTATTCGGCCGTTTAACTGACAGAGGACGCCACAGATTCACAAATAAAACTCCGCCGAAGACGCGTCCTTCTCGGGCAGTCTCGTGCTAAACCCAGGCAGCGCTCTCTCTGTTAAGGTCAGAGTCTTCTGCCTCTCTGTTGGAAGGAGCAAAGGAACCAGACGGTTGTAGATAACTGAAGCCTTTATTGGACTGTGAAGTAAGGTGAAAAGAGTGCATGCGAATTGTTCTGTCGGACAGGCGCTTCAAGTCCTGGAGCATGCCAACATGCCAATGCACCCTACCAGACCTTAGAAAGACTCAGCGTCCTGTTCGTTGCCACCTTTTCCATTGTCTTTGGAGCAACCCATGGTTTTACGATGTAAGCTCTCTGGTCGTTCAAGTGCCTCACAGACGCTCCGAGACGGAGCGTGCCTTAAATCCCCCCGTAGCGATGGAATGTAAAGGCAGAGAGCGCAGGCGGCTTGTCAGCGGGGAGCCTGATCATCCCAGCACAGCACGTTGCGCCTTCCAGCACGAAGACTTCGTCGACCTTTTGGGGTCCGCTTCCCCCCCCCCCCCCGGCTGTGAGCTGTCGCTCCTCCAAAGAAAGCAGACAAGGGCGTGTGTTGGTCTGTCCCTCGCGCGCGCTCTCTTTCCCTTCCATTCCAGGTTCAAGGATGGTGCCGGAATTCGACAAGAACGCTCGCGCGCGCGCACGATCAGGAGGCTCTCAAAATGCGGGGAGGGAGGGGGAAAAAATACAGATTACCTCTGGAGGATTGAAAGAGGCTTGAGAAAGGAAGAGAAATCCACCAGGAGGAATCCTGAATTCTATTTTATTTTCCCCCCTTAAGATCACTTTCCGTGAGGGAATTGGAAGCTCCGGCTCAAGCTACGTTTACGCACCTTCCAAACCACGTCTCTTCTTGGCCAGGCAAAGCCTATATATAAAACCTGGGCTCAGGACGCCCCCTAAGGGCGGGCGCGAGCCTCTCCTGAAGCGCAGGAGCTTGCGTGGAATGGGGGAGGGAGAATAATTTTAAAAAAAGGAGGAAAGGGAGAAAAAAAACCCTCTAAACCCGGGGGGGGGGAAGAAGGAGGGAGGGAGGGTTGTGTGCGCGCGCGTGCATGTGTGGCTTTTGAACTGCCCACACAGACTGTCACAGAGAGGAGCGGGCGGGAGAGAGAAACGCAGAGGCAGTAGCGGCGGCGCCGGCGTTGCTCCAATCAGCCAGCTCCAGCCACTCCACTCCCAGCAACCGAGCGAGGGAGATCTCCGGCGACTCGGTGGGCACAGGGCTAGCCGGGCCTCTCTCTTTGTGACCGCATCCGCACGAGCTCCCACACAAAGGGGGACAGAGGAGTGGAGGAAGAAGGTAAGACTTGCCGCCGCTTCGTCGCCATCTGAGGGCTGAGAGGTTGATTTACGCGCTAGCCAATTGATTGGATTCTTTCCCCCACTGGGTCGGTTTCACACGCTTCTCTCAAACGATTTCGTACAGGTATATATGTGTGTGTGTGTGTGTGTTTGCGCGCGTGAGCATTGAAGATTAAGAATCTGCATTAAAAAAAGAGCCACAGTACGGGAGAAGAAATGGATCGTTCTTGGGAGTTGCCTTATGTAGTCCACATGCCTGGACGACGGCTTTTACTACGAAAGAGAATAATCGCGATGGTTTTGTGATACAAGGAGGGAGATGTGTAGAAATGAAATCTCTGCTATACATGAAACATCTGCGGGATGACTGCGTGATGGAGAACATGTACGGGAGGATCAGGGTGGAAGGTTTTTGAGTAGGCTTTCTAAAAAGCCATTCACTCTCCTTCGATGGGAAAGACTTGATACGAAGAACACGGGGGGGGGGGGGGCGTTCATCCCTGCTAAGACCTCGCAGAAGATTTGCGGGGAGGGGGAGAAGGGAGGGAAAAGACAGGGAGCGCTTATAGCGAGAACGTAGCGAACGATACTCATAGCTTGGGTTCGCAAAGGGTTTTCCCAGTATTACCTGTGGAACACTTTGTAGAAAACTCCAAACATTTTGGGAGTGCACGGTGGTCAAACATTAGAAAGTAATCGTTTAGATCTAATTTTACTGAAGAAATAACGGGCGGGGTGGGGGTGGGGGTGGGGAGGAGGAGGGAAGGAAAGATACTTCCCTTGTAAATGGACGTCTGCCAATTTTAACCATTCTGGCATGTGTTGGTTTGGTTTTTTCTTGCTTTGAGGACCCTAAAGAAAAGAGCTTATGGTTTTGTTAGTACTCACGGATATGACTTGGAAAAAAGAAGACACTGCCACAATTTTAATCCCCCACCCTGGTTAATGCAAGACAAGAGCTTTTGAAAATGTGGAGATCCATCTTTATTAAGATCAGAATTATTGCACAGATGCTCCGTGCTCCATGAATATTCATAGGAAAGACCCTCCACCCCCAAGCAAATCTTTGTATCTTGCAAATCCTAGATTCTGCAGTTTTGCTTCATTCTCCACCCCTGCAGTCTGCCCATTTAGGATGTGCATTTAAATTGTAACCCTGGAAATGTTACACCCAGCCACCGCTATTTAGTTAAAGGATGATTTTCAAGGAGTGATCAGTGGTGTGCACACTTGCACAGACTGTCTGCCACATCATGTAGATAGGTGAGAAAACCCTCCAGTTTGGCTTCTCTTTTGCAGTACTGCAGGGGAAATGAATGAAAGTCTTCTGTAATTACCTATTCCTTTGTCTTCGTGTGGCGCATGCGTAGGAGAGCAGGGTGTGGAAGAGAGATGAGGCAAGTCCTTCCATCCTTAGACAGGCTCATATCAGAATTATTGGAACAAAGACTGGCATCTTGAGGGAGTAATCACTCAGGATCTTTAGGACAGTATTTTAGGAAATCCATTTGTCAACAGACCCCTCTTATATAATAATTGCATTGGCAAATACTGTATTGGCTTTAAACCCAGTGTTTAAGTCTCAGCATGAAATGTGCAATCCCACATGGATGAAATTATGTTTAATATTCCAGAAGAAAATCCTTGTTCATGGTAGAATAGATAAGGTTGTCATTAGTGTAATATTATGACTCAACAGTTTTACTTTTGTGGCAGGAAAACAGATATCTTCTCTGCCATTTAAATTAATGAAAAATCAAGGTAAATAAATGAAAATGGTGGGTGTAGGCTCTGGTAATTTTTCATTCTCGTATCTTGCAAAATGGCTTTCAAGCAACTGCTAAGAACTGGGGCAACCATTTCATTGCGTTTCTCTACTCATCAACTAGTATCTGCTAGGCTGGCCATCTTGTCTGCAAACATTAGAAGGATAGTTGAAATGCACTAATTAGGCTGATCCTTTGGAAGACGACAATTAGGGAACGGCAGTGTACATAATACAATTACATTCCACATTTTATGATACTTAGAAAAAGCTGTTGCCATAGCAGACACTCAAGCTGCCACTGCTAACCAGATTTCTCCACCTTAGAGAGATGCGTTCTTCTTTTCTGTAATGGTTTCCTGTGAGGAAAGAAATGGATAAAGGTATTCAGACTCCCATCTTTAGGCTGTCTTCTCTTGATATTTGGTTCATTGCTTCTCTTCTCCCCCCCCCCAATCATTTACTGACATAACAATGACCATTTCCCTACCCCTCTGTGTTAACATGTAGTAAAAGCTGACTACTTGTTAGGAACATAAAGATAACTGAGTTTATTTTAGTGAAGCTTAGTAATCTGCATGGACACAGTTTAGTTCCATGTGAAAATGTTAGTATTATAGCAGGTTCTGGAAATGAACAAATTCTTTTTTCAATTGATAAACTCCAACCAGAAAAGTACATGCAAGTAACATTTGTTTAGATTCAACAGTTTAAGAGAAATGAAAAATTCTACATTCATCAAGTAGATCTTCAGGATTATATTTTTACCTTATTTTTTTTACTATGGTAGAATATTTCTTATTATGTGAGTGATTGATGCAAATGGAAAAGCTCATCTCAGAAGATTTTGGTTGCCTGGCATATTTATGGTAGAGGAAATAATAGCAGTGAAGAACTTAAATTTTCAAACTTCTTTCAGGCAGGGACCCACTGAGAGATTTGCCATGTCAAAAACTGTCACATTCAAAATGAATAACTTGGTAGGCCCAAGTGTGTGTGTGTGTATGTGTATGTGTGTCTTTATCTTTAGAAACAATAGTAGCTCAGCCAATTAAATGCTACCTTGAAGAATGCTGATTGGGTATCTTTTGTCTACAGGCCTCAGAATTAGTCACTCAGTTTATTGCCTTGACCACAAATATTACAACATAGTAACAGAACGTATATGAATGCCACCCAGCTTTAGCCTGAGGGAGAAGGATATTTTACCAAGGATGGGCAAGGTTTCCAACAAATTTAAAAAGCCACAGTTGGAAATATTAAATTGTGAAATAAAATAAGATGAAATAAAATTGGGAGCATTTGTTGTTAATTTTTTATAAACTGTAATGACTACAGCAATTTTCTCATTCCATTGTTGAGCATTCATTTAATTAAAAAAAAGCTACAAAGCAAACAGATATATACTTTTGCCATAATAATTAGCCCAGTACTTGCTTAACTGTTGGACAGGAGTTGGCCAACTATATAGATAGACCTTCCAAGAAGCAATCATGTGTCTGAGGCGTGGAGGAGGGGCTATTAAAAGTAGCAACTTTGGTTTAGATATGAGAAAAGAAAATAGAAACTAGAATTTTGAAAGGAGAATAAGACTTTTTATTAAGTAGGGCTTTCTATTAAAGGCTCTGTTTGTACTGAATATTTCCGAATTACAGAATAAATACTCATTTACACAAAGTTTTATTTCATGTGCTATATACCCCAGGGCTATTCTCTACCCTGAAATAAAACTAATGGCAAACAACTCCAGAGAATTTTCTGTATCTCTTTGTTGCCCTCTAATGGTTATCCAGATTTTTGCACCCTACACTGACTCCTTTCTCCCTCCTTTGCTTTGGTGTCTGGTAAGTTGTTAAGCCATCTGATTGAGTAACTCAGGAAATTTGTTATTAAACTAACTGTTGAGGAAGTATATCACATGCAACATTGCTGCCCTGCCACCAACTGAGAACAAGTCCCCTAACCGAATGCTGTTAAGATCTTGCTCAAGTGATCTAACATTGCTCAAGTTCTGTTTTAGATATTTTTGTCTGCTTTCCATACCCTTACAAATATATGTTGTAAGTAGATGGTAAGGGAAAAATGAGTGTCAAGGTGCCCTGAAAAACTTCAAATAAAATATATTTTCTAATGTGTCTTTTATTTTCCTATTATTGTTGCTGACTCTTGTTAGCAGCTGAGTGTTAACTAAGCCTTCTGTGTAGGTGTAGTTATACTTAGAAAACCATATCTCATAAAAAGCAGAAGTTGTTTCTTTTAAGTCGTTGCTGAAATCTGCAACATAAAATGGAACCCCCCTCATATATCCCAGTCCCCTCATACATCTTTTTTCCAATGAAGTGCATTTGTTGGAGTTAGTAGGTCTTGCTTCCATGTGACATATTTATAAAGGGGTATAAATGACCTGATGAAGCTGCTTTGCCATTAATGATCAGCTAGTGACCTAAGTTCTAAACGTGTTTGCTTGTTAGTAACTTCTGCTGATTTCATTGAAAGACAATTCCTGGTAAGTATGATATCATATGTTTTTTACTTGGAAGTATGTCCCATTGAGTTTAAAGGAGCAAACTCCCAGTACAGCATCTACTTGAGAGGACTTACTGGGCAGTGAGTCCTTTTTGAAAAAATGGGATTTTCTTTCAAGTATGTTTGACTGGGATTCAGTTGCTTGTCTGTTATGCTCCAGTAAATCTTTAATTTTACCTACTTTGATTTGTAAAATTTAATCATTAAAATTTCACTTTCACTTTTTGTTTGAAAATGCCATATTAGCAGTTTACATGTTTTCAAGAAGATTTGTGCAAATGATGTACCTTGAAAGTTGAGAAAATAAATCCTGTTGAGTGGGTCTTATTTTAGGTAAAGAAGCAGAATTTCCGTAGTTCCTGTTTCAATCCTTGTTCTTTTTCTGTTCTATACATCATGTTCCTTATTCTTTGCCCCTCTTATTCTTAAAAAACAGTTTGAAATTCTCAAATTTATTACACATCACAAACAGAATATAGTATAGCTCAAGCAAATGTCTGTCAGCTGAAAGATGTATAATTTATGGGATTGGATTGAATTTGGGGTTTCTTCTGGAGATCGCTACTGTGATTATGGCCTAGTAGTATTCTTGATTGCTAGCTAGGGAGTCTTGACTAACTGTGATATCCTTAAGGTATGTTACAAGTATGCAGCTATTGTTTTGCTTGGTCTTTGCCTAATTAGTGAATTACATGTCTGGAAGTGATGTAGCTAAAAAGCAAACCATTTTCCAAATGACATGCCCTTCCTCCAGCCCCAATTAGCTTTTGTCTCCATCTTTAGCAAACACACACATACAAACCAAAAACAGTTTCTTAGGATGCAGAATATTATCTTTCTGAGATTGAATACCTACTGAAAATGCAAATATTATGTTACTTAATTTACAAACAGACCCTGCAGATCAATATTACAAACTCTGTAATCAAGTGTAATGGAATTGCTTGGAATTCCATTCTGCAAATATTATAAGGAGATGTAATCCTAATTCAGTTTGCCATTGTATCTAATTTGTGGCCCCTTTTACTTTTCCCCCCAACCATCACTGTCACAAGTCTTTTGGAATATGTATTAGGCATACCAGCTCTTCAGAAAAAGTTACTTAATATTTGAAAAAAAGTTCCATGTATACTATAATCTGAACTGGGGTTCCCCCTTAATTTCTTCTGCTCAACTTTTCAAGTACAGGTAGTCCTTGCTTTACAACCACAATAGGGACTGGAAAATTGGTTGTTAAGTGGGGTGGTCATTAAGTAAGTCACCACATGACTGGACCTGATTTTACAACCATTTTTATGATGGTTGTTAAGTGAATCATGTGGTCATTAAGGGAATCCAGATTCTTCAATGGACTTTTCTGCCAGAAACTGGCGAAAAGGTAGCAAATCATGATCATGTGACCGAAGGACACTGCAACTGGTTGTAAATGCGAACCAGTTGCCAAGCGCCCAAATTGTGATCACGTGACTGCGGGGGTGGTGTTACAGTTTGTGACAGTTGTGAGTGAGTACAGGTCGTAAATCACTTTTTCCGAGGCCGTTGTAACTTTGAACCGTTGTTAAACAAATGGTCAGTAAGTGAGGACTACCTATAGATGAATTAATCACAGAGTACCTCAGGACAGGTGCTGAATTGAATATTTTATGTCTCACTGCTGGATACTTAGCTAACCTCCATGTATCTGAAATTCAGAAGTTGTTGGGTCCTTTTCTCTTTAAGTCTGGTCATTAATCAGGTTGTGCAACACTTCGAATTCAGAGGCATTTGGTGTAAGGAGCTGAAGACAGGTGCTATTTTCACACTCCTGTATGCTCTGAATTACTTTTTTGCTTCAAATTCAGAGGGCTCTATAGTTCTTGGCTCTTTGTTAAAAAGTATCCTACAGCATGATTCTGTATTACATAATCTCTACCATGGTCTTAAGCCAGTCTTGTGCTAAGCAACCACAGCATTGTAGAAAGTAACCTAATATCAGGGCCAGAATATACTGGAGAAAATGTCCAAATCAACATTCTTCAGTGTCTACTCTTATTCTATAACATTTAGAACTACTTTATTGTGTGGGGCAATGTGATCATGTATCCAGTCTTCACATTAAGAGCTGTAGCTGGCAGTATGATCATCTTTTTCCAACAATGTCTATACATATACTGCAACACAGGATTGGAGAATTTGTCTTAGCAGACTTAATATATGTTAATTAGTCCTTAACTTGACTGGTAGATTTGGGGATCCCCTATCTAACTTAATGTGTTAGGATGGGGCCAGACTGGACTAGGTATGGTTGAAAGGCTATTATGGTATGATGTAAGGATGAGCATATTTAGATAACAAAATTGTATGATCAAGCATAAAATGAGCTGTTTTCCCCAGAAACACATTGGTCATCTACAGTATGCTGCCAAATGAAAAGAATGGTTTTGTCATATATCTGATGCAGATATGAGATGAAATATGTGCTTATAATGGTAAATCAAATAAAAGTCTAGAGCAGAGACCCTAAAACAACCATTTCTGTACTAGTAGGCATTCGGGTGCTCCATAAAAGGCTGTGCATGGAATGTGAATGTTTGCTCTTGATTTTTTGTCCAGACAATGAAGATTGAGGCAGTTTTGTCCAGATTAATAAACAGGTGAATAAACGCAACTTTCTCTTGATCAGTTATCTCCAGATATGCAGGATCACAGATACTCTATTTACCTGTAATATAGCATATGAGTCACTTTGTGTGAGATGGGCACCTATATAAATATGATTAATATAATATAATATAATATAATATAATATAATATAATATAATATAATATAATATAATATAATATAATATAATATAATATAATATAATATAATATAATATAATATAATATAATATATAATATAAATAAATAAGGAAGGGCTAGGCTGTCAAAATCCAATACAGGAGCAGTATGAATGTTAAGCATGGCCTGCAGTTAAACTTTTGGGAGATTACTATCCCTAATTTCACAGAGTGTTGATCACAGAAACATGCACATCCATTACTTTAGAAAGGCACTACTATGGTTATTAAAATATTACTTCTTTTAACAGCTTTCACATGCATCTATTTGTGTGTTATATGTGTGTATGTGTTTATGTGAGATCAAGACCTTCCAGCAAGTTTCAGGTGGTCAGGGGCAAAAAGTTTGAGACCTACTGATACAGAGTAATAAACCAGCCACAGTAGAGGATAAGAGGAAGATACAAAAATTATATTAGAGAAGGAGCAACGCTAGCAAAATAAGAGTAAAATAAAAAAAAATATGAAAAAAATCACATAGTATTGTTATTAATGTCATGCAATCCATTTAGGGAAATGCCAGCTATCCCTAATAGTTCCATTAAGAAAAAAATACTGTTTGTCATCTGATAAAATGGAATACTTCAATAGGCTATCTATGTCAGATGATAAAAGAAACAATACTATCCCCCTCCCCCCTGAAATATCTCAGGTACTAGTATTTTTTTTCTCTCTGCTTTGATCTCCATGTAATAGGCAAGAAGTATGTAGAACAGGGCAAGCTTAGAAAAGATGCCTTCCTCCCAAACACCAACCCCTTTTAAAGGATGAATGTTTTTGATTAAATTGTTGAGTTGATTCAGAAAATAAATCTGGGGGAATGGGCTGAAGGGGAGTGAACTGGTTGCCCTTTTGCTTGTCAGTCAATGCATACTGCAGCTAAACATCAGTGAATGAAGTCAAGGAACAAATTCCTAAAAGCATCAGAGATTTGAAAATAAAAACCATATGCAGAATAATGGAGGGTCCATGCAATAAGCAGTGGGCCCGAGGTATGATTAAAAATGCCTACGGAGAATGGAATGTGCTTATGAGAATAGCCTTTCTTTCTGCAGTAGCTTAGTATCACATATGCTACAATTTTCTTTTTTTTCTAGATGGTTATAACATCTAATACATAAGTGCCACTTTTGTGTGAGATGGGCGGCTATATAAATACGATAAATAAATAAATGCAATATTTGGAAACAATAACTTACTTTGGGTAGGTTTGCAGGATGAATGAAGCAAAAAGAGGAAAGGAAAGGAAAACTGTCCAGTTCAAACTGTGCTTTAGGTTGCAGTTGTGCCATTTTTTAAAAGTAAAAATCCTTTTCTTTGGCAGTAAAATACATTCGTGTGTTTATTTCATTCAGTCTGCAAATCCAACCAAAAATGGAAGACTCTTCCAACTCAGGCAATATGTTGCAGTTTTCTTTTTTCTTTTTTCCAAAATCTTCTGACAGCAACAGTGCAATAATATCATATAAACAACACTTTAATGCGCTTTCTGTTTTGTTACATTGTTTATTGAAAGTTTCTGAGATTTGTTTAACTTCTAAGAGAATATTTAGTTATATAATTAATATTATAAAAATGACCCTCCATTTCCCCCATTTCTTCACTTCTACAGCCTTCCTTCCTTCCTTCCTTCCTTCCTTCCTTCCTTCCTTCCTTCCTTCCTTCCTTCCTTCCTTCCTTCCTTCCTTCCTTCCTCCCTCCCTCCCTCCCTCCCTCCCTCCCTCCCTCCCTCCCTCCCCAACAGTGATCATTTTCACATCTATTAACTTCACTTTTCTGATTTTGTATAAACAAGAGAGATCAAAGCTGAGAAAGGATAGAAGATGACATTTTAACAAAAGAAAGATGTTTCTTCCCCCTTTTCATGTAAAACATAGGTTGATTTCTAGAGGACTGTCACCTACTGATTGTTCCCCTTTTATGATAGCTAAACTCTGCTGTTTGAAATACCTGCCTTGCATTGCCTGATGATAAGGCCAACCTTGCTATACCTCTGAAACCAAGTGGAAAATGAAAGATCGGTGGCATTTTTCATACAGGTCCATGATCAACAATTTAGATGCAGAGGTCTGAGGAAATTAGTACTTCCCCAATTGGTATGTCTCAGCAGTTTGCATAGATAGATTTATGATGGGAGAACATTCCACAAGGATTTGCTTTCTCCTGGTAAAACAGTATGCACAATCAGATTTTCAAAGATTTTCTAATTTCTTGGGTGGACACTTTATACAACCATAACATTAAGACACTTAATGTAGCCCAAATGGGACTTAAGCCTTAGCTGTTCCTTGCTAGAAGACTACAAAAATTCAGTCACTGGTGACAGTTAGTCTTCATTGTCACAGAAAATGAAAGGAGTAGGAGGGTTGCTGTGAATCTCTGGGCACATGACTTATGCTCCTATAATGGTGCAAATTCCCATAATTAATTAAAAATGCACTATAGAGAAAATTAAAAATTGGGGGACATATTGCAGTGCTCAGAAACAAGCCATAAAATGATATTATTTTTTTAATATAAAGACCCATAACATTTTCTAAATTAGCATTCATTAGAAATATTGCATGAATCCTTCTGTTTTTTTGTTTTTTTATGAATATTTAAAGACTTTTCAGAATATTTCTTCCTCCTCTCTAGCAGAGCAAATGCTGTTTATTGTAACTCCTAGATACTCCAGTTTTGCTTTGAACACTATCTTTTGCTTCAGGCAAACCATGACAACTCCTTGAATTTGATTCCTTCTGAATTTTGTTGAGAGATGTCTCTAAGTGAAAAACATGAAACATAGATAGCATTGAGCTATGCCTTAACAGGGAGGGAAAGGGGGAGAAACTTGCTTAACAGAGCCCCATTAAGTGATAAATGTGTGACTGTATTTATGTACTGAGCTATGCCATTGTTTAATCATGGTTTTATGGCTAAGCTGTATTACAGGTAGTCCTTGCCTTAAGACCATTTGTTCAGTGATTGTTCAAAGTTATGATGGTGCTGAAAAAATGCATTTACCACTAGTCCCCGAAGTTACGGCCATTGCAGTGCCCTTGCGGTTACGTGATCAAAATTCGGGCGCTTGGCAGCCTGCCTGTACTTATGATTGCAGGGGTGCAAGGCAGCAAAAAGGGCAGAGGTGCGGGGGGGGGGAGATAGGTGGGTGGGGGGAGTTGAAGGCAGTTCCTTACCTCACTGAGGCTTGGAGCTGGGAGGGACCAAGCCTGGAATGGCTTGGATTGGGGTGGGTCCTCAGCTGACGACTGGTGGAATATGTTTAATGACTGCAAAGGGGAGTGTCGGGATTGCTGTTGCTAAGTGATGTGGTCATGTGGCATCTCAGTTTAAGACTGCATTGGTTAGCAACAGAAATTCTGGTCTCTATTGTGGTTGTAAGTTGAGGATTACCTGTAGTCTCATATGTTGTGCCAGGCCATCAGAGATAGTTTGAAAACTGTAGTATTTGGTTTGACACAGCAGGCTAAGTTGTGGCTGCAATAAATTGTTCCTGCAATATTATCATTGGATTCTCCTAGTAAAATACAAAGGTAGTGTCTATTTACATAAGGGTATTCATTTCAGAGAATGTTAATTTTACTTGTTGCTGAATAGCGGCATCAGCTAACATTATTTCACTGGTGAAATGCTCAGAAGGACAGTTTCAAATAATCAGGATTGGCTTTGGGTTTGAAGTAAGGATGTGATGAAATTGGAAATACATTTTGTTTTAATCTTGGGAATGTAGCACTGTTTAATTTATTCCATCAAAACGTCACAACTTGGCCATATTTCAATGATTCAACTTTTGAAACAAAGTAACAGGCAATTCTTTTTCTGACTGGGTTTTTTCTAGATTGTCTAGCCATAAAAAACAATGAGAAGAAACTTTTCTTCTTCACCTTAGGACCATAAAAATAGGCAATCATACCCTTAGCCATTTTTTTCTGCAGGTTGGGTGGCAGAAAGCAGTCCATGTGGATTCCCACCCTGTCTCATTTAGGAAACAAGCTCGAGCAGCACAATTGCAGAGTTTTGTTTTTCTCTTCTCTTTTGGACAACCTGCTCCTCAGTACAGGTAGTCCTTGCTTAATGACCACAATTGAGACCAGAATCTCAATCAATGAGTGAGGCAGTTGTTAAGCAAGACGCCCACACGACTGCTTTGCTCAGTGATCGCAATCTGGGCACTCCCGGTTGTGGTCATTAAGCGAACTCTTGGGTCGTTAAACAGACAGAGTAAAAGAGCTTTCTGCTGAAGGATTTCAGCTCTCTTTCACTCTCAAATGTTTCTGCAGCCTGCCAAAGGGCTTCCTGCCCCTCCATGCACAGAGGGAAATCCTTCGCGGGGCTGCAGGAATGGAGCTGAAATTCTCAGGATTTGAGCGTTGTTCTTGCAGCCTGTAGAAGGATTTCAGCTCCCCTCCATCCCATCTGCTTGCAACCTTCACTGCCAGCTTCCTGAAGCCAGCAGAGAAGATTGCAAATGGTGATCACATGATTGTGCAGGGCTTGGCAACCGGTCGTAAATGCAAGCTGGTTGCCAAGTGCCTGAAATGCAGTCACATGACTGCAGGGAGGGGGGCGGCGCAACATTTTATGATGGCTGGAAGTGCTTTATGGGCCATAAAGCATCCTTTCCCAGGCTGTCGTAACTTTGAATGGTCGTAAGTTGAAGACTACCTGTAGAAGCCTAGTAAAAAAGCAGCTACTGTGCTAATCTTTGCTGGGCTTGTCTGCTGCCTGTAGTTTTACTTTTACATGAATAAATAGCATTATTGCAATAGGTGTATATGTGTGTGTACATAAACACACATTAACATTCCCTAGTGCACTAAATTCTGCAAACCAGGTGATGTGCCCTGAAGCTTAAAATCAACAAGGCACAAGGACATACATGGAATGCAAACACATACACATCAAATTTAATAGGGATCAAAACCTTTGAAATTTTGAATACATCCAAAACTAAAAATCAGTTTTACAAAAAGAACATACACAGTGTAAACACAAAGCTTAGCATACCAACCAAGACGTTCAACATAGTACTAAGTAATAGTCTTTAGATTTACATCTTACAATTTCACCAACATTATCAACAGTTGTCTGTGAAGCAGAATATGTAACACTCACCCATAGCTATTTGTATTTATCTGCCTTTTTGTATTTACTTGCTTTCTTTTGGAGCCTAAAAGGCTGCAAAGGAAAACAGAACATAAAACCCACATGCAGCCCACTCATGTGAAGTCAGCACTTCCCCATAGCAAAGAATTAAAGGAATTTCTGGTAACTTCTCTGCCAGGTAGGCAGCTGCAAGCTGTCTTTTCCAGTTGGTATAGAGGAAGTAGCAGAGCAGAGTCCACAACCTTTTCAGTTCCCACCATGCCAGTTAACTCCTGCTGTATTGCAGCATTCCACCCCACTTACCACCCATATAGTTTGAACTGATAGCAATAAGACCATCATCAGTCTCTGTGGTTGTGTTGGCGAAATTGGAAATGAAATTACTAGATTAACCCAATCAAAAGCTACAAAGGTCCAGTGCAGTATCTGCACAATATGTGCAATAGCCATTTTGGAATAAGTTCCAACTTGAAGCATTTTCTGCATCCATACTTTGCAGCTCTGCTTAGAACCAGCTATCACTTTTGCACACCCCTACTTTAACTCTGTGCAGGCACTGAGCTAAGTGGCCTCCATGGAGCCTTACCTTACATGATGTATCTCCTCAGGCACAAATGATAAATCACTAAAAAACAAAAAACAAAAACCTGACAATGGTGGTACAGGCAACAGTAATGCTGCAAGAGTGACTGGAACTAACAATACAAATGTCATTCCTGGGTACTCTGGAAATGTTACATTTTGCAGATGAACTTTTGGCATTGGGAAGTGAGGGCAGGATACTCATAACTCTTGGAGAGGTTCAGTGAGTCTTTGAGTCCTTGTTAATAACTACGCTAGGATGCCAGGCCTGTAATATTTTTCACTATGCCTTCTTCCTAAAAGTAATGCATTCTACTATTGCAATATCCAATAACAGCTTAAATAATAGTAGTATTGGGATGAGGAAACATTTGTAAAATTATTGTTTTAATATTTGTTTATACTATGTTGTAATGCTATTGTTTGCTTCTACTGAGCTTAATTGTAAGCATCTACCAAATAAAAATATTACAGTATTACTTAGTTAAGTCAAAGATGACTCCTGGTGACTTTATGGAGATATCCATATGATTTTCTTGGAAATGGTTTGCCACTGTCTTCTGGAATGTGTTTTCAACTTTCTAGTCTAGACTACAACTTTGGTATTCCCTGAGATCTCCCATCCAAGTACTAAGTAGGCCTAACCTTGCTTAGCTTCCAAGCCCAGACAAGTTGAACCAGTTATTGTTTCCTGCTGAAATACAACTTTGCTTAATTTGTTTCTGTTAATTCCAAAGAAAAAGTTTCTGCCATTTTAGTAGTCAGCTTATTATTCTTTTTTGCTTGGTTAATTTATCGATTATTATTTATGGGCTGAGGTGCATGCCAAGAGGTAGGAAATAAAGCCTACGGGTAGAGGAACAAGAGAGAGAAACCTTTTTGGCAATGAAGGCTGCATTGTCCCCTGGCAAAGCAAATAGGTAAGAGCCTTGGTGGTGGCCTTCACAGGCTGGGTAGGGGGTGTTTAGATGTACATTATATACAGTAAAAAATAAATCTAATTCTTTCACTCAGAAAAGCTGTTTAGAAAAGAGAATAAGCATGCAAATTAAGACAATTTATATGCATGGGTTTAATTCATTGCAAGGTGATACTTTGACAGCACTGCTGGGTTGTCACATAAATTGCTTTGGGGGAAAATCCCTGATACAGTGAAATGCAAAGAGAAAGAGGTAAGACAGAAGGAGAAGCAGCAATGGACAAACAATGGGTCCTTTTACATATTAGATATTTGCAAATTGAAATACATTCAACAGGATCTCTTCCATAGTGGTTCTGTGCTGAAAGCATGTACGATGAATGGTTGACAGGTGAATGCTTTACACCCAATTTTATGCCCATCAGTAAAACTGCTACGTATGTACATAGAAGTGTATATGTGTTGTGACCTTGGATGGTACCATGCAGCAAAACAAAGCCCTGCCTGAAACATTTGGAGCTTATGGGACCATTTGCCTTTTTTGTTTGTTTGTTTACCTTTTTCAAGAGCCACAAGATTTGGAAACAAGGGGACCATGAAGATTTTCCACAGATTTTTTCTGCATCAAATGCCAGATTCCCTGCTGCCCTCTTGGCTAAAGTACATGCAGACTTTCACTATGTGTGTGCTGCACTACATGTTTTCCTAGGCTTTTATGCAAAGAGCATGGTTATATAAATACACTGAAACCATAGGGCATTCTCGTTCCATGCCACTTTTCCCAATTCTTAATTCTCTTCTGATGTCTAAGGCAAAATAGATTTTGGTAATGAGCCAGGATGGGGGAAAAAAAGTGCTGACCAAATGTACAAGGCAATTTGATGTTTCAGTGAACCATGGGTGTGGACTGTGGGTTTAAACTAAGTGCTATAAATTCTCTTCAGATGAAACCTATTTTTGAAGAGAACAACATGTAGTGTCAACATAATTGAAAGAAGGATGCTTCTTTCATGTCACAGTAGAACATTTGGTATCTCATCTGCCATGCTCTGTGTTGAGTGCCAAATAAACGAGAGACACACAGAGCCTTGAAAGAAGAATGGGGCTGAGAGGAGTTAGCTTATCTGACTTCATCCAGTAAATCCACAGCTACCACAGAATTTTAATTTGGAACTTCCTGTTTCACAGCTCTTGTTATCTTGTTTTTAAAAATGTATTGCTTTAATATAATTACAAAATGAAAAAAAAGTGAATGTAAATACAGTAGAACAAAACAAGATAAAACTATAAAACAAACTAACAACAACAAAAAACTCCCGCTAAATAAAATACAACAATAATTACGTTTATCTAAGAATTGCTACATCTCACTTTTTAAAGAACAAATTGAATCTTGACCACAGAGAAACATAGTCTGCAGTCTTTCCTTTATGCCAATAAAGTGCCATTTCAAATGGTAAGAGTTGTCGTATTTTATAAAACCAACCCTTAGTATCTGGTACAGAAGTGCCTTTCTAGGAACTTCTGATCTTTTTGGGAATAGTCAAGTTCTTCATAAATAAGCAAATTCCAATTTTTGTTATATAATTTAAGCAACACACAGAAATCTTCAAATCTGAACTTCCTTCCAAGAACCCTGTTTATTATAGTAAATTTGGCTGATTTAAAATAAGAATTATTCAAAATGGTCAGTTTCTCATTAGAACATGGATCAAATGTTAATTTCTAACCCATTATCATTTAAATATATATGACAGCCTTCAGTGCTGGAACTACAATAGACTTCCCACTATATTTAGGACCAAGGACTAAGATTGGTCCAGAGATTTGAAAGGTATAAAGCAATGTTTTTCCAACTTGGCAATTTTAAGAAGTGTGGACTTCAACTTCCAGAATTCCCCAGCAATTGGATCCTTAATGGTATATAATCAATGTCATGTTCATCACAATTTAATGCAATATGGAAGTTAAGAAAATATGCCCAAAATACTATTAAAAAAATCAGAAAATTAAAAGGCCATTTTCATATGAAGTGTAACTTTGAAAGGAAGAACCTTGCAGTTTGACCATTGTTTAAAACTTTAATCATTGACTTGTTTAAAATATCTAATTAGAATAAGAATTAACATGGGCATTCTTGGAGTATATATCAATCTTAAGGTAATAATCATTTTCACAATATTTATTTTTCCCCATAAACCCATAGATAGTACCATTAATCTGTGCTAAGTTATTTGAAATATTCAGATCAACCAAACAGGATATTTTCCTAGGAACAATTATCCTCAGAGGTTTAATAGAATATGAACAAGATAGAAAAGCCATTCTAATATATTTCCATAGAAACTTTATTGCTTTCTGGCAAAATATTTGATCCAATTTATTTTATATCCAGAATATTTATCATATTGCTACATAATTTCCACAAATCATTGACAGCTGTTAAAAATATGCCAGATACCATCCATACATAATAATAATTCCTGCCCTATCTGAGTATCACAAAATTTTCTAATACAACAAACCAAAGGTGTCTACAGTAAATTAAATATAAGAGGAGACATGGGATGTCCTTGACAGGCGCTATAATACCTCTTCGTTGGGAGGGAAATAATCCCATTAATAATTATGCAAGCAGAAGAACTAGAATAGTAAAGTTTAAACCAAGAAATAAAATTTGATGGAGATCCATTGTAATGACTTGTTCCTGTTTCTGAGCTCAGCTTTTATATTACACTAGGAAGACCCTACCTAATAAAAAGTCTTAAATTGCTTGACTTCTGTGATTAACTAAAGTCCTCTTAACTTAATTTTTGACATTACCTCTTCACATCTTAATTATAGTTGAAACCCTGTCTTTAACAATTTTATATCTTGGGTTCATTGACAGTTAATATAATCCTGTCTAGGGTAAGTCATCATCTCCCATTTCACTATGCCATTATTAACTTCTTTCCTGTGGTTTTGTTTGTTGATGCCTTGTTGCTGTCCCAAAGTGAGTGTGGTGATCAGGGAGCATTTTATTTTATTTTATTTTATTTTATTTTATTTTATTTTATTTTATTAATTTATTTTAATCTTGTAGTCACCTTCCTCTCCTCTTTCTCCTTCCTGCATAACTTTGATAGTATATGCAGTTCTTCCTTCACTCCAACCACTTTGACCCTTGACAAATTTTGCTCTGTTGCTGCTTCTGTTTCAACTTCTCCAAAAATCTTCCCCTTTATTTTCTCTGGAGTTGCTAAATTTCTTGCTCAAGTCTTGGTGTCTTTTTTTTGTCATTATTCTTTTGCCAGTATAGCCTCTTCTTTGTTGACACTCCTTAATCTTTATGCAATTTATAATGTCTCTGCTAAATTATCTGTTTAGTCTCTGCACTACCTTTTATTTGCTCTAAATGCCTTCCCCCCCCAACTTACATTGTTTTAATGCTAATTCTTCACCTCGAAGAATCCTGGAAACTGTAGTTCTCAAAGATGAGAATGCGCTCTGTGAAAATGTTTGACATTTTTATCTGGGATTTTTTGAAGGAAGTCTGGTATAAAATGAATATTTTGGGGTACAGATCTACTCTAAAGTTTTCATCTGTTTCACTTCAGCTATCTTTTCCCCGTACTCTAAGGGGATCCTGTGCATAGGCTAGGATGGAGTCAAGTGGTTGTTTTCCACTGTAATTGCAATTACAGGTGGTCCTCAGTTAATGACCACTCGTTCAGCAACCATTTGAAGTTGCAACGGTGCTGAATGAGTGGTACTTAGGACTGGTCCTTGAAGTTCTGGCTGTTATGGTGTCCTGCAGTCATGTGGTCACTGTTTGTGACCTTTTTTGCTGCTTCCTACGAGCAAAGTCAATAGGGAGATCGCAAATAGTGTCCAAGTGACATCCTCGCTTAACAGTGGCGTGGGATTCAGTTAATGATGGCAACCGGAAGTGCCAGAATTGCCATCACTAAGTGATGTTCACAGTCACATGACATCGCACTTTATGACCGTGTCGCTTAGGGATGGTAATTCCAATCCCAATTGCCATCATTAATTGAGGACTACCTCTACAGATTAGTAATGTACATCTAATGAAGCGTACAACTATATATGCGTGCACACACACACACACACACACACACACGAACATGTACAATATGGAACAAGCCAGTCATCTCCAAAAATGGCACCCATCCAGTATAGTGGAAAGCTGAAGGCCAGGCTGGCTAGGAATTCTGGGAGTTGCAGCACCATGAAATCAAAAAGTTGTAAAGGGGCATTTGACCATCAGGTCCCACCTCTTGCTTAGTGCAGGAATCCAAATTAAAGTATCCCAGGCAAATGACTTTCTAGTTGCTGCTTGAACACCTGGAGGGTGCTATATTGGTGAAGGCAGCCACGAATCTTATCTGTAGAAACTGCTACTTTTGAAAAATAACATCTGTAATCACAATGGTATTTCCTAGCAGGCCTAAATAAACTTATACTAGTCAAAGTTGCTATAATAGAGTTTTTTACATTTCCATCTATTTGAAAAAGGCACAAGGCTTTGGATATTCTTTCCTTTCATTAGTGGAACAGAGATCACACTCATAAAATAAGAATCTCCTTCCCTCTGCCACTTGTTTTCTCCAAAGTCTCATTGTGTCGGGTCTGGATATTCTCAGCTAGGAGATGATATATGGAAGGATAAGGGAGGGTTGCAGGTGGAAGTTCCAAAAGATTAACTACCCCTTAAATAAATGGAGGAACTTCTTAGTGTTAAAGTCAGTAAGTAAAGTGTGAGAACAAAATAATACACAAACCAGTGAAACAGAAGTTGTACCTAGAAAGCTAGAAGGCTTGGCATGAGCAAGTCAGCATGAGCAAGTTGAACTACCACAATGATTTAAATAAATCCATAGATTAAGAAAAGGAAGGGAGGGAGGGAGGGAGGGAGGGAGGACGGACTATAAAATAATTCATAGGGGCATTCTGTGAAACTTTGCTTGTCTGTTCATGGACATGCATACTCAGACAATTTGGGGGAGATTTTGAAACTATCATACTGAGCCTTCCAGAGACTCTAGTGCTCCAAAGAACTGGACAGTGAGTTTTGAGGAATACTTTCCAAAGCATTGGTCTGAATAGTTTTGCATAGCAAGCTATGGTGAGGAATGTTGTCTTGTCATGGAACAGCAGTATCATAAAAAAAAAAAGTGTACTCTGGGGCTTAATATGCTCTCACTAGATGTGAGAGGCAAGGGAATATGTGGCATATGAATACAGAATATATGTGGCTGTGAATACGGAAAGGAAGTTGCATTGGGTGAGGCATGCCTGCCTTTTTATCTCTGAGCTGTCTGTTAAATGGATCAAAGGAAGAATATATCCCAAGTTACCAGGGTTTTCATTTATACTACACAAGTTGAGAGTCACATTATCTTTTCCTGAGGTTATGTCCTCTTGATGTGTCTTCTGACCACCACTGTAACATTCTACTTGTTCAGTTTCAGTTCCATGGTTCTTAGTGGAACACAATTTTCTCAAAACCAGCCTGTGTATGGTTGACTTCTGGGTCAGTCTACATGATTGTTCTGGCATGGCAGATGATTATTCTTCTTGACAATTTCTTCACTGTTTAAATAACCAAAAAGGAAAACAGGAAGCAATACTTCTACTATGATCCATTTTAGATTACAGCATTACAGATTTTGTATCTCCAACCCAAATGTTGACAACTGGCAGATATTAATAAAGGATACATTATTACTTGGCTTAATTTAAATCTCTGTCTAATACACCACAAGTATAATATTCAACTCTTCTATAAGGATTTAGTTCACTGAACTTTGATCCAGTGAATCTCCAGAATATGCGCAGCAGCTTTTCATAGATGTATGAAGTATCAAATAAACAAATATTTAAACACATTATTGATAGCAATGGCAACTGAATTGCGAGGTTACTTGTAGCAACTCTTAACTTGGCTCAATAAGACACCATGCGGTATATCCTTTAAGATATACTGTCCTCTCAGTGTTATCTTGAAGTTGGAAGATCATTCTTTGTGATAGGCAGCTATAGCCTTAAATAATTGAACCTGACTACACAACATTAGCATATCTTTTAGGGTTTTTTTTTTTTTTTTTGAAGCATTGTTGCCTAGGTGTCATAGCCAGATGAAATAATCTAAAATTATTTGTTCTTTTTGGCTGGCAAAACTGTTGTATTCTTAATTGCACAGACTGTGTAACAACACCACTAAAAAGATTGCCCTCCTGGTTCTGAAGCTGTGTCAACATACAGAATCTATTCAGGCACTGAAGTATTGGGTTTGTGGCTTATGATTATTTTCAGTGGAACCTTGAGGAGGACTATTTCAGTGCCCTCCAGTTGTCTCAGGTGTGTGTGAGGCCGCAATCAATGTGATAGCCAATCAAGCCCTTCTAGAGACTCTGTCTTGGCGATGTCGGTATTTCCTGTGAGCCTTTCACTATAATATTAGACTTTAAAAAAAGTCAGCAGAAGCAGGTCAATTTTAGTACTTCTGAAATACCTCAGTCAAAGGGAGAGAAAAGGAACATTCAGTTATACTAAGAACTTCATATAAGCATGCCATGGTTTCTAGCCTCGGCTCCTGAGCTGGTTGTATCTGGGCTTTTGCTGTATATAATCCAGTTGTGAATAAGTCTGCTTCTATGAAAAAATGGATCAATAAAAGTATTTGGTTTTTTGGGGAAAATAAGTCTGCTCCTCTGAAGCTGGTTACTTGTAAAATTGATACAAGTTAACGCACCAAATGTGAAATTGAGTTATTGTATCTAAGTTTTTTTCCTTTTTAAAAAATCAGTTTGGAAGGTGAGGCAGGGAAGGAAGGAAGGAAGGAAGGAAGGAAGGAAGGAAGGAAGGAAGGAAGGAAGGAAGGAAGGAAGGAAGGAAGGAAGGAAGGAAGGAAGATTAAATTTTTGATTGTAAATTTGATCATTTCAGTTCACTGTAGGCTGAGTTAGGAGTAGCAATATCTACAGTATTATTAATATCTACTGTTATTAATTACTATTATTAATATCTATTATTAATATCTGCCTGTATCACTTAACATTCTCTACATCTGGAGCACTGGGAAACTGATGTGTGAGTAATCTGTCCAAGATCACCACTCAGGAGGGAAAAAGCCAATCTGCAGTTCCAAAACTGGTCTGTTTGCAGCTTGTTGTTCTGGATGAGAATATCAAACACAGAAGATTAGGTTCAGGAAGTTACAAACTAGAGTGGCAAAACAGTCTGGCATTTTGAAGGATAACATATACCTTGCATAATTGCCATCTCAGAGGTAACAGGGAGCTGAATAAATTGCAGTGGTTTTCTTTGCAAGATGTACAATGGATATATCTTTGCAAAATATATTCTTTAGACTGTTATTTGGAAAACAAGATCAATGCAGAAGACATATTGAGGTCAGCAGAATCATAACTGGAATCACAAAGTAGCAATTGAGGGCATGCAGTGGAAACTGTTGAAGCAGCCTATTCCAGAGATGCAGAAACCAGAATTCAAGTTCACTCATGTAAGTTGGAGGCCCAAATCGTTAAGAAACTGAGAATGTATCTTAATCCTGTCAAATATTGCTTAGCTAAACTGCTCCCTAAGGACAGAAGTGGCTTTAAGGCATACTGATGTGGATCCAAGTTGCAGTTAGGCCTCTTGCACAGGTCAAATTGTACAGACATAATCTTTCAGCACTGCAAAGTTGTTCTTTTATCTCTTAAATTAATTTCGCTGTCAGATTAGCTTGAATAAAGAATAGGAATGGCCTTGAAACATGGAAATTCCATTCCATATTGAATTTACATCTCAGTTATTCTTAGCGCATGTAACTTTTTTAAAATTAGTGTTTAAAATAAAGGAACTATAAGCCATGTAGGTTTATAAAAATCATATTCTTATTAGACATGACCCAGTTAAAATTAAGCACATTTAAATCTCACTGATTTTAATTGGTGACAGATTATTTCTTTATTTTAAATACTATTACTTTTAGGGCCTTGGCTTCCCAGAGTTGTTCACAAAAAGATTAGGATGGGAGGTTGAGGGTTTTAAATGGGTTGGGCCAAACCAAGTGTGGTCATGGCTAGCTTTTTGGTAGGATATGTTACAGTTTGTACCTGAGATGGCAAGAAACTGTTGTCTACTTTCAACAGTCATGATCAGACGAAGTTCCAAAGGCTATAAAAAAGGAGGTGGGGAAAGTTTCCAAGTGCAATATAAATATCAAAACATAGTAGAAATATAACAGAATAGCAGTATTCAAGCAATACAGAATTACAAACAGAAGAATTGTAGAATTAAACATAGAACCTTCACCTGGTGCTGAACAGATATTTCAACCAAATAATTGCAACAGATATTTCAACCAGATAATTACAACCAAAAGGCCAGAAAAACAGCAACTTAAAATCTATAAAGTTAATTCACACATGTGCACATGCACACACATGCCCGCACACACGCACACATAGACAATATTTCTGTTCACAGTGCATCTTAACTTCAAATCCAGGAGAAGGGCTTTGAATGACAATCTTAACATTCTGTAGCTTCATATTGACCAAGCATTTTGGCCAGTGGAATTTGAGAATTCTGGAAAATGAAATCCCAACACTGAGAGGCTGTTGAAGACTGATCTAAAGCCACATTTCAAAGGTTTTAATAAATTTTATTATTAAGTATATTACAGTTTCTAGAGTTCAAGAACAAAATTTGTCTTTTATGACAATTCTTCTAAAGGGTAGGACAGTTTTCCTTGTCATGCAGACATGGATATATTTATTAAAATACATACCTATATGACTTTTGTGGGATGTTAAATCAATCGGATAAAACTTGCAAATTAACTATGTTATGGTGGCTGTCAAAACAGTTCCCAAATGGCCTCTTTAGCTGAAACAGCCCTCACATTAGAATCAGGAGGTTTTCTTTGCCAAGTAGAAAAGCTTTGCAAGACTGCACATTCATTCAAGTTCTTTTTGGAAGTTTACTGGCTTGGCTCTTAACAGAACAAGTTCAGACAAAGCATGCTTATTTCAGGATTCCTTGGACTGCTTGATACTTTTATTGTGTGCAATTAGGATGTAAGCTCTGGAAGAAACTTTTTACAGTGAATGTTTCCTTTTCAACTTCTGAGAGACTGAAAGAAGCCAACCAAAGGAGGAAGGGATAAAACTTGGCTCCAGGTAAGGGTCTGCATGTGATCATATTTTCTTTGCTTGGAACATCTCCCACAAGCAGAAAGTGCTTCAACATGGGGTAGTTGTAGTATTGTAAAAGGAAGACCATAGATTTCAAAGTTAAATAAATACTTATATTGATTGTGTGGTGATGGTTATGCTGATGAATAGAATTTCCATTATGAAAATTACTTACATTATGAAATGTAGTAAATTTGACAGCTTTTTAAAGGAAAATTACAGTGTACAAGGCTCTTTCTTGAAATACTCATTCACTACATCTGTGTATGAATGCCTCCCAACATGGACACCACAGTGTAATTCAGTGTAATTCTGAATTCTCTTTAGTGTAATCCAGGAGGCTAGGTCTTTGCAATAATTGCTAGAGTATTTTGTTGTTCAGTCGTTAAGTCGTGTCCGAATCTTCGTGACCCCATGAACCATATCGCGCCAGGCCTTCCTGTCCTTCACTGCCTCCTTGAGTTTGCTCAGTTTCATGCTCATTGCTTCAGTGATGCTATCTAACCATCTCATCCTCTGCCGTCCTCTTCTCCTTTTGCCTTCAACCTTTCCCAGCATCAGGGTCTTTTCCAAAGAGTCCTCTCTTCGCATTAGATGACCAAAGTATCTGAGCTTGAGCTTCATTATCAATCCTTCCAATGAGTATAGGATTATAGGAGTATAGGAGTGTGTGTGTGTGTGTGTGTGTGTGTGTGTATGTATACATATGTATGTATATGTATGTATGTATGTATATGTATGTATGTATATGTGTGTGTTTGTGTGTATATATATATATATGAATGAGGATTATAGGAGTATAGGAGTATAGGAGGAGCTTTGTCTGGCATATGCACACCTGGCCTCCTATAACTGTATCAACCATCTGGATTTAATTCTATGTTTTTGATCAGTGTTATCAAACTGCATGCATGTACACTTCTCTCCTACCATCTTTCTTTTTTCTTGCTAAATGCAATTTTCTTAAATAGCAGGGTTACATGCATTTCTCTTATGTAATGTCCCAAGAATCCCAAGGAAAATGGGAATTTTTAGTGATTCTTCTCTCCTACATAGAAGGCTAAACATACAGCTACTTTTTCCCATTTAATACATTCAGCCTTGCCCACTCTGGTGATGTCATTGTGTCACAATCATCCTTTCTAGGCCCCCCTGAAGCACCACCCTGGGGGAGAGGGGAAGCCCACTTCTACCACAGAGATTGTAGCTGTTGCTACCACCAATATGCTCATAAATATCATTATTGGCAAACAATATTTTCCTGCTTGTAGCTTGTTAGTACCTAAATGTTGCGATGAATAGGATGCTGACTTATGGAGATGTTTGATCTGATCCAGTAGAGCTTTTTCTTCTTATGCCAGATAGCTTGTTTTGTTTTGTTTGGATGAACTAGCAAATACTATAAATTGCTAGCTTCCACTATTTTAAAAGAATCGCCATCTAACATTACTACTAGCACAACATTATTTTATAAAGCATCTGTTTCTAACTTAGTGTGTTTCAGAAATGGACTTCTGTATTTGATAGGCTGAATCCATCGGTGCTAAATGAACCTGAGTGTGCTCCTTGCTGAATTTACTTCAGAAAGAAATCTTCTTCTGACATTTTCATTCTCAGTGTTTTATAGAACAGCTCAGTGTGTGATCATTAATACGTTTGGATATACAGTATTTATTTATCCTAAGCCTTATTGCTTATTCCCAAACTTTGAAATACAATCAAAGACCATCCAGAAGCTTCACTTGGTCCAGAATGTAGTAGCACAGTGATTATGGGGGTCCCTAACTATGCCCACATGATACTTTTGCTTCATGAACTCCACTGGATCCCAGTAGGCTTCTGAGTACAATTCAGGGTGCTGCTTATCATCTATAAAGCTCTGTGTGGCATAGGATTTGGCTTATTTGCATGACTGCCAGCTTCCAAGACTGTCTGCCCATCTCACATGCTCCAACAGAGTGGGCACACTCCAGGTCTCACTGAAACAATATGTAGGGGGCAATGTAGAGAGCAGAGCTGCTACCAAGACAACAATCAGATAAGAGCGGCTTGAGCCCAGGCCAAGAAAATTACTTGAGAAAACATCTCAGACAATCCCCTCCCTAGTTCATATGAAGATAAAGTGAGGTAGGGGGAAACACATTCAGACTTGCAAGATTCTGTTACTATAGCTGTAATGCTAAAAGTATTCCTGACATACATGGCACTGGTTTCTTAGTCTGGTCTACCTTGTTGAGCTGACATAATGTCCCCTCATATAATATCAGATATGTGCCTTCTTGGTGGTGGCCCCTGCCTTTTGGAATGATTTTTTCCTTTATATATGCCTGGCCTGGACCTTCCAAAACTTCAGAAAGGCAGTTGAGACCTGGTTCTTTTCCCAGGTCTTTGATTTGGGATGAACAGTTTCCAGTCAGATGAGTCACAGTATATTTTTGGTTTGGTTGCCATTTTATTATTTTAGTTCATTTTTAATGCGGTATGTTGTTTTCTTTTGCATTTGTTTTTGATTATTTTTGTATACCATACAGAATCACATTGTTTGAGTTGGGCATCCATATAAATGCAGCAAATAAATAAATAAATAAATAAATAAATAAATAAATAAATAAATAAATATCATTTGATCTCTTTGTTAAAAACCTAATTGTTCTGCCCAATATAATTCCTTTTTTCCTTTTTCCTTTTCTGTATGGTTTATAATGATAACAATACCACATAGTTTTTCCTTAATGGTAGACTGAAAAAATGTATTAAAGCAAGAAATCTGTGAAGTAGCAAAGTTACTAAAAGCATTGCAGTATGCAAACATAGCTGGTCAAACTGAAAGAGATTATAGTTGCTGTGAAACCTGAAGTTGGTACAAGAAAGAAATTGCTTGTCTGCAAACTCTTCTGCCTGGTCTATTGCTGTGAAAGTGGACAATTCCAGTTATCTTTCCCTGATTCAGAGAAATCTTTTTGAAGCCATGTATTATTAAACAGCTAGTTTAACCTGTACTCTTTGGCACTGAAGTAGGCATGGCATTTACTAAAGCTTTAGTCCTCCCTTCATTGTATGTTAGCAATTTGGAAATGTGCTCTTTGGATACTGTATATGTTTTTACAAAACTTAGCTGTATTCTAGGAAATAAATCAGTATCCATTTTGGCAATGTATGTGTATACATGCTTGAAATTAATTATGCCTGCTCTGAATATTCTCCCATACTGATTATCAGATACAAACTAGCAATTCAGCAGCATTGAACATTTATTTTCCAATATTAAAACTCTGTGAGTGTGACCCTTCTTTTGATCGTGCTTGCTAGAATCTTCTGGCTGTTGTATTTTTTTTTCTTGGAATAATGACAGAAAAGTTGATTCAATCACACAGAGGAGATAATTATGTCAGAATGTACTGAACTGGTGATATTTGGCTATTTGATCTCCTCATTGGGATTAAGAAAGGGCCATGTAAAAACATTACAGCGTAATCCCAATGTTTTTTATTGTGGGAATACAGTATTTTTAGTGGCCATGTTGGATGAAACATGGAGAAGATATAGAACATAAACTCTTTGATGTTGAAACAGGGAATACAATTAACCTTTATTAAATAACTTAAAATGAGTTGCAAACTGGTTCACTTAATATTACAGTGTTATCTATAATCTGTCAATTCTTGCCTTCCCTGGCACTCAATATATATATTCATAAACCCAATGCTCTGGTAGATGGAGGTTTTCCTAGGGCCAGGAATCAGAGCTTCCTTCAGACCTGTCCTTTCACCCACACCACCCAAATCCCTCTCTTCTCGGTTCTCTGCTTTCTCCAGAATATAAACTGGGAGGGGGTACCTTGTGCTACTATGCTTTGATTGACAGTTCTTATACCCAATTAAGTAGCCACCCTTTCCTAAAATTGCCAACTTACTGTGGTTGGGTAGCTACTGGATATTATCTATCCCAGTGCTTTAAAAAAATCCCATCCATTGACCCCAATGGAGAATAAAATAACTATGCCAGGTCTAGCTTGGCTTACTTCAGGGTGCTGGTCCATGGGCATTTGAAGGGCAATAAAGCAATACCTCAAACATATCCCTGGAGTCCTGGTTTCTAAGCTTACAGCAAGTAGGAACGCTGCTGGCTATATGTGTAAATTTTGGAGGTTTCTGAGGCAAACTGGAGTACCGGGGTACTCTGGAATGGGCTGCCTTATTGCCAGAAGAACTGCACCCTCAACACATGTGATGGTCTCTCAACCATTTGAAGGGTTTTGGTTTGCTCTGCTGATGGCTCTCTTTCTCTCTGTCCCTTTCCCCCACCCCAGCAATGTTGAAAAGTAATTATATTATACTTTGAATGCCCTGCCCTCCAGTACTGTGGGGTTTTTTTGATACAGATTTGTTTTAAAGATTATAAAGAGTTATTACCTTACTTTATTACTTGATTAAGGAAGCTTTAGGCAATCCCAAAATGAAGATTTATGAATTCTGAAAACATGGGGGATAGGGTAGGAGTTTGTTCTTGACTGAAATGTTTGTGAATATTTTTTAAAAATGGCTAAAAAGAATGACAAAAAAACCACTACTGGTGATAATAACTGTAACACATGATACCTAATAAACCTTTATCTGTCTAAATTCCCCTAACTTTTGTGTATTTCAATTTATACCAATCTAGAGGACAACTCTTTAGGAATAAGTACCATTTCTGTAGTTTATTTTCATCTGCAAAGTGTTTTATAGCCTTCAGTGGTTTGTCCATATAAGAACTGTATAAAGTAGCTTATGTGGATTTTTAAGATGAGGATTTCAGGTGAAGAAACAGTGGCTTGCCCCAGAGCATAGTAGAAGTTTGTGTCAAGGCAGGACTTGAACCCACAATTACAAGAACAGATACATGTGCAAAGATCATTATAATTACGTGTCTACTCATCATAACCTGTCACACAATATCCCTGATTTGCCAACCAAATGTATTGTATGTTGCATCCAAAATCTGGCTTTGACTTAACACATAATTATTATTACTATTTTAATACCATCTTTCTGATAAGATGCCATCACAACGGTGCATCACATAGAACAAATAAACAGCAAAATAAATAATAACCAATAACTGTAATTAAAAAGACTAAGTTGAAAAGGTTTGTCATGCTGTAATGGCTTTTATAAAAACCAAGAGTCTTGGACAACCTTATCAGCAATCACATGGAAACTTAGTTAAAATTGCTATTCTGTACAGTGATGTGTTTTGATACAATGAGTTATTGGATACAGTAACTTAACTTTGTAGATCTAACATCATTCTTCATGATACTGAAAATTTCATCCTACCCCTTTGCTTAGCAATTTATCTAACTTAAGTAGAGTAACTTCAGTGAACTGTGCCCACTGGCTGATATGCACCAGATGTTTCTTATAGAACTATTGTTTCCCAGTTCTTGGGAAGATTGTCAGTTGCATATTGTCTCAGTATTAGAGGAAGTATATACATTTGTTGTGACTACTGGATCTCTAGAAAACTAGTTTGTGGGATGACTCTCAGTCATCATGATTCCCTCCCTCACTGAAGGGTAGTTTCACAGTAGCCAAACTGATGCAACATCAGAGTGGCCATGTTAATATAGCATCACAGTGGCCATACTGATGTGCCTCCATGGGATGCAGCTCTGTGCAGTATTTGCACTTCAGGTATCATTAAGGAGAGCTGAACAGAATTGTTTGTCATGGCAGTATTAGACATCAACCAACCATATTCATAATTCTCTGTAAATGATCAAGCACCACAGAATTGTATGCTTACCATTCCACATCATACACTTTTTGGGTAATCCTGGCTGAATGAAAGATATTTCATATCCATGTAAATTTAGCCAAACCCAGTGATTTAGACAGAAGTCCTCAAAATCTCTTATTCAGTTCTCATTGTCCAATTAAAATAAGAGCACTACAGACAAGATAAACTTGAATTTCGTTTGGTGTTTGTTTGTTTTTCCAATCTGGCAGAGTTAGCTGTTCTGGGTTCCTTTGATTAAACAATGTCATCTCTCAGGACCCCAGAAGTGCACCTTCTCAGTCGCAGTGCCTGCCCTCTGTCTGGAATTAGGTTCCCCACGAGATTCAAACAGCCCCCACCCTACTGGTGTTTCGAAGGGCCCTGAAGACCTGGCTCTTTGACCAGTCCTTTGGGGAGTGTGATTGAAGCTCCTTTTTGCTTTGCTCCCATCCAGTTTGGTCATTTCTGCAATCTTTATTTTTCTTTTGGTGTTTGTTGTCTCTTTGTTTTTAAATGTTTTTACCAGTTTGTAAACTGCCCAGAGTTGCTGGGAGTCGGGCAGCATATAAATGTAATAAATAAATAACTGAAAGGCAACAGCACTTTGGGGCTGAGAAAATGGATCATTTGATACTTTCATTCAGAGGGATAGTGTAGTGAAGTGGGGCATTCAGATGAGGAGAAGGCAGGCACTGTGAAAGCAACTACTGGAGGAGCTGCCAGAGTTTGGCTGCAGCCTAGGACAGTTGGTCCCTCCCCCGGCCTTTTTTAATAGAACTGGGAACATCCACAAGGTTTTCCCCAAAGTTGATATTCCCTCAAACAAACAAAAAATTAGGTGCTGGGTGGGGCTCTGTTGTTTCCAGCAGGTAAACCAGAAATAGCCATGGAGGCACAGAATCCCTTGGCCAGATGGGAGGGATGGTCCTGCAGTGGGCCAACTGGAGCCACTCAGGCCACCAGCCTCTCTCCGGCGTCTTCTCCACGCAACATAGAATGTTTAATATAGGAGGTGTTTATTGCTTTTCCAATGGAAAACATCACTTTCCTGCTAGAACACCTTGATCAGAGATCAGTAAAATGGCACCTAAAGGTCCCTGGAATTTACATTCTTCTCAGAATAACACTGCAACCCTCATGTTAAGCGGAAATGCAAATTAAATATATTTAAAAATAAAAATATTGATGTCTTGCAAGATTGTCCAGTTTTCTAAGACATTGGCAATTTCACCCAACATCTTGGATGAGAGTACAAAATCTTTTGTTGTCTTATGAAAGAATGTGGAAATCTTAATGCAAAATCTTAGGAATTTTGGTGTTGTCATGAGAGATCTCAGCATAAACAACAGAGAAATTTTCAGTCAGTGTTTTGCAGGTGAGGTGCATAGTAATAAAATTGCATGGTGGTGTCTCAGCCTGAAAAGGTAGTCAGTCCGTGTTTTAGAAGCTGTTCTTTGGATGCAACTTCACTTCCATTTTCATTTTTTCCCCTTTATTTTAAAAAAAAGTAGCTATTTATTCTGGCTCAGTAGAGTATATGGAATAGACGTACAGATGAATAATGCAAAGATACAGTTATGTTACATGCAGCAATGTAGGGACTGATGTTTTTGAGCTTCTTAATGAACATATGGGTGCAATAGTCAAACATGTTCACTATGACCTCATAAATATGTCTACTCAAAATATTCTGGGAATTGGTCCAAAATTTTAACCTTTATACATCACTAATCTGGCACACTCAATACCTGGCCTTGTCTTCCCCCTCCTTCACAATGAGTGACAACTGTAATCACATACTTCTTCACAATCTGCCAGAAACTGATACAATAGTCCAGTGAAATACTTTCTCCATTTGATTTAGGACTTGAAATAAGAATCACACTCTGGGAACGTTTCAAAAGACAGGATAGTTTGGAAAGAGCTTCTGCCTGTTATCTGCAGTTCAGGCTGCCAGTTAAAGACCCAGTTAAAAAAAAAAGATAGCCTGAAATAAACTGAATTGAAACATATTTCTGAAGTAAATAAGTGGACAGATATTACTGTAATTTTGAATTTTCTAGAAGGAAAAAAAAAGTTATCAATAAAACAGACATCTAAAATGGGTTAGTAATGTTCATCCATCCCCACCTCCAAAATCAATTTGTCAAAGGCAGCTTGATTCCTGATTTTAGTGGGAAAAAGTTCTTTAGAAACCATAATGAAATCTTCCAATGATAACAAATGGTTCTGTGAGGTGCTTTAATGCTGATGTGTCTACCATTTCCCTCTAGTAAATTATTTCACTCATTGGGGTTGCTCAGCTGTTCTTAAAAACAACAGTATTAATAATCAACTCTCAAGGATGGGCGAAGAGATTATTCTTGTGAAAAATGTGTTGCAAGATCACCTCGTCTGACCAGTTTTCAACATTAGCAGTGATGTATTTGGATAAAATATTATGGTGGAATCAAGCCAGATGCTGTCCTTAACCAATCGATGAATGATGAACCAACTTTTCTTAAACCTTGTATTATAAATGCAGCTATGGAAGCTCTTTTCTCACAATGAACAATTCTGAGGGCTAGTGGAGTTCGAATTAATAAGCCTGATCTGGAATGAGCTGCAAGTTCAAATATGTTTGTTTCCAGCCTCTGCCATCTCATTCTTTCCATCAGCCTTAACTGTGGTTTTGTTGGCACCATTATTAACAATGGTAAAATTTTTCAAGTCTCATTTTTTTAAACCAAAATCTTTGGGATTACTTTTAAGCTAAAAATGCAAACATGTACATGTCCAACCAGTTCAGGCATTTTCAAAATGGTAATTTAGCCGAAGGTTATTGTTACTTCTTTCAATGATATTGTCTCACTTTGGATCACCTGATTTCTTCAGTTCAGATTACCAGGTTTTGGGTTTTTTTGCACGTTTGTGACACTTCTTATGGATCATTTAGTTCCAGCAGTTGTAGGACATTAACCTGCTCTGCAAATATAGTAACAAGCAAGCTAGATTTTTCAAACAGTAGAGATCTGTTTTATGTTACATACTGCCTTGTGCATTTTTAAAAGTATCAGCTGCTGTCTGCCATTGTTATGGTTCCCAACTATATCTGCATGCCAGGATCTGAAACCGTCTATGTTTATATTAAAAGATCAATGTTTTTTTTAAAACAAACATTAACTTGCTTTCTAATGATCCTTTGCCATGAGGAAGAGAAGTAACTGAAGCTGATATTCAACATACAAAATAGTGTATTTGGTAATATAATACACTACCCCATACATTAGTGAAAGGTAAATCCATAGGTTCAGGTTCCAAATATTCCAAATATGCTAGATAGTTTGTGACCAATTATGCTAAACATCTTGTATAGCAAATCACTGGTATCTTCTTAGCACCCAAGGGTCCAGCCACAAAACTGTTTTTTGTGAATGGTCCATGTAGTTATTCAGAGAGCTCCCACATGCTATTTTTCATTTTTCTTCAGTAATGTCAGCAGGGAGCTACTGTATCTCACATTGGTTGTGTAGTATCAGCTGTTATCCCATTCACTGGCATTTCTGGGAGGGCCAAATGTGTGTGGTGGGGTCACATTGCATGCATCATATATTGCACAAACAATGCAAATTATGTACTTATGTTATTTTACATAAAGCAAGGACTAATTCAGGTTAGTGGCACACTGATGTTATGGGCCTTTTGAGTTGGTTACCATATGTATTGGACTATGAGAAATGTTTCAAAAGCTGCTTGGAAAAGACAGGGCTGATCCTAGGCAGAGTGTGTTGTGCTACAAGATTATTTATGATAGTTGTATGTATGGCAAGCTAAGTATGTTTTAGATAAGTATCCACACTGCGACATATTACTTTCGGAATATTTGGAATATCTTTTAAAAGGATAAACTTTCAATTTTTTTGTTACTGAGAAGTGAGATTCAATAATTTGCCTAGTCTATAAAAAAATTATAAACTAGGAAAGAGAGAGGCTATGTCTCATTAATCACAGTCTTGGCCTAAGAGTCTTTCAAGCAATTGCAGAAAACTGGAGGAGTGCATGTGTGTGTGTGTATCAGTATGTGAGACAGAGAGAGACAGAGAGACAGAAGAAGGAAGGAAGTTAGTTCTCAAGCATCCTGGCAGTTCTACTACTTTAGTAAATGCTCAGGTTGGGGAAGGGGTGTTGCCTTGCCTCTGGCAAATATTTCCATTTATTCTTGATAATCAAAATTGCAACCAGATGAAACTGATGCTTTCCAGTTTACACCAAGCAAAACTTTAATATGGAAAACAATGTTTGACCTCACAGTTGCGTCAAGAATAGACAGAAATTGTGTTTGTGGATATATTGGATTTGTGAAAATTGACTTGATAGATGTATACAGCTGTTTCTATAGGCTTGAGAGGAAATGTAGCATCAAAGATACATATCTATAAAATTATATCATATTATCAAGGAAATACATTTTTGTATTATACAAATAAAATTTTTTGGTCATTAAATGGATGAAGATGGAGGGTTTTTACAGATTTTTGCAACAAAGTGCTTTATGCAACTCTGGATAAGAAGACAGTGCAAAATGGACTCAATTTCAGACTCCCTGGTCAAAGGCTTTGAGTCTGTTTCAAAAAAAGAGACAACCCGCCCCCCAAGCCACCCAGACTCTAAATCTCTACCATTGGATCCTTTCTAACTACTGCCAGATGTTCTGTCCCAAGGACTCTAACCATGTTCCTGCTGTTACGCCTAGAATAGGTTCCCATAATTCTCACTGTGCATTTGGAAGGCATTTTCTCTTAGACAGCTCAGAAAGCTAGCAGCAGCTGCAATGTGATTTGTCAGCTGCTTGAAAACGTTGTTTTCAAACGTTTAAATATTTGGGTGAGACTGGGGCATGGATAGGTCAGGAGGCCAGATGGCTAATGCTGTCTGTACTTGTGTAAGCAGGTACAGTGAATACTTGGACCAGCCTTTTGTTCAGTAGAACCACGGGCACTGCCACATGCACTCTGCAGTTACTTGTTGAAGCTATATGAATTAAAGAGCTAGGGTCAAATTTGTGCAGGCACCGAACGAATTTCCTTTTATGGACACTTTCATTTTTTTTAGTTCCTCTTTCTCTGTCAAGTGTAAACTTCAGCTGCAGTTTTTTGACGGTTCTTTTTTTCCCGTGATCTTAAATCTGTATAGCTGAAACTTTAGATGCTTAATTTTAGTTCACTGGCATCCTGTCTTGCTAAACCTATGCTAATGCCCTGAAAAATGTTCACTGTTGAATTCTGAGAGCCGGGAAACTACACAGAAATGTTTGGGGAGTGATAGGTAAGGGGTTTAAATAATCCTGCACCACAGTGTGAACAAGAATATTGTGAAAGGAAAAAAGTCACTAGTGGAGTTTCTCGTGTGGGTCTTTATTCTAACTGGGACAGTACTTGGACAACAGGTTAAAGATCCCCTTTCACAGTGCTGTGGTTCTGATCTGAACAGACTTCCTTCCTTCCCTCTACCCCACAACAGTTATTTGTTTAACAATATTTATTTAACACCAAGCTGGATGGCATGTGTCACATCTGATTTGGATCAAAGACGGTGTTTTGTGATACGTGCTTCATGTGGCTGTCGTTTTAGTCATAACATTGGTGTGAGGCTCACTTTGCTATGCTGCTTCTCTAGGCAGACTTCCTTTCAAGAGAAATAAGGCTTCCAAAGTGGTCAAATGCAATAAGAAGAAGTAAGGAATAGGTCAGTTTGCTCTCCTCCCTATTCACTTTTTGATGCAAAACATGAATCTCATTCCTGCTTTATAAATTAATCAAACAATCATTATTTTAGTGGGTTGTGGACATCTCACCATTTAAAAGTAAAATGGAAAATGAATGTTGCTGTTCCAGGAGTCTTTTTTGCTTAGCCCCCAAAAAGGCACAAGCAAGAAAAGATTTGAGCAAATTATTTATCACCAGTTTGGATGCCAGGGAATGGCCTGAAAAGACTTAGGATGACCAAGCTGGAATTATGTGATAATATTTCATTGTAGAGATGTTTTGTTTTGATCTGTAGCACTGTATGTGTGTAACACTGAATCAATATAGATCAAAAGAAAATTGGTGCAAACTGGAATTTATTCACAAAGCAGGAACGCAACTCATTCAAAGCTAGGATAAGCTCTTCATGGAGGGATATTTAATTCAAAGAAGCTTATGTACAAAAGCACAGCTCCTGTAAAAGATTTTCTGACTGAGCTTATTGTAGCCTGAAAGGTCTAGGGTTTTACCTTA
This sequence comes from Python bivittatus, assembly GCF_059951505.1. Taxonomy (NCBI): domain Eukaryota; kingdom Metazoa; phylum Chordata; class Lepidosauria; order Squamata; family Pythonidae; genus Python; species Python bivittatus. The sequence goes on from NW_028277113.1 coordinate 1,405,029, forward strand.
TTGTCAATAAATCCCATTTTGCACTTATCACACTTTTTAAAATCTCTTTTCTCCCTCCTGTTAAATTTTCCTTTTAAAAGGCCCTTGGCCTTAGGCTGATCCTGTGTCAGTTAATGTGGCAATCAGTTAATGTTGTGGCATCAGAATGCTTGGAATGTAGGTAATGCTACTCTCTGCTCCCAGCTATCCACCAGCAGTAATAGTTACATTTAGGATTGCTCCCTAGGGTGCTGTACTTTGGAATACATTCCACACATTCCAGTCCTCTGGCAGTAATTTTATGACCAGAACAGGAAAACTGTGATTGCCCTCATGATATAATTTCCGAACTAAGGTGAAAGGTCAGCATTCAAGAAATGCTCCTTTTCCTCCAAAGCTATTCACAGTAAGCCATGCCATAAGGAAAGCATCTGATACTGGGTCTTACCATTCTTTTTCTCCCTTGTGGCAGCACAATGGCTCAATTTTCTTGATTGCAATTTTTTTTTTGGTTTTTGCAAAATAATGTCTTTACATTACAACACCGATCTACTGAAGGTGTTGATGTTTTTCCCCTTCCCTAATACAAGGCTCAGAATATGGATAAGGAGATGGGATGGCAGTCCACTTAAGCAAGCAAGCTGCCTGAGTTGATTACCATTGAGGAGCCATTCGTCTTGGAAGAGGAAAAATGCAAACTTGTTTGTAGTTGCAACCGATGCTGCAAAACTGAGCTGGCTGCTGGTTAGGAAGACCGGATGCAAACAGGATTATAGTAGCTTTTCACATTAGGTGAATCCGTCAAGTCTAATGTCACTTGTTCCCTTTTCTTTCTTTTTCTTCCTTCCTTCCTTCCTTCCTTCCTTCCTTCCTTCCTTCCTTCCTTCCTTCCTTCCTTCCTTCCTTCCTTCCTTCCTTCCTTCCTTCCTTCCTTCCTTTCTTTCTTTCTTTCTTTCTTTCTTTCTTTCTTTCTTTCTTTCTTTCTTTCTTATATTTGTATCATTTAATTTCTACATCTGCTTGCAATTTGGAGGGTGTCCATATGCTCCTATCTTGCAATGTGCAATTTTTTTTACACAAAATTATATTTACATTTTTGCAATGCGTTTTCTCAGTTGTGATAAGTTTTGTGCATATGTGCCTGCATACACATTTTTGTTTTTTGTTTTAATAGTGACATGTATTGCAAAATAAATAAAAGCATGGATATCTGCATGCAGTTGCTTTCCAGTATGCGCATAGGGCAGGGAGCCTGAATTAGCACAGTTCTGTTTTATTTTGACAATATAAAAAAGGACATTTCTGCTGGTATTGTTTTTCTTAGCTTTTTATGAAAGCAATCCTATTATTCTTTCGACAACCCAATTAGTTTACCTTGTCTCTGCTGAGACAAATTTTGAATTGATTCCATTTCATTGTAGTGGCAACCAGAGAACAGGCCTGGACTTTGCAGATATGAGTTCAAAGTTCTTCTCCATAACTGGACTATAGACTTAAGCTCCCTGCCCTTGTATTAGGACACAAAAGCTTTGTAAAAATTGGCTAATAGCCACACATTTAACAAATAGACATTTCCTGGGTTACCATACGCCCTTGATTCTCACATAGTATGAACTTATCTTAAAGGGTATAATGCTGGGCAAGTAGGATAACGTTGTCAGCATTTCTCTTGTAACACCTGTGAGACTGATTCCATTGCAGGTGCCTGGCACCTTCCTTGATAGTGGAACCTTCCTCAAGCAAGTCAGATAGGGATGCTCCCTACTGCACTGGCCAAAGGGTCCTAATCAGCAAGATCTGGCAATGCTTGTCCTACACGGAAGGGTTTTCTCCACGCAGGATGAGTTAGAAGGTGATGGCTTCCCATCTTCTCCATGGCATGGATGATAGATATTACTTGGGGTGGGGTAGGGGGTGGGGAGAGCCTCTCCTGATGTCATGCACCCTATCCAAACAGATGATAGGCTGGACCATCCCACGTGGCTCCCACCCTACAGCAGTTCCGAAAGTCTCTAGCTTTGCTCACAGATTTGGGGTTAAGGAGGCTTATCAAGAGTCTGTTGCCTTTTTCCGTGGTGTGCTGGTTTTGCCTTTCACCAGACGTATAGTATGGGTTTCTTTTTTCTTTTCATTTTATTATTCCTCCTTTTAAAATGTAAGCTTCCAAAAGACATCTGGGAATCAGGTGGCTTCTAAAACCAATGAAATAAATAGACAAATAAATAATCCCTAACATACACACACACACACACACACACACACACACACAGGCATATATATAAGCATTTAATAAAGAAAAGGAGAGATTGAGAAAGTTAGCACTTGCCAGATAATCAGCAGAAGAAAGTTGTATGAAAATGGCAAGACAAAAAAAAAGAAGAAAAAAAAGCACAAATAGAAAAGGGGCAAAAATATTGATTTAGGCTAACGGGAGCATAAAAGAACTCATTTACTGACAAGCGTGATGAGTTCAAAAACTCACCACAGGTAGAGTCTACACCATAATCCCTTAGCCTCTAGTCATGATTTTCAAAGAGTCAAAAAAAAGTCTTCAGACATTTAGACAACCTGGAGAATACTGTTGTACAGAGTTTTTGGATGACCTATGAATGCGCAGTGCTGACACTAAAGGTATTTGCACAGTGTTGAGAAGTTTGAGTGAAGTGTCACTGGAGCTTCCAACAAGTTGGTTTAAACAGACTTGGCTGTACCTGGTGGAAAAGTGTTTGATAGCAGCTTCCTGAGGTGCTCTCAATATCCTGTTTGATCTCCACAATTTTTGTTCAAGCATAGATTTCAGTCCCTTTCACAACACCAGAATTAAAATTAGAAGCAGGCAACTTCTGTTGCATTATGCATGGAACTGGGTTTTATGCCAAAAGGCATAGCTTTATGTCTGTGTATGTAGTGGATCTCTATAGGAAAACCACACAGAAAAGTAGTGCAAGAAAAATAAATGGTGAACCATGCCATTGGAAATATGAGAAGAGTACACCAGAGCTCAGAGTATGAAAAAAGGGTCAAAAGAATGATTTTGAAGACCAGGTGAACCTTGAGGAAATCTTATAGCTGAGTAAAATTCACAAACATACTGGTACCAAACAGAAAAAACAGGACAACTAAGCACCTTGCCTCAAGGGTTGGTATAGGATTCAGAACAAAGAGTACAGAGGATAATGTAGCTTTGAAGCTGTGACTGGACAAAATAATCTGCCATTTAATCTCAAGATATGAAGAGAAACATCAGGTATGTTGGTAGCGGTACCAAGATCCCTGTACCCAATGGAGATAAAATGGTCAAAATAAAAGATACTAGGGATGCTCAGATGATGGTTTGTGCAAGAAGTGGGAATTCTTTGGCTTATGGTGTATTTCCACTAATGCTTTAAATTAGCCAATGTTCAGGTAACCATCTAAGGCAGCCTGCTAGTAATGATTTGGAAATCAAGTACTGTAGGTATTGACAATTGTCTGGGAACAATTTTCTTTAATTTAATCAACATGTATAAAATACACGATTCATATTCATAAAATCATAAAGTTGGAAGGGACATAAGAGGTCATCAAGTCTAACCCTCTGCACACTGCAGGATTCATTGTGCCATCCCTAATAGATGACTGTCCAGCCTCTGTTTGAAAGCCTCCAATGAAGGGGAAGAAGCCACTTCATGCAGTAGCCTATTCCACTGATTGACAGCTCTTATTATCAAGAAGTCCTTCCTAATGTCTCATCTGTATCTTCATCCTTGTAGTGTCATCCTCTGTACTCTGCTGGGCATTATATTTGTTCTAACCTCTGGCTCTGCCACTTGTTCTGGAATAAAATTGATTCTTGAGCCAAAGTGTCCATAGCCAAATGAGGCCATCTGAATAGAGAGCATATGCTGTTCAGCTAAGCTATGACCACCTTGTTTTGTCTTGTTCTTGGCATCTTTCCCTCCACATTAAAAACAGCTTTAAAAAAATAATTGGAGGCAGTTTCCTGTGGTAAATTAATTAGCAGAACCCATATCTCTACCTTTTCCTTTTCCATCCTGACCTGAAGGAGAAGATGAAGATAGGGAAGAAATGGACCAGTCAAAATCTCATTCCCTCCCAACATTCCTCCTCCTCTGAAGTAGACCAACACTATGCTCCAATCTATCATGTTCAGAAACCACAAGAATGTCATTCCACTCTTAGTGCTTCCCTTCTCACTTCCTTATCTGATCTTTGTGGGCTTACTTTAATGCATTTACTGCCATTTGTGAGAGGAAAATATAAATCTTGGATTGGCATTAGTACAGTTTTTCTATGGACTTTGAAAAATGTAGTCCATGGTGCCTTAGCAAGATTAGAAGGTTTGTGCAGTCCTGCTTTTTCTTTTTTAAAGAAATACTTGGTTTGAAAGAGGATTAACTTTAAATTTAGAAACTAGGCACAGATTTGGGCATACAGAAGAAATTGTCAGAGGACTTACTTTTTGGCCTAATTCTGCCTACAGAGACATTTAATTCTCCCACAGACTTCAACAAATTCATGACTGGAGTTCATAAGGAGCAGAGCTAAGAAAGCAATGTTTCAGACTATAAATAAATTATTATGAATACTTCCTATGCCTTTTTTCATTAATAATCCTTAATATTGTTCATCTCCCTAGCAGAACTATGAGGCAGGTCCGGATTTTTCCATTTTTCAGATTCAGAATTGAATCAATAAGGCCAAGGCCATCCTATGAATCTGGTAGAGGGCACGGTAAGGAATGCTGCCTTTAGTCTGGGGCTTCTGTGCCTTAAATGGCATACAAAACATGAGGAAAGAAAGATTTCTGAGCCAAGTCAGATGTGCTGAGGAGCTCTCTGCATATAGGAAGACCTAGAAGATACTTCCATTTAAGTGACACTCAGGTAATAAGATTAGAAGAGAGTTGTTAGTGCAAGATCTTGGAAAGCTGACATAGCTTTAAAAGGTGATTACTTAAATTGTGGAAAAGCAGACTATCAATGGTTACATACCAACAATGGCTACTTATCAACAGTGGTGCATGGCGTGCCTCTAGTTACTAGCTGCTCCTCTCTTGTCCTATTTGTGGCCTCGCCATGGGCACCCTCCTACAATATATCCTCCCTCACATTCTGCTAAATATGCAGATGGTGGAGGAATGCAGCCAAAATGCATATTAGCAGTGAGACCCAAAACTACCATGTGATCTTGTAACCTTTTGCTCTTTCTTAAAGTGTGGGAGAGAGTCCAGTGAAACCTTCTATAGAAAGCAGGAGACTAAATGAAAGGTATTATGCCTTAAATAGGAAAGCTATTCTAGCCCAACACAGTTGGAGGGTTGGAAAAAGCTGCTCTGCATAATACAGATTGAAGGGAGTTCTTGGCTAGTAAAATGACCAAATCACAGGCTTGAAAGAATTCAGCAGAGCCAATTTTTAGCTAAAATTCCTAATATGAGTCAGTGTATGGTCACTCCTTCAGATGATCTAATTTCATATGGATCTCAGCTAAGAGGATGACTGAAAAATGTAAGGATCCATTGTATACATTGCTTTGTGGTTAAGAATACATAATTATTTGTTTTTATTTCTATGTTTTTATAATTATCCAGATGTTTCATGTATCCAAGGTCAATGGAATTAGTTCTTCTAGCACATCAGAGCTAACATGCATTAAAATGCCTTAAGAAAATTGGAACCACTAAAAAATCAAGGAAACCTGAACCACTGAAAACCCCACAATATCATATCCCCTCCAGTTGGTATTCACATTTGGAATATTTATGATTCATGAACTGCTGATAATGCCAATTGAAAACTAAGCAGAACTAAAGAATACATGAGGCTCAAGTGACCTGAAAACTGAAATATGAGCTGTGTCTAATAAGTTAACTTCAGTTTAAAAGTCATGCATTTAATGTTATGACTGAGTTTTTAAAAATCACCTAGTAGGGGAGTAACATTCACATTAGTATTAGTCACACCATCCATTCCTGCTTTGGAAGGATATATCAATTGCCCATACTCTGTTACTTGTTCTGTTCCACTGGATTTATGTCACCATGTGACTATTACACTTAATATCCTTTTATTACTGTCAGCTCTGATAAAACAGATGCTGTCAGAATCACTGTATTTCTACAGTTCATTTCATTGCTGGATTCCTTATACATTTGGCTGAATTTTAATTTTTTTTTGCAAGCCTTCTAATAATAACTTTATTAATTTTTTTAAAAAAACAATAAAAACTAATAAAAACTAGTATTAAGAGAAGACTATAGAAAGAAAAAGAATTACAGAAATAAGTATGAAAGATTAAAACGTGTAAAAGACAAAAGAGAGAAGAAAGAAATCAGAAAAAAAAAATTGACTTCCGACCCTCTTCACAACAGATATAAGTAACAATATACATCCAACTCTTACTCTAAGTTTAAAACGTAACTTCCATTATTTCTGTTAATCCATATTATTATCATCCAATGCATACAGCAAAATTTCATTTTTTCCCTATCTTGCAAAAAGTCCAAAAAAGGTTTCCAAGTATTATTAAAATTACACAATGTCTTATCTCAAATCAAAGCCGTCAGTTTCACCATCTCACCTAACTCCATCAACGTCACCATCCAGTCTTCCACTGTAGGTAATGTCTTATCCTTCCACCTCTGTGCGTATAAAAGTCTTGCTGCTGTTACCATATATAAGAACAAAGTTCCATAAGTTTTTTCCAACTGTTTGACCATCAAAAAAAAGTCTCTGGGTTTGATTGTATGTAGGAAATTTTAATATTCCCTCTGATTATTTCCCCTATAAAGGAAGCAACATTTGAAACAATTATTTTCAGTATAAAGGATACCTCTGAGCATTTGGGATTTCCGGAGAAAAAAGCCTAAATGCACACGCACACTTCCATACTGCTGTTTAATGCTATTGGAACTCTTCACTGATTTCTTAGCCTGTGCCAGGTTCTGAGGTTAGATATGCCATTGCTTTAACTAGAGATATTAGCCAGCTATACTTGTGGATGCCACGATGCCTCTATAATAACGAAGATCAGAATAGTGCAGGCAGTGGTATTTCCTGTGACACCCCATGAAAGTAGAAGTTGGACTTTGATGAAGCAGGATAAAATGAGTATTGACACTTTTGAAATTTGGTATTGGAGAAAACTCCTGAGAATACCATGAACAGCCAAGAAAACAAACAATGGATCATCAAACAAAGACACAAATGACCAGGCTGAAATTATCCTACTTTGGGCACATTATATGAAGACCGAGCTGTTTGGAGAAGGCCCTGATGCTGGGAAGGGTGGAAGGAAAGAGGAGGAGGAGGAGAGGAGGAGGATTAATCCAGTGGTGATGGGTGCAGCGTAGGAAGACCTGAAGGACCAGGTTAGGGACAGATCATCAAGGACAAAATTTATCTATGTGGTTGCTAAGAGTTGGCACTGACTTGATGGCACATAATCAATACTGTACTTGTTAGAATCCACACTTTGCCTGTTGAAAGCTTCCCTGAGATCTCTGTACCTCAGTTCTTGAAGATCTGCTTTCTATTGGTCTACTTGGCTAGATCAGGCCAGATTCATCTGTTTAAGCATCATTTCAGCACTTGGCAACGTTACATCATAGACAGTATATAATATAGTAGCTGTGCATCACAAGTGCATGTTTAGCAAATAGGTCTTCTGACTTAGCTCAAAGTCCTGTGGATCAGATTATCTCCCTTTTCCTTCACTCTCAGTCTCATTCAGCCTCCCTTGTCAGACTTACAGTGCCCCAAATGGGCAGAGATATAATATCAAATATTAGTCTATATTTAACTTGATTATAATACTATTTGGCCTGTTACCCATTTTACTATTTCAAGCCACCTCATTCCTGGCTAGTTCATGATTTGGTATATCACTGTAAGCACACATATTTGTTAATTACCTGTGTTTGTATTCCTCCAAGAGACTTACTAAGCACTGCATTTTAGGAGAGCATTACGAGAATAGACTAGATGAAACCAGTTCAAAATATCTTTCCTTCAGTTCAGATGAACACATCACACATACACACTACTTACATGAGTAGTCTTCTTGCGGCTATGATATAAAATTCTACTAAAAAAGCCCCAAAAGTAGCTCCTTGAATGGAAGTTTTCTCAAGCCCTGATCATTGAGAAATTCACTGTGCAAGCACATTGGAAATAGAATGGAGAGATAGCAATAGTAATATCTGAAGTTCAGAAACGGGCTGGAAAATAAACCTTATCTGGATTGGAAGAGAGAAAGAAAGTGTTGCAGTGTTATAATGTGCTGTGAACTGCAAAGGACAACCAAATGCCATCCAGAAGTCCATGTTACCCCTGCTATCTGTAATCCTTCAGTACCTTGTACTGCAACCAAAGTATAAGATTTTTTTTTAATTACACATATTTTCCCAGGCATTTCAAGTTCTCTTCTATTGCCCAGGTGTGTTTGCACACTTTTATATGGATGGTATTCGATACCTAGTACCTGAAATGCCAGACAAAGAATATAAGCCATATCTAATTTACCTGAATGCAATGGGAGAATAGAATAGAATAGAATAGAATAGAATAGAATAGAATAGAATAGAATAGAATAGAATAGAATAGGATACTCCATTGGTTGAAGTTGGACCCCCCACCCCACCCCACCCCGAAATTACCTGATTTCAAAGCAAGCATGAAATTCTGGCTAGGTTTCTTTGCCTTGAGAGGAGCATGTTCTTTTCTTCTGTTGATGTAAGCAAAATCCATGGTTTCAGCCATAGCCTAGAAGAAAATCTGGCATTCAGAGTTAAGCTATAATGGGATATCATGCATAAGTGAAAGCTTGAATGCAAAAGAAAGCTGTGGATTATGTTGGTTTCCAGTATACACAAGAACTCAGCATGAATGGCAAACCTCCAGGAATGTACTTGTTAACAGATCTGAAGATAGGAGTACTTTCCTCAATGACAGATCCCCATCTTTCCAAAGATCCTCTGAAATCGAATTAGAATGGCTGCTGTTAGTTTATTAGCTTCCTGACAGACCCTGGCCTGCTCATCTGCTAAAGTAGCTTCTAAGCTCTTCTACCAAGGAATGGCTCTTCTACTCAGCTCTAAGAAAAAAAAAAAATTAAAGAAAGGTGTTTTGGATTCACTTTTCCTAAATGCAGAATACAAAGAACTTAACAAAATACTGTGAAACTTAAGAATGTAAGTAATGGTTTAACAATTTACACTGTGTTATATTTGGGGAAGATTTGCATAAAAAATTCCCAGATGTCAAGATATTTAAAAACTAGTTATTTTAATAAGAGGAGGAAGAAAGTGTGCAAAGCAGGCAATCTAAACACATGTATCAGAATCATGAATAAAAATGTTGGCTGTGAATTAAGTTCTAGTCCCACTACATCTGGAAGTGATTACATTGAGGAAGGCTGGCTTAAATGTATAATGTGGGTTGATCTCACCATGTTGAGAATTCTAAAAATGTTTGACTTTCAAGTATTTGTGATTTTGGTCATATTTTAAATATTGATTTTTGTAGCAAAGGAAAAAGAAAACCCACTTCCATCTGACTGCCTAGTCTACGTTCTCTTAATTGTTTTTTGCTCTGAAAAAATTACACATAAAGAAAAATGTTAAAGCATGCTTTTGGCTGTCATGGTTTATGGATTTGGATAGCCAGAGCTCTTGTGTGTTCCATCCCAAGAGCTCTACTGCATTAAACCAAACTCCAGTCTACCCAGTAATCTCTTTTTCTGGGTTGGCAACTAGTTGCAGGCCAGTAGCTAAATCTGAAAGTAACAAATAGTCATTAATAGCCATATCCTTCATATTTTTAGAACACAAGAACCTTCAGGATCATCTCCTGTGACTAGATCCCCACCTAACCTTTGCATGCATCCCAGGTAGGAATGTTTAGGTTCTGTGGGAGGTTCATGAGATAGGGGCCTGGAGAAGTAGCTAGATGTAGAGTTATTTGGTGATTGAGGTGGCATACAGATTGATTGATTATTGACTGATTGATTGATTGATTGATTGATTGATTTGAGGTACTCATGGTGAACCCAGGCAGCCTTTATAGTTTGTGTGTTTTGGATTTTGACATTAATTGTGGTTTTAGTAGGTGATGGATTTTATGGCTTGGATTTGTGGGATGAGTTTGATTTATGTTTTATTGAATTGTATTGCTGTGAACTGCCATGTGTGTAATGATTTGATGGTGTACAAATTTAGGTAATGAATAAATAAGAACTGATACAGCAAACTCAACTGTGAGTACACCAGCCTTTATTCCTTTGCATTTTTTTCCCCACAAAGGACACAGGTATCCACAATTGTGCCAGTTTGATCATTAATCTCTCTTGCTGGTTACTCCCATCATTTATAATTTAATGTAAGAGTGGGGAATTGTGAGAATGCTCAGCATCTCCACCAAATTGTAATTCTCAGGGATCTTTGTAAGAGGGTATCTAGGTGCCAAGGTATCATAAGATAACTCTATCATTTAATCATTAAAAAACCCACTAGTATTATTAGGAAGCAGTAATGAGAGTATGCACCCAAAGATTATCTCCAGGTAATCTGGGAGGTGTAAATGAAATAGTGACAGCACCAGTAGAGGGTCAGCTTTAGAATTAAGCCATTCATTTTGCCAAAGATTCCTTAGCTATAGTGGCCTACCCTCCAGTATGGCTGAAAATTTATTTTTTTCTCCATGGTGATTCACTGAGGGGTGGCCACGCCACACTGCTGAAGCCTTGGCCAAGGAAAGCATTGTAACAAACTCACCCTTTCATCAAAGTGGCCTATCACTCTTGGAAAATACATTGTGATGAATGTGATTACAATGATTTCAGGAATGTAGAAAGCTTATCGCCAGTTCTGCCCTGGAGAGAGCTTTGATCTACATGGTGTGGGGATCCTTTCTCACACTATGTAAGCTATGAGATAAACATCAATCAGAGACAGATGATAAGCCTTGTTTGACAGCCAGCCAGCGCATATGATTCACTCTGAGTTTTAGATGTAGAATTCTCTTTTCCCCTTCTATTTAGCTCTTGGGATCTATTACACTCCTGTTTTACTCTTAATGACATGCTACTATAAGCAAACACAAACACACACTGCCAATCAGAACATATCCAGCCCTAAAATTTGTGATGCTGCCACAGGCCTATAATAAGCAATTCCCAATAAAACATCTATAGTAATGGCCAATCATTTTTTTTATTTGAGAAGAAATATCTATCCTTAAGGGTCAATTGTATATTATGGAAGTATTATGTGTACATTATTAGTGATCCTGTAAAATTTATCCAGCCACTAGCATAAGTTTTAAATAATATACTCCTACAGATCTGAGTTAAGTACTTTTTTACCCACTGTTTGGTGTCATGGGAAAAAGAAGATGATCACTTCACAGCCCATTCTAAGCTACAGACTGAGTCCTACAGCACAAAGGGCTTACAAAGTAATGAATCCATGCAGTCACTCCTATTTCCAATCCCTGTCCCAACATTCCAGTTTGATAGAATCTTATATGAATTCCAGAGAATGGCAGCCTCAGTCCTAGAAGATCTGATGTTTATACTGATAACCTATCTTGTGGGCACCCAAGGCTGTCTCTGGGAAAGCTGGTAATATCTCATGGTCTCAAGTCAGGGAAAGTAACATCTAATAAAGATAGATAAGTTATGTTACAGCTGGTAAAGTCAGATGAAGTAGGTCAAATCTAGGCAAGATAAGCAAAATCTCATAAAAAATTCTATTGCACGGAGACCAGAATGAAACAGATCTTGGATAGCACATATAAGTCTTCAGCAAAGACAAGGATGGTACTCCAGATATTGCTGCATTGTGTTGTTAATATGCTATACATTGTTGGGCTGAGCATATTCAATTGGAGAAATAAATTTGATCTTAAAAGATGTTTGGAATATATTTGCTGCTACAAAGTAATAAGCTTAACTTTAATATTGATTGAGAAGATTGATAAATAAATAATGTTTGTAGATATTTGGCTAAACCACATAGCCCAGTACAGAAGATGCCTTACATGATAGTCTATTTCAGTGGAGTGCAAAAGCTTCACATAGCAGAATCCTGGGTTTGATTCCTGGCTTTGGTTTCCCAGGTAAAGAGAGAAAATTGATATCTGAGAAGCAGTGCCATAACCAGATAAAACAACTGAATGGCCAAGAGCCTCACTTGGAAACTAAGTGCTAATTTTGCCTAATGCTTCATATTCTGGGGCGGCTCTACTCAGGCCTCTGCTTCTATTTACCGTATAATTATTTTTTCAGAAGATCTTCCATTGGTCTCTGCATGCAGTTTGCTTCCTTGCCTCTGTACGTGAAAATCAGTATGTGATGACAATTGAATTAGGTCACCTGGATTCTACATTTCATTCATTCATGCTCACTTAGTGACCTATAAAGTTGTTGTGAAGATAAAATGGGGACACAGGAACTGTATACACTACCCAGAAGGGTGGAATAAAAATGTAGTAAATCAGTTAATATCTTTGCATGGTGTAATAGGTAGCAGAAATACAAGAATGATTATTAATAATGGATAGCAACTGCAAGAAATAGTTTCAGCAGTGGTGGTTCAATTTAACACTTTAGCAGATTAAATGGTATGCAGACTGTGGAGAAATGGGATCAGTCTTTGAATTTGGAATAATCTTTACCTGATTATGCCTTGGAATACATTAAAAAATCCCCTTTTGTGCTGATGGGAATCCAATAGTGTAAGAATGATGCCAGGGACTGTCTTCTGCTACTGCAGAGTTATTTTTCCTGCCGCATGCTATTGTGTTGAATACAAAGGAATTTAAGAGCAATTCTTTTCTCTTTGTGGATTTAATCAGAAGACAAGATCAAGCTGATAGAGCCCATTTCTCTTTACATGTATATATGGATAAGAGCTTTTATCAGCTTGCTGATGAGTAAACATGGATAGGATATGATTGTACCACAGCTACACTTCTGGAATTATCATGAAAGCCATGTTACCCAATGATTTCGGAGCTTCGCTATGAAGTCATAAGCCATTTCAATTCATTAAAGACTAAGTCAAAGTAGATAACAGTCTCCAAATATCAGTGATCAGTACATGAATTATGGATAGGACTGACAGAAGGAAATATTCATATGGTGGAAAGTATGTGAAATTGTGCATTGATATTACCCAGTAATGCTTAAAGCTACAGAGGAAAACTGTTGTTTTGAAACTATGGTGGAATGGAACGTTAAACAAAGCTAAATCCCCCATGGCATGTTTATAGCAGTATGGCTTTGATGTACTGAGAATTAGGTAATTCAGACTGTGAAGCTGAAACTTCAACTATCTAATGCTTTAGAGAGTAAACTCTTTAAAACAAGTATGCCAGCATGACATGGTATCGCATATCCATGCAAACTATAAAATGTGCCTATTTACTGTGGAACTTGACTTGTGAATTTACTGACTTGGGTTTTGCACTAGCTCTGGATACTCTTAGCCTGGCTTGAACTTTCTCTTGCTCAGCCCCTCCCATTCAGATGTTCTCAGCAAATACCAGTCTTTTAGGTAGTGTTTATTTTGTCAGCATATAAATCATTTTTAAATCACAGCAGGATTGCTATGTTAAACCTCAAATCCAAAGGAAAGCAACTTTTTTTTTTTTGGCAGTTATCAGTTCCAAAACCTTGGAATGATGCAGCTAAAATAATTCCAATTAAGCTTCTTTTGATTTTGGTGAGAGAATATGTGTTTAACTTTACAACTGATATTAGTGGTTCCAACATCTAACATTATTGAGGTTCTTGGCCAGCTCTGGTGTTGTCTCTTGAGCGGGAGGCTATATTACATGAGGAAGGGGGTCCATGACTTGGAGATGTGTGTTAGAGTATCCCAACAAAATGAAACGTTTAGGATCTTTGTCCATCAGTTTCAAAGCACAGGAGTCTCATAGCTGGGGCAGCAGGATTTTTTTTTTTAAAGGCTCCCTTCCAATGATGATACTCCATAGAAGTTTATTCTCATTTGAGCATTTTTGGAAGAGACAATACTAGTGGGGAGAAGAGCTTCGCTATGGTCTCTTTCCATATTACCTGGGATGATAGGAAGGAGCAGGACTTCTCGAGGCCTGATGAGGTGGCTGCCCCACATGCTGGATGCTATGTAAAACTACTGTGTGAACTACTACCTCAGGTAGCAAATGCTGGTAGAAAATAGTAACAGCCTCCTGATTGCTTTTCCTGAGCTTCCTCAGCCTTCTGGCTTGTCTTCTGTACTGGACAACCTTTCTATATGCCATATAGCTTTTCTGAACACTTAAACTGATCATATGATGAATTAATATGGAAGCGAGATTCAAGTAGCAGCCCAGTCTATTTCTGTATATTGAGTGAAGGTGGGGAGGTACCATATTATCCTTCAGTTACAATGGACTAACCTTTGAACTAGTAATACTGTAGTCTCCTGTACATAGTCAGCCATTCATGAATAGTCAGCCATTCATCTCTGCTAAGTGATCTGCACCCCTTAAACTGGGAATGGACAACTTGCATCAGCTTGAGGTCCACACCAAAATTTGTGCCACATGTCAAGGACACATTCAACAAGTAGACAGGCTCAGGCTATTTGGGGGACAGATTTTCAGGAGTTTTAGCCCATGAGATTGGTTTCTTAAGCATTGGCAAGTCCTAAACCATGCAGAGTGCTTAAAAAACGGAGCAAAACAAAGCCTCTGGAGGTCACAGAATGGTTGCTTGCAGGCTTCATATAGCCTCTGAATGCCTGTCAGACTCTAGATGATCTAAGATGCCCTGGAGGATGCATTTCATTGCTACCATTGAACTCAGGTTCAGCTTCCAGTTCTATACATAGAAGAGTCTGCGGGTGAAATGTGTTCTGCCTCAACATTGCAGCAAAGTCTGATATACTGGCCTGCATGCAGCAGTAGCTTCACTCTAAGCCATGCTTGTTATTTTTGCTAGGATTTCATTGTTTGTAGCCTTGTAGCTTTCACTGGATATGACAATAGAAAGATGGGATATAAAATTTTAAATAGGGGACCTTCAGCATGGCATTCAGTGATAAAATACATTTCTGTCCAAAAAACATTTACAGTATTGTTCAAGATCAGTGTTAGCAATGATGGAATAATGGCATGGATCCCAAGGAAAGTCAGCTTCAGCTTATTTGAGAATTATGTTATTGGAAATAATATTCATAGAGTAAGACATTATGAAAATACTAGATTTTATGCTACTAGCTCTGCATGAACAGCTTTCTTCTGATGTATGGTTTTGAGCCTAAGACAAGTTGTAATCTAAAGAAGTTAATGGAAGAAAGGTTTCTGTCTGCTTATTGCCCCAACAATCCCCTTTGCTTTTTGAAAACTTTCTCTAGAGGATTGAGGAAGTTCCTGAACAATGCCTAATGGAATGGGTAGAGACTGGGACAGGAGGCTTCAGTCAAAATCAGACTGACAATGAAGTAATGTAAAGAAGGTTTCCATCTGTTCTTCCTCTTCATTGCTCCTACATGGCACCTCACACTGTTCAGGAAAATCCCTAACTAACCAGAGAAGCTTGGGTGGAAGGCACAGGTGGTAGTGAAATATATGTGTGAGGAGACAACTAGGGGATAGAATTTTTTTTCCCATTTACTTTCTTAAACAAAAAATAATAATAATTTCTCAAGTTCACAAGGGAACTTCAGTGGACAAAATACCAGCTGTCCATTTTTAAATTTTCATTCATCTCCCAATATGGGTGTTGTTTCCAACAGTACATTGAGTAGTAAATTAGGCATGTATAATAGGAAATAAGTCTCACAGAGCAAAGAATTTCTAAATAAACCTGATCTGGCCAAAAGTCAAAATTTGAGGCCAGTTAGTTTAATCCTAGTCTGTAATTGTGTCTAATCATGTTCATACATCCCTCTTTCTCATTTAAATAGTATTTGGAAGTTGGAAGAGGAAAGATTGGCTATTTTGTTCATGTCTGATACTCTGTAACGCAGAGATCAATTGTGTTGTGCTTGATGTTCTTTATAAATCTGCAGGAAGATGATTTTGGCTAGACTGTTCCTATCCTTTCATTTTTAAATTTGCAGGGTTCCTAGATGGCAGTTAATATACTTGTTCTGTTTTTATGCTAGGATAACTGATAAGTATTGGTAGGATAATTCATTAGATTTTTCTCTTCATTCCATCATTTGTTCACTAAAGTCATTAGTCGCAGTTCCATTACATGACACCTCTTATTGTTTCATAGTTTTGCCATTTAGCATGGGTATGGGGGTGGGGGCAAATGGTGTCATGAACTCTTTGGGGAAATGACATGAATGACATACTGTACATCATTTGCATCATGATGTCATGAGGAGTCTGACCCAAATTGTATAATTCCCATCATTTACCTGATGACATAATAGCAAAAGTGAAGTTATTGTGGCTTCTACCGGATGCCAGTGCATTAGAGATCCACCATTTTTTAAAATCTTCCACATTCTATAATTATGCATAAGAACATTAAAAGAAAGCATTGAACAATGTCATTATAAGGCTGCTTTAGAATAGGTCTATGTTTAAAACTGATTACTTCCATTGCCTAATAGTAATACTATTATAAGCTGTCCCTAAGTAAGTAAGTTAGTTCCAAAGTGATCCAATTTCCACAGTCTGAGTAATTTATATTCACACACATGTACTTGTTTCCCTGGGAAAGTATAAGAGGCTTAAATGTATTGCATAATTGTTATCCTCTGGAAATCCTGCTCTTCCTTAAATTTCATTTGGGCATTGCTGGTTTAGCACATTTGGGGTTGACATATGCAAACTTAATGGTGGAAGCATACTTTTACTTAAAAAAGAAAAGAAAGGAAAAAGATAGTGAAACATAGGATTTAGCTCCAGTCATGATTTATGCACTTGCAAGATATGATTACATTTAGACTTTCAAATAATTTGCTCAGGCAGGTGGTCCAGTAGCATGTATGAAAATCTCCTATACTTATCAGCTTTTTAAAGTTAGAAGTACTGGTAGGTTTTTTCCTATCCTTTAATTATGTTATAAAAAGACATCATAAATTAAAAAGACATGCAGTTATTCCATGTTGTCTCTTTGACCATGTATCCAGTTACATGTAATGTTCCTATATTTAAATCTTCTGCAAATAATAACAACAATAACAATTTTTTAAACATACACAGCCCCACCAGTGGTAATATTAGTTGGTGTGAGGTTTTATAGCACCTAGCATCTGAAATGTAAAATGTAACTCATGTTTTAGGCAGTTACAGAAAACAGTCCCGAATCTCATTAGGAAATCACTGGGGACATCCTGTAATTGTAAACTTTCTCTGTTAAAAGTCCAGACTCGGCATAATTTTCTGCAAAACTTCAGCATTCTGATAACAGCTGAGGGAACTTTTACTTCAGATTCTTCCTGGATAACATTAGCATGAAGCCTTGTTGCCAGCATGACTATATTAAGAACAGCTCTTACCACAAGAATATTTAGAAGTGCTGGGCTCTTCTCTTCTCTTCTCTTCTCTTCTCTTCTCTTCTCTTCTCTTCTCTTCTCTTCTCTTCTCTTCTCTTCTCTTCTCTTCTCTTCTCTCCTCTCCTCTCCTCTTCTCTTCTTCTTGTAATAATATATATTTGCCTGTGGCAATCAGCAAGCATCAGTGGTTTGTTCTACATGAGCTGGCTTTTTGAGCTGAAGTTGGAAATGATTGAAAAATACATTTATGACCATAAAATGATTTTCATGGGCAACATGGTAGTCTCCTTTATGTATAACATAATTGCTGTTATTGTTTAATTACCATAGGACCAGCAACGTCCTGGGAAGAAAAACTTATCTTGATGGTAATGGAAACTAGTCTTCCAAGGCTAATTCCAGGTTTGGATATGGGAGCAGGTTTTTTTGTATTGCAGCCCATTTTGAAGGTGAGAAGGCATCAGTAGTGATGTATTCCTGGTAGTGCTTTCTCCTTTCTCTGCATATCAGGGAAGCAGATTAGAAGTTCCATTTCTACTTAGTGGTAAACCATAGTTAGTTACTGAAAATTATGTGGCAAGCTGTCATTTGTCAGAAATGTGGATTAGATATCCTAGATTGTGGACAAATTAGTTAGCGATTAAGTAGAAATAGAAGCTTTTAATTGCTACCCTTTGGGTATTGAGGATAGAATATGTAAAACTAAGCCTTGTGTCTACTCATCTTCATAATAACAAGCCATAGTTAATTGATACATTTGGATTTGGTGTGGACACAAAGTGACACATGCAGAGCCGCAGCTAATATACATAAAGTAAGCACAATATAATTTGCTTGTTTGCACAATGATGTATTGATATAGTCTTTAAGAAGTGGTAGACTGCAGTACAGAAAAGGACTGGAAGAATACCTTTCCTGCCATTTTCCATTCTACAGCTTTAATGGAACAGTTTATGAAGTTAAGCTGATTGAAGTTTGCATGGTAGCAGTAGCAACTGAAAAAGGGTAAGGGTCTTCCCTGTATTTTTCATTCTTGGGAGGTAATTTGGTGTAATAACGAATCTTAGTTTTGTTTGATTTGAGAGTTAGCTTTTATCAGAGGAAAGTAAGATGTTTCCCTCAACGCATATGGAAAGGTTAGTATATTACACAAAGCCTTAAGACTAATCGTTTGGTTTTGCCTTAACATAAGCATACAATCAGCTATAGTGTTTATAAAATATGGTTTAGGGCTAAGCATTGCTAATTCAGCCAATTGTGAGCAATACCTTTAGTGATTAATTAGACTATGGGTTAGCATTATATGCAAGTCCCTATCTGTTAAATATAGAGCACAATCAGTTAGCTGGGGGTATGAAAGGGGTGAACAGGCAATTAAAAGGTAAAAGACTTGGATGGTGACATTTAAATCAACTAAGTTGCTTATTTGTGTCTTTCATAGGACACAATTACCCAGAGGGATGGGGTTCACACAACAACCTAGATTAAGATATGGTTATTACTTTGTGGTTTAGTATGTTCTATGAACTCTGCCAGTGTCTCCACTTCATTGTTT
The DNA here is from genome assembly GCF_059951505.1 of Python bivittatus. NCBI lineage: Eukaryota > Metazoa > Chordata > Lepidosauria > Squamata > Pythonidae > Python > Python bivittatus. The sequence continues at coordinate 1,424,048 of NW_028277113.1, forward strand.
TTATTGTTATTATGTAAAAACAAATGCTTAAACATACAAAATTAAAAAGGAAGATAAACCAACAGCAAAAGCAAATCCAATAACCTGAGAATAAAAATGGAAAGTGCATATGTGAGCTTAAATAGAAATAGAAACATTGTACACATATTCATATTTAATATTTTGGTTCTGAATGACATTTGTAAAGATGAAAATAATCTATTAGGAAAAGAATTTTTAATATAGTTAATAAATGGTAGTTACATTTGAGTAAATTTGTTCTTATGCCTTCATAGTTTTTAGATTTTTTTTTCAGCCAGAGCAATTTTCTGTGCTTTTAAATACCAATCACCCAGTGAAAACACTATCTTAATTTTCCAATGATTGTGTTAACAAAATGTTTCATCAGTTTAAATGCCTTAGGAAATATAGATGATAGTTCCATCTGAGGATTCATTATAAAGATTGTCAGGTGGTTTTCTTAGGGTTTCTTTCTTCTTCTTCTTCTTCTTCTTCTTCTTCTTCTTCTTCTTCTTCTTCTTCTTCTTCTTCTTCTTCTTCTTCTTCTTCTTCTTCTTCTTCTTCTTCTTCTTCTTCTTCTTCTTCTTCTTCTTCTTCTTTTACCTTTTAATCTAAAGGTCTGGCTCAGTTAGATGTTTCTGCCAAAGATATGAGCCAATTTGCTTACAACCTGCAGAGGCATCTGTGGTGGTGGCAGTGAGGAGGAGGGGGCTTAAGGAGGGCAAATGATAAGAACAGCATCACATGGTGACCTCTCACTCTTTTATATGGTTTTGTGATATTGCATGGACATACAAGAAGGTTAGAGCTTGCATTGTGACAGCACAAAAATCCTTTCATCATTTTGCTCTTGTGGATGCTTTTGTGACCCTAACTTTTGATAAAAGCAGGAGGGACAGTGATCTGAGCTGAAGACAAATATGGATTTCAAGGATGATGGGCAATTGAATGTTTTGCCTATAAAGGGTACAAAACTAGGTCTCAGCATTTCTAAAACTGGAACTCAGATAGTGGAACAATTCACTCTTTGCATCCAGAGGATGTTGGTACATTCCAATAAAGGGTTTGTTTTCAGGGGTTGTGCTCACCTGTTGAACTCCATAGTCAACAAGTAATATTTGAAAGGGATGAAACTTTCAACTGAGTAAGATTTAGAGAATTACCAAGAGATGCTGTAATTTCCAAAGCAAGCTAAAACGTGGCCAGGAAACAATTTACCCTGGAAATTAATACAGAAGGCTTTTGTAGAAACTATTATCATCTTAGTCTTGTGCAGTCACCTTCCATCCTGGATATCATTATATAAGAAGGGATAGTCTCTACCAAAACTTGGTTGTAGAAAGAAAATTTAAAGAACCTTTTGCCTGCATCTTATCCTAGAATAACATGGCTAAAGTGATATGATTTTGGGGTCAGCTGGCAGCCATGGAGAAAAAGATTTCCTAATAATGAAGTCCTATATATGCACTTAAAAATAATTTCATAGTCTCCAGTGGTGCTTACTCTCTAGTAAGTTTAGAATTTCAGGTTACACAGATTGGGCTGCAAAACAGTTTTCACAAAAGTAGATTGTGAAGGCTTAAAATGAGGCAGGTGAGGATTTCCCATGTCTTTACTTCAGTCCTTGATATCGACAAATATGACATATGCACCTGTTGGCAACTTGAATTTTTTCAGTACAGCATAGTATTTACATTAAATTATTGCAGTAATCTTCCATTAAATAAACAGTAAAGACAATTGATCTATGCAAAATGTATGCAGGCCCTGGAGTTCTTGCATTGTGTTAAGTGAGAAAAGCAAAAATCATGGATACACTCTTTACACTAAGCTATACTATCGTCAGCTCAATTTTAGCTTAGTTTGATGTATGAATCCAAGCATTCCTGATTTGTTATCTGAGGTTTATGCATAGGCAACCTTTTTGCAACTGGTTGCTTTCAGTATTTTTTCAACTACTGAGTGCCAGAAAAGATGTGATCATGATGATATGATGAAATCATCAAAAGGGACAGAGATGGAGTTTCCTGGCATTGTTTTTGATGTGTAAATATACGCATGTTTGCATATGCATACACATGTAAAATAGATATGTTAAAGATTCCATGCATCTCTTTTACTGCATCACTATAATTCAGTAGTTTACAACATAATATGAGGGTGTACTGGATCACAAAATGGCTGTGGGAATAAATGCAGCTTGCATGTATGAAGTAGACTGCGGTGGTTTCTTCAACAAGCCATTGTTGAAAGGAACAGTGGTTTAATGGTGAGTGCAAAGTAGGAAGGTTGATTGTCACATTGATTGTAGTGTATCATTTGGCCTAATGTAAATGCTAGGCCCATGTACAGAACTTTCTCGAGTGGCAGTCTTGATATCTGCTGCCCTGTTGAAACTTGGCTGTTGATAGCTCTCTTCAGTGTGTTAGCAGGTGAAGGATGCATGTTTGCTGTGCAGGCAGTGGTGACTGTACAAGTCCCCAGCGAGTCTTCCATTTGGCCTTATAGCTCTGGAAGCTAATATAAAAATACAGCAGAGTGATCCTTTGCTTACTCTGAAGAGTGACCCTCTATGAATAACTTGAATTCTGACCAGAGATTTGCAGTTAATAATTGAAAATATATCTTTCGGTAGGACATCCCTAGGTTTGTGCATGTAATGACATGCAGAGAACTTCCCACTTGCTCATGACAGATGTAGTGAACCCTCTTCCCTTTGTCAAATGTTTTGTATCAGCAGTTGCTGAAATTAGAATGTAACAAAGCTGAAGCTTTAAGCTGATGATGACAGGAAGCATAAGTGAAAAGATTGGAAAATGAGGAAGGCTTGGTGTGTGGAAAGGAACCTCTGTGATAAATTAGAATAAATGAAAAAGTGGTGGGTGGAGGAGGGGGGCAGGAATATATGAAAAGAGTAGGTCTCTCAAGCCACAAGTGAGGGCAAACCAGAGGAAGAAAAAAATGAAGTCAGGAAATTGCCAAAGGAAAGGAACTGTTTCTTAACTTTCACGTTTCAGACAGGATACTAGTTGGCATGAGGCTTAGATGACTGCTCAGTTTTACTGGCAGGATGTATAATTTTCCCTGGCAGTCCTGTGCTCTGTTCTCCTTGCCTCATCACAAGGAATTTGAAGGGGTGCAGGCAAAACAGCAAACGTGCAGAAAACAAATCTTCCTCTCCAGCACACTGTCCAAAGTCCAGAAAAATGCAGTGCCAAGAGCCTCAGCAGTTCTTTCACAGATAGGCATGCCTGTAGCTTGAAGGCCTGGCCTGCTTTCCTCATGCACATTGCCACTTCCACTTTGGCTGTGGATTCTGGCCCCAACAACTTTTTGCACTGAATGCAGTCCCTGCTCCATCATTGCTCTGCGGCTGCTCTTTTGCCATCACCTAACCTGCTGGAGCTGGTCTAAAATCCTACGAAGAATCCTTTGGAGCCTCCCATTCCATTGTGCCAATTGGCTGATGCGTTAAGTGAATGTGTATATCCCACCCTAAATCCTAAACATGCAGCTACTTTTAGGAGTGGGTTACAGGAACTGCCTCTTGTCCTCTCAGTGTAGCACCATGATGGAAGAAGCGGCCATGGGGATATTGTACTCTTAGCAGGATTTGCAGGATAAGCTCCCTTTGTTTAAAAGGAATGTTCCAAACAGTGATTTTCAGAGATATTTCCATCACAAAGATTGTACAAGGCAAGGTGGGAGAGTGACCATCCAATCAGCTTACCAAATTACTTTTATTTATATACTTGAGCAAGTTTATCTATCTCACTTCAGTCAGCAACTTATTGCAAAGTTGGCGGAGGAGGATTGGAGCTGAGAGGTTCCCAAAGGCTTAGTCAATAGTGTATGGGTATAATCATGCTTCTCTTTTAATCTTGCAGCTTTTTAACAGCAGTGTTTTTCTTGCCTTTTGCTTCCAAGAGGTTAAGCAGTAGGCAGGGACTGATGATTAAAAGATCTGATGATTTTTAAGTAGGGGCACTAGGACCCTTAATCAGGATTAGGATTGTGGTCTGGAGAGGAGGCAGATTTAACTTTTCCTGTACATACTGTGCTCTTGATTCAAATAGCTGCCTCCTTCTGAAGCTATCATTCTCCCTAGAAGAGTAGCTGTCAACATGATCAGTATGTTTTCCAAAATGGTTTACCAGACCATTAGAAATAGAAGACACCTTCCTTTTTTTTTGAATCTGGGCACTTAGTGTATGTTGTCAGGTTTGTGTCAGTGAACATGAATTGGTGTTGGTGAGAGAGATGGAAGTATTGCAGAAAATTTGCTGGATGATCATATTCTTAAGGTTTGGCTGTGAATTTTATTTTTCATAACCCTTGTCATAAGTAAAAGTGACTGGTATAGCCATCTCTAGCTTGTTGCCTTTTAGATGTCTAGTGACTACAACTCTTCTAATCCCTCATCAGTGTGGACAAAAATACTGTTGACTGAATTATGGTAATTGTTCTCCCACAGAAAGGAGAACATATGTTGAACGTGTTGGGTTAGTTTGTCATGTATCTATTGCTATGGGTATCGAAGGTTAACATGCCTCATAAATTAGTTAATACTACCCTGGTTGGCTTCCTATATCTACTGCATAAACAAAAAAGCTATTTTCATTTTTGTTTTATACTTTTTTAATGGAAATTATGGGATATATTTTAAAATAATAAATCAAAAGGCACTTCAGATATCTGTAATGTACCCTTCATTGAATAATATAGGCTGATTAGTGCTGTAGAGAGATCTGAGTTGGCACTTATATTTTCAAAAGATCTACAGCCATTTTTTCCCCCTGCATAGTGTTTTTTTAACACCTGACACACAACATAATGTACATCTGTTGAAAGCCACTACAATAATCCACAGATAAAATATGCATTTTAAGGAATTGATGCAATCATGGTGCTCCTATTCAGACTGGTAGGATGGTAGTGTAGAAAGGATTTAACTCTTCCCTCATATCATTTTGCCATGGAACATCACCTTCTCCAGTTGATAGTTGCCCAAGTATACATGATAACTGATTATCTCAAACTGGAGGTTCTTTTTCTGCCTTCCCCACTGCCCTCACTACAGTTGCTATCCTAAATGGGGAAAAATAGGGCCTCTCTCAATGGCTGGTTAGTTGAGATTCATTTTGCAGTTACACAGATTGATAAGGTTCATAGTAGACACATAATCATGGAATGCAATAAATTATATTTCTATAACCAAATAGCTGTCCTTATATTTTTTGAAAATTTTTATGGAGGAAGACCATGATATAAATCTTCATGTCTTCCTTCACTTCTCTTAATAATCATCTGGGAAGACTAAAACTAAAAGGCTCAATGAGATAGCCTCAATCCATAGAAGAACTGTTTGCAAACATTAAAGGGAGAAAGGGGATCAGATCCTCTTTTCAGTAATCACAGTGTTACAGAACCAGAATATTCCATCTCTTTTCCCAGAATACCTATCCCTTCCTGTTAAGCTCCTCTCTTTTTCTCTGATCTTCCTGCAACAAAGGAACACTTCTCAATTGTTTGTTTGTTTGTTTGCTTTGGCTTGGGTAGACACACATACCATTAATTATTCTACCTGCAGAATAAAAAGAGAAAAATGAATAAATAATTCCTGAACATTAGTTTTTTATATATTAAACAAAAACAGGGCTTTTCCATGCTGTAGCATTCAGCCATTTGTCTCCCATGGGCAAACCAGCTAGAAAACAAGACAGTATAAGAAATCCTTTCTGGATTTCAACTGCTTCCTTTGCCTTGGCCTCAGTCGGTGACAGTCACTGGCTTTATCATGGTGGGTATGACTAGGAGATCAAAGCCCCACCCCTACTGAATGTATACTGCATGCAAATAAAAAGAAGCAGGGCTTCAATTGTCTGTACACAGTGGCCATTTTGAAGTCTCTGACTGCCTCTGCCTCAGTTTCAGCTTGGTGTTCTAGACATTTACACAGCCTGATTAATGGATTCTCCTGCTTCCTTACCCCTCCTGGATCTGTCTGTTTGCTTGTTTGTTTTAAAGGAAAGAAAGAAAATACCACGCTTCTACCATGCTTGCTGTCACTAGGTCTAGAAGGGAAAGTAACAACAGTCTTGTTAATTTCACCTTGTTCAATAACATTCACCTTGTTCAATAACAAGTCCATTGTTTCACTGTTCCATCAAAGAACTTGCCCCTTTTCCCCCACCCCAAAAGTCCAGCTTTTCAGCTTTCCACTGGTGAACCTGTAAGAAAAAAGTCAGGGGCAGCAACCAGAGACTGGAGAGGGGACAGCATTCATGCCATAGGTGGAGTGGAGTGACTGGTTTACAAGGCATTGAAGTGCAGCATGCAAACCAGAGCCCACAGCTTGAGCCAGCTTAAGATGAAAAGCACTACATTTAACAGAGGGTAGAAAAAACAGGCAGACGTTGCATTAGCTGTTGGCTGGGGGTGGGTTGAAGATGACATCATTCCTGCCCCCCCCCAGAAATGGTGCATTTTTTGTGCTTGTATTAGGGTAAGCTGGAAGTGTGGGACCACCCTTAGTCTTGCATATGTGTATGTAATTGTTATACAATTAGATTATTAAGTTTAACAATATTGTTAATTTGGACAAACAATAACAAAGAGAAATGAAGGATATAAGTGAGTATAAAGGTAATACTAATTAGCTTGGTTCCTGATAATTTCATAGACACATCATTTTCTTGGCAGCAGCATGGAATTTGTCACTGCCTTCTTCCAGACTCTTTTTTTCAATTTCTCTATCTAGCCTACCTTCCTGATATTTCTCGGTGGAAATTTGCAGTCCAGATTTGGTGGAAATATATTTGTTCAAATACAGAAGGAAGTGAATGCTCTTCAGACCATGGCAGAACTGCCAGAGTATTGGTGTCTTTCCAACTTTATAGTAGTTCTGGTGGCCAGAAATCATGCCCCTGCCGTGTTATTCCATTTGTTACTTCTGACTCAATAGGGTCCCCCTGCCCCCTTTGTTCAAATGCATCTTACATGCAACCTTTGGGTTTTCCCAGCTAGAACCATTGAGTTTGTGGGCAGATGCTGCTTGGCACAAGAAGGACGCTTGAGCTCATTGACAAGACCTAGTTAATAGAATCAGTAGATGAAATCAAAATGTGAAAGGACTGGAAATGAAACATATTTTGGGTGACTCTGTCTAATCCAGCGGTCATTCAAAAAAGCAGGTAGATGTTTAGTGCCCCTCTCACCTGCATCCCCCATGGCTGAGTTTCTTTATCTCAGTTAAATACCCTTCATTCTTGTGAAAAAGTAGTAGTATTCAAATATAATAGTATAATTTATGGCCGGGTTGCAAAATCTCTTCTGGCACTATGCAATCTACTTGCTTCTGCTGACCATCCTGTTTTTGGAAGAGAAATCAGAGCCCTATGTCTCAAAGATGCTGATTAGGTTTTGGTGCTCTGCTCTCTTGAAATATACATTTACCTTATTTCCACCCCCAACTCCCAAATCATCATGTGCATTTTGCTGTTAGGTAGGTGGGAAGGGAAGGGAAGGGAAAGGCACATTGCACAAAAGCTGGTTTGTGTTATCTAGGCATCACCAGGCAAACAAATAGAGGCTTAATTGGGGATTGACTATCTAGAAGCAAATATAACTCTTGCTTTTGTTTAATACATTGCTCTTGCTGATTTGCAAAACTGCTGTGAAATGAAATGTGACTGGATGGGCATGAACATGTTATTTTCTTTATGCAATAAACTCACAGTGACCTACATGGATGAAATGGAGTGGCACTAATGTTGTTAGGTTTTAGTGACTGTTCTTCTGACCAAAATGGGCTGATCATCCTTTGGGGGCGGGGTTAATATGGGGTCCATTTTAATTTCATTAAGTATTTCATAGGAGGTTTGTTACCATTTTAATTCTTTCACTAAAGCAGCTGTATTATATTCATTATCATGAATGCTTGTGCAGTGTAAGTGGCTAGAAAATCTTTATTCCCTAAAACAGAGATAGACACATACTCACTGGGGGAACCACTAACTCTTAAGCAAATCTTTCGGAACAGGTGAAAACCACAAGTTCCTCTTCTAAATTACAGGAAGTATAGGAAAGAATAAACATGCATGAACTAATGTGCCTAAGTTATGATTTGACAAAAGCTTACATCCAAAGCTTACAGTTACAGCGTATTCTCTTACTTCACCCTGCTGTGCCCCAGCTTATTTTCCTGGTTTGTTAACTAATATCAAGTCAGAATTCTTTGGTTCTGATGTTGCAGGGAGGTTAAGGATGAAGTTGGCATCCTGGAGGAGCAAAGGAAGGGAGAAGGAACATGTACACATGGCATTTCACCACCGCTTCATCAAATATATTTCATGAAATCTTGGGAGATTGTCCAGTATATTTCAGAAGAAAGATGTCCATCTGAAATAAAAAAAATGAAATTAGTTTGCCTGGAATGCAATTTGGGATGCATGGAAAGTTTCACTCAAGTAAACATCTGTAGGAATGCTGAGGGAAAATTAAATGAAGATAAATTAAGCAGGTTTTTTTCAGGATTTGAGATAAGATCGCCCATTCCTATTTGAATGTCATTGTATATGTACATACTCAGAGAAAAATAAACAATTGCTCTTTTTTATAACCGCAGGGGAATTTTCCTTCTTCCTTATATTAAGGTGAAATGGTTTGAATGGTATATGAAAGAAGATACATAGGAAATTTGTACGTCGGGGCATTTGAAGAGGGCAGGGATCCTGATTGATGTTTATTTCTCAAGTAACTAAGTCCAAGTTTATTATAGAGAGGAAGAGAGGTGTGTGATAGCTAGTGTTCTCAAACCACTGCTATCCAGATTTAAGAGTTGTAGAAAGGAGCCAAATTGGGGAAGACTAGTGTAGATCTATCGCCAAACATTCTTAGAAATTGCCATATTGGTGGGGCAAGAAGTCTTTAATGGAACAGAATATATTTTATTATGACCAAAGACCAGAAACAAATCTTTAATGGAGACTCTTATTAAACTAGAAACATTTTAAAGGAAGCCATGATAATGTATCACTATGGAATGGAGATTTACAACATTTGGGGCTCAAGGATCTGCATTTACAATACTCTATGAAGTATTATGTTTTAATAATCACATTTAATAATTTCCCCATTCTGACAGAATTAAAATCCACTAGCAACTCAGGTTGTACAGTAGAAGATCATAGTGAAAATGTTACTTTAGTTTGCAGTTATAAAATGGCTGGGTTGCATTCAAATACAGGCTGAGCTCACACATCCTGCTAAGTCTAAAAGTGCTTTGGGCTTAGCTTTATGGATGAACCCAGCCAACTTGATTTACAGCTTAGCAGGTTGCATTGATGAGGACAACAGGGCTGAAACAGTCTTGTTCATGCTTTACTACTACTTTATTAAATGGGATTGAATTATTCATGACTAATTTACTTTATTTCAGTGGGATCAAAAACACGATTGAGAAATTTAGTCTGGATGCAGCCCACTGTTCTCTCTCTCTATTTGAGTATTGCTTGTATATTATGTGAGAAGAACAAAGTAATTTAGTGTTCATTTTACTGGTAACCTTATTTGGGGGATGACCCTCTCTTGTTTCTCATTTCCAGAGCTCCAACATGGGAGGCAAACTGAGCAAGAAGAAGAAGGGTTATAATGTGAATGATGAAAAGACCAAAGACAAAGACAAGAAGGCTGAGGGAACAGCAGCTGAGGAAGGGGAGGCTCCGAAAGAGAATGAGCAAAGCCAGCAGACTACCACAGAAACTGCAGAAGTGAAGGAGAATAACAAAGAGGAGATGGGAGACAAGGATGCCCAGGTAGCTGCCAACAAGACAGAAGAGAAGGAAGGGGAGAAAGGTGTAAGCCCAGAAGAACCGAAGAAGCCAGAGCCAGAGAAGCCGGATGCTCTGGGCGACGCAAAGGCAGAGCCTCCGAAGAGCACTGAAACCTCTAAGGAGGAGCCGAGCTCAGATGCTCCTCCAGCCAGCAGTGACACCCCTAAATCCTCAGAGCCCAGTGGTGATGCAAAAGCTTCCCAGCCTTCAGAGGTCACAGCTACTAGTAAAGGAGATGACAAGGGCAAGGAGGAAGGGGAAGCCAAAAAGACTGAGGCTCCTGCAGTCCAAGAAACTAAAAGCGATGTGGCCCAAGCTTCAGACTCAAAACCCAGCAGCAGCAACGAGGCTGCGCCTTCTTCCAAGGAGACCCCGCCAACAACAGAAGCACCTAGTTCTACTCCTAAGGCCTCAGAGCCTGCAGCCCCACCAGAGGAAGCGAAACCATCTGAAGCTCCGGCAGCAAATTCGGATCAAACCATAGCAGTGAAGGATTAAATTGGACAGCCTATTGCAAAACAAAACAAAATTAACCACTTAAAACAACCTGTGTCTTTTTTTTTATTATCTTTTTTTCCCCAGCTCTACTAACTTGTTACGTAGCTGAACTGTATTGCCCAAGAGAGAAAGCAAGCAAGAAGTGTCCCATTAAGTTGAGGGGGATGGGGGGATGGCTGACATGGGGTAATCTAAATAGTATTTTTGTGGGGGAAATATCTAATATAGTTTCTGCCAACTTTCCAAAAATCTCTGCATTTCATTAAGAAGACAACCCAGATTGTCTGGAAGTGCAGTATGCCTCTTTCTCTTCTCCTTCTCCTTCTCTTCCTCTTCCTCCTGACCTGCTCTAAATGCACTCCACTTATCTTTTCCTTCCTTTTCCCTAGTAGGGATTGGGAGCAATGATAGAATTAATTCTGCCTTCTGGGCCAGTGCCACACCAATCAAATCTTTATAAAAGCAGTATTTCTTGTGGGTTCTTTTAAAATTTTATTTACAGGCTTTATCATTTTGTATTTTTTATGCAGTGGATGAATGGCAACTTTCAGACAAAACTCACATAGCTGTCCACATTTTTTCTCAATGCCAATCCTGCAATTATTCTTCCCCAAATATTTTTTGGGAGTTAAAAAATAGTTAAAAAAAGCATTCTCATCCTACTTAGCCTACCTAGATTTCTCATGACGAGTTTAATGCATGTCTGTGGTTGAGTGCACCTGTAGTTCTGTTTATTGGTCAGTGAAAATGAAAAAAAAAAAATCTGCATTCATTGCAGTTCCAGTTTCTCTTCCATTCTGTGTCACAGACACCAATACACCTCTCATTGGAAATAAACAAAAGAAAAAGCAAAATGTACAATGGATGCATTGAAATTATATGTAATTGTATAAATGGTGCAACAGTAATAAAAGTTAAATAATTTAAAAAACATTTCAGGTGTTAGCGGTTGCAATTTTATTTAGATTAACTTTTCTTGCTAATAGTGAGCCATTGTGGTATGGTGGTTAAAATGCTGGACTAGGGGCAGGGAGACCCAGATTCTAGTCCTTAGGAACAGAAGCCAGCTGGGTGCTATTTGTCCAATCACTCTTTCTCAGCCCAAATCAGTATCAGGTTCTGCCACAAGCCAGCAAAAAACAAAACCCTCGTTCCATCATGCATTGATCATTTCACTATGTGAGCTAAAGAGCATATAGTGTAAAAGTGGCCACAGTAGTCAGATATGGACCCTTCCCTTCTGGTTATGAAATTATGGTACATTCCTCTGAAAGGAGACCCTGTGCTCTTTTGCCAAATTAGAATTTAGCAAAGTCAAAAAGATTGGGATTTTCCATTTGCAGGCTTTTGTTCAGAATGTTGACCAGATTGAGACATGTCACCAAGGGAAGAGAGGCAAGCTGAGATCAAGGCAAAGCAGAGCAGAGAAACAGACTGAAAATGGATTGGGGCAGTTGGGAATCCGAGAAAACACATGTATGGTCAGAAAGCAAAATTATAGGAGGAACTGCCTTAGGACTTGTTTATGAGCCATACCATGCACAGATCCATTGCGCAGATAAAACCAAGTAAGAAGTAAAGAGCTTTTCTATAGAAGCAGGGATGCATAGTGACTGCGTGACGACATGGGGCAGTGCAAATTGTCAATACACTTGGACTCTGAAACATTTGATTTCTTTAGTGATACAGTGGCTCAAACAGCAGGGCTGCAGCTGGCCACCAAAGGTACTGCTGTAATCTTGCCTGGGCACTTTGAGGGAGCAGTTGTGGCTGTTATCAGTGAGTATACTGACTCAGTGGCACCACTTGTGTGAAAAATTATGTCTCAGTTGCCTATATCTGGAGATTGCTGTCTATAGCTTTTCCAGAGTTGATGTTCTGAAAATACAGTGGACTTCTAACTCTCTCAGCCTTCTTAGCAATAGAATTAGGGGAGTCAAAATCTAACACATATGGAAGTCACCAAATTGAGAAAGAACCACTAATTCAGAAGACATTGTGCATAAAGAGGGCAAAACGAATGTATAATCTGTTTCATGCTGTGTGCAGATATATTATGAACTAGAGGAAAAAATACTTTGATGCACCCATAGAAAATGTGAATGCCTTCAGAGGAGGACTACCAAGATAGTGATGGGACTTAAACTCCTGTGAGGAATGATTAAAGGAACCGGGTATGTTTAGTCTGTGGAAGACAAGTCTGGGAGATGACATGAAAGCAATCTTCAGATATCTAAAGGGTTGGCATATAGAAGAGGGAAGGGATTTGTTCTCCGTTGCCCCAGATGGCAGGACTAGAATCAAGAGACTGAAACTACAGGGAAGTAGATTCAAGGAGATACAGGAATTTCCTGATGGTAAAACCTGTGGAACAGGCAGCCTCATGAAGTGATATGTTCCTTCTAATTGGAAATCTTTAAAAAGAGGCTAGATAGCCATTTGTCCAAATCGTTTTAGGGGATCATGCACTGAGCAGGAGGTTGGATCAGGCGGCCTCTAAGGTCTCTTCCAACTCTGATTCTATGTTCAAGGAGCATCTATAAATGTAGAGATATATAAATATATCTGGGCTGCAAAACTCCAGAGGGCTACTAGATGGCAGCAAAGAGATACAGCTCTAATTCTTTGCTATCATCTAATGCTTGTCTGCAGTTTTGTGGCCCAAATATGATAGCTCTAATAAATGAGATAAATAAAATAAGGACTGCAGCTAAATGGCATTTAGACAAGCATATAAAAGTATATTAAATAACTCCTTTCCTTTCATGTATTAACTATACTCCCATAGTTTAACATCAGTGTTCCCCACCTAATTTTTTAATAAATTATATGATATATTAATAGTATAGTTTAAAGGCAAGAGCAGTAGACACACACTTCTATTTACATCCCAAATATTTAGTGAAATGAGGATGTATTTATCATCCAAATGAGACCAGTGAAGAACAGAGCTCTTAAAAGAATCCTATTCCACTCTTCAAGGACCTACCCTTAGAAAAAGCTGATCCTGATTTTCAGAAACACAGCACTAGCAACAGTCTTTGTCAACAAAATTGAAACCCTTGAAGGCTCGTACAGGAAAGACAGTTTTCTGAGATAATGTCCAGGCCATGGAGGGCTTTAAATGTCACATCCAGCTGTTTCTACTGGCCTCTGCAAATGTAAGCATGCCAGTGTTTCAGAATGAATGGGATATGTTTCCTACCTCGTTGGCATTTTATGTGTACTGAAGGTTCTGGATCATTTTCAAAATTGGTTGCACCAAGACTGCATTATAGTTACTAGATGTTACAAGAGTATAACTGGCATTAGCTGCAGGTGGCAAATAATAAAGCATTCTGGGTTGCAGTTGACATTCAGAAGCTAACAGTTATGGTGCAATCCAAAACAAACTTATATCATATGGCAGAGTGATTCAATTCCAAATGGATAGCTCCCCAACTAGCCAGTCCAGTGAGTACCCAGGTATCATAATTCAGGACACTCTGGATTCACTCTTTGCCCTTCTACCCCATGAGTGCATCCTTGAGTCTATATGTTCTCCAGGAAACTGATACTAATTAGCACATCAATGGTATATAATTCCATATCACCAGATGACCTTTCCCAACAATTTAGTGTAGATTTTAAAACATAAAAAAGATAAAGCTGGATTTTGTAGATCTCACATTGTAATTATGGACAGTATCAAAAATCTCAAGAATTGTGCAATGTCAACAATGTCTAGGACCAATACTTCAAGAAAGGACCTGCTGCTGATCAGTGATGCCCACTCTTGACCTAAAATGTGGCCAAGAAAGAAGTTAACCTTACTAAGATGTAAGAGAATCAAGAGTGCCAGCCTCCCAATTTTTCCCAGGATAGATAATTAACCAAAGTTATGGAAAACCTCTCTGTCCTTAAACCAGACCTAAAACCAGCATGGAATAGATGTTAATAATGTAATAACATATGGAATCATTGGGACTAGTTTATAATTACTGAGATCAGCAGAGTGGTGGCTTGGAATTCATCCAGTCACAAGCTCTGACTTCACTATTTGCCAACTGGGCTAACCTTGCATGACCAGGAAAGCTGATAGTAAATGTCATAGCTCAAATATTTCAAGATCCCTATTACCTATTGTGTCTCTATCATTCATCCAAGCTAACAGCTATGTGGTGTAGAAAGCTAACTTTAACATGCCATGAGTCCTTCACTTGAGAGTGAATATATGAAGTCTGGACAAATAGAGTCCAAATTAGCAAGGACTAGGAGATAATTTGACATTCCAGGTTTTTAGTGGGAAGAATTACTCAAGGCAAGAAATGCACTAAGTTATAGCAGTGCTCTACATAACAGCTCTGCTTAAAAGAGCATGAAGTGACTGTTTATGGCAAAGACCAAATGGGTAGTTGCATGAGCAGTGACTATGCAGCCTCAGAACATAAAAATGTAGAAGAGATTTGCTTAAAATGGAAGAAGAGAATATTTACTTATGAGTCTATTCTCGCTAATAAAGTATAGCATTTGCCTTAAAAGATCTAAAAGTTAAACTAGAAGTGGGAGTTCATAATGAAGCTAGCGATTTGTTTAAGAGTTTGAAAGACTATGCCCATCACATGTTGAACTCTGTGCTGCCTACAACTGGGACAATGGCAGTAGACATCCAACTACCTTAGCCATATCACAGTGTGAAATACAGAAGTCATACATCAGATATGTCCCAGCCCAAATAGAAAAGCCTTCTAGATCAGAAAAGTATTGAAAACATAGGCAAAAAAAAAGCCTTGTGAGTTCTGGTAATTTCAGTCTAAAGCAGTCTGGATCTCTGGAAACCAACTCCTCCTTTCCCCATTACTCTTTCAATTTTTGCATAGACATATCTTCTGTTTTTTTGTAATCTTATTTCAAAATAAAAGATGTAGTGAAGCCTGATTTTAATAGACTGACTGGAAGGAGGAATGTCTCTTATTCCCCAAGTCTGTTGAGTCAAAGACTATGTCATTGTGCAGCACAGATTATGCAAATTATGTCCTTTGTGTCATCTGTGGCTTAAAGTGTATTCAATTGAAGTCCATAAAAATCCAGGTTTTTCACTATGTTTCGGGAAAGAGAAACAGATAAAAATGAATCAAGCTGAAAAATAGTTTCATAGACTGATTACATTTTAGCCATTCACTTCATAATCCTGAAGATTCCCATTCAAAGATAGAGACCTGATCTTGGAAAAGTTAGCTTTGTCAAAGTCTTACTGAAATTAATGAATTGTTAGGTTGTGAAATGGTTGCACAACTTTGGTGAAGAAATTATTTGCATGTAATGGCACCTTTTGATCTATCACCTCCTACAATGTGATTCAATAACTTACATCCAAATTTCAAAATCATTCAACTGCTAGTTGCTGGAATCTACACAATAGTACAATCAGCCTTTCTTATAGACATCATGGAGGCAACTGATTGATCAACATAATTGTGTATTGAAATTAAGATAGGTTTTAAAAAAAAAACTAGAACCAGGCAGAATTTTTTTCTGAGTTGACTGTGAGCTAATTTCTGGCACCAAAAGCAAATATAAGGTTCAGTGATTGTGCAGAGACATCTTGTTCATTAATTTTAAGCATGTGCTTGCTGCTCTAACACTATTTTGTACTTCGCTTTACTTGATAGACCTTGCTTGCCTGAAGTCTGTCCACTGTTGGTGTTGTGGTGAAAAACTCACAAACACACCAAGACAATAATTGTATTAAAACTAGCAGGTTACAATGAGTCACTGTTCTGTTGCTATCAAGAGTGAAGAACACCAGAGGCTGGATAACAGAGTTCTTACAGTATATAGGGTAAAGATTAAAGATAAAGTGTACATTTGATGATTGCTAAATAATTGTTTTACAACAAGAGATACAGATAGGGGTGCACAGAAATCTGGGCTGTTCTGTGTCCAGAGCGGGTTATTTTGAAATGCAGGGCACTTAGCCTTTGAAAAATGTGAATGCTTTCATGCTGATTGTTCTTCTAACATCCCACTATGAATGGAGGAACTGTAAACACCACATTATCAGAATCCTTGAAAACGTTACAATTCATGGAGACAGTTTGTGAATCAGATTGATATTACAGAGGTTACAAAATCCAGGAAGGTGTTGTCATGTAGGAGTAATTGTGGCATGTTTAATGGAGGCAATTTCTAGTAATTAAATTCACTGCAGTTGGGTATATTGGCCTTTTCATTATACAACCAACCAAAGACAGAAAACACTCAAATTTCACGAATTCATTAACGCTGTATGCAGAATAGGAATAAAATTCCTTCCTCCTATAAAATTAAACTTCCCTCCTCAGTGTAGATGTTCCTCTGAAGAACCTGATCCCAAACCTTTGGGCCATTCTCAATGTCATCATTCCTCTTTGAGTAGATGTAAGCAGAACATGAAGAATGTGCATCAGTAGTTTACATTTGAATATGGTACAGAATGATTAAACTAGACCTTTGCCCTTGAATGAGCCTTCAAATAAACATCCAGGAAAGAATCTATACCTTTTAAGGATATATAAAGCAAAAGAAGTAAAGAAGTAGTTAAATAATTGGAATCAATTGCCATTTGTCAGTGTTTTGTTTAAAGCTGTTGCCAGGAATATTTCACTGATCAACCACAATGTAGTGCTTAAGGACTCTGGAAAATCTCATGGGTTTGTGGATGTTTGCTGGCAATCTCATGCGTTCATTATAAAGAAAAAAATGCAGTAGGCCATAAATAGGTATAACATATTTGGACTGCACAGATACGCCTGGGCTATGTCAGTTTGCCACCTTGTAGTGGTCATCTGGATGTTTGCATCCCAGATTTAAGGTCAGTCTACACTAGCCTGGCATGCTGGATAGGGAATTCTGGGAGCTGAAGTCCACATGTCTTAAAATAGCCAAGGTTAAGAAGCACTGGCCTAGACAAAATTGTAGAAGAATGTTTTTCCAGTGAAACATGCACAAGCAATACTTTGGAAAAAATATCACTTTGCCATTAATCAGGGAATGCACATCTTTGTAATTAAGCTTTGGAGCTTGCCACGCCTATCATGTGTGATCTCCTGTAATGCCCTCGCATTCTCCTAATGCAAGACAAGGGTTAACTCAGCGTGTCTTTACACAGAAGGAGGGACAGAAAGCTAGAACGTGGAGAGAGAGGTGAGAGGAGAGTTGACAGTAAACATTTAGAGCAAAAAGAAGAGGAGATAAGCAGAACATATGAAAAGAAAAGAAAAAAGGAAAGGACACCTGTGGCTGTTTGAAAAAGTAAATTATTCTGCAAATAAACAAGGAGTTCTGTACCTGTGAAGAGAAGCAACTTTGTATCCCATATTACCTATTCATGTGTTATGGTTAAATAAACAAATTTAATTGTTTCTATACATTTGGTCCTCTGAGTAAAGGAGAGAGGTATAAAATTATCTCCCCTTCTCCGCTATTAAGATGCAAATATTACCAAGAACCAGAAAGAGGTAAGATAATATCAGTGTACAAATTCTAAATACATTACTTTGGAATGATGACAGCAAGGAAAAATAAGGAGAAATTATGCCACTCCTTATCAAAGGAACCTAGTTTTGCCATATGGTATCTTCAGTATGCTCGGAAATCGTCTTTTTAGGCCAAAGGTTATTGAAGAGAGACGTTGAAGACATTGAGAATCTAGCAGCATCTAGCCAAGCTTGGCTGAGATTGAAAAGGTAAGCAAGGGTTGGTTAGTGTACGGATAGGAGATCATCATGAAATCCCAGCCCCGTAGGTTAGAAGTTGAAAAATATCTCAAAAGAAGATGTTACCCTTTCCACTCCACCTACTGTGATAGTGGGAAAGTGCCTGTTTGCAAAATCAGTGATGTGCTACTTCCACGATTCTTGCATTTATAATTTGTAATAACATTAAGTATAATACAAAGCAGACACCTTCAATGGGGTTTTTGTTTAATTATATATGAAAAAAGAAAAAAGGGGGGAAATCCTGTATCTCTCACTTGTAAATAAAGCAGTTACGTGTGTGTGTGTATCTTGTTATAAAATTAAATTATTAACTTTTAAGTCAGTTTACCTAATGGTATAAAACAAATGGGAATATTGCAACATAAACTAATAAAATGCAGTTCAAATTTCAGACCAGTACTCTGGTCAGGATTCCCAGCAATAAAATATTTTTTCAGATTAAAAAAAAAATATTTCACCAACCAATTGTGCTACTGACAGGGAATAGGTATTTTTTCCAGTCTTGCAGCACTGAGCTTTTTACAATCAAATCATTAAAGCAATGTCTGCTGTGCTTGTGTAATTTCCAAATTATTGGCATATGATTCAAAAGAATGTGAGCATTTACAAAAGTCAGTGTGTCTTCCAGAATGTACATAAAATAACTTTTGTCCGAAAGCAAGCCACTATAACACAAACTAGAGATGTACAAAATCCACCAATTCAGCAATGGAACATTCTGGAGAACTCTGAAGCAGTCTGTTCTCCTCCCAGATAATGCTGAAAATCTTTCTGGATTATGACATTCTAGTTTCTGGAAATAAATCCTCTGAACCAGAAGCCTGAAACACTGAAACATCTAAAAGACTGAAACATTTTGGCCCAGCCATGTTGAAATGATTCTGGTTCTAAGGATTTGCTTCTGGAAACCATTAAATGGCAATGGTTGGCATGGTCTGGAGGAGAACAGAATGTTCTGGATTTCAATGGAAGTTTCTGTTCTTGAATCAGTGAGTTGCACGTCCATATACAACACCATATCAAATGAATAAATGTTGCATTTTGAGTACACCATCTGAACAATAACCTGTACCTATCAAATTTTTCTTCAAAAGAAACATTAATGTCCCAAAGATACAAAATAATAAATGTATTGATTAATTATCATTTTAAATCTATAAAAATGTGACATAAAGGCCATATTTGGACAATATATGGCTCTGCAGGACTCGAGAAGCTATGCACATTAATCATCAGCTCCTACTACAGAGGAAACACCACAACAACCATTTATCAACAACATAAGTGGATATTGTGGAAGTGCATTTTTCCCATTGTGTTTTGCTACCACCTCCCACCCTTGAATGTCACACTGAGTGGTCTCATTACTGCTCCTTCCATACTGGCTGGCTGGGGTTTTAACTTTTGTTTCCCCTTGCTAGAGAAAGAAACCACAGGGTGGAGAATGAATGAAGGTAGAGGGACCTTGGCTTGCTAGTGTTTTATGTGCATTCCCATTGGCAGATGGGAGGGAGTGTTGGTTAGCAACATGGAAAGATGGAATTAACCTGTGGAGACATTAACCCACCTCCATAAAACTGATGCAGAAGCTAAGAGAGGTGACAGTGGCGTAGAAATGCTAATTGGTGCCAGTATGATCTCCCACCAACATTCATGTATCAGACCCACCAATTTTACATTCCATGCCTCCCTATAAATCTGAACATCTCATTTAGTGTTAGTCTTACAAATAATTATAAATGGCTATAATAGGCTTATTATTTAGCAAATAGCATATTAACCCTTCTAATATTAGACGGAGTTCTGAAGATGTTAAAAGATGCTTTAATTGAGTACAGGTAGTTCTTGCTTAACAACAATAATTGGGACTGGAATTTCCATTGCTAAATGATGTAAAGTGCAGCATCACATGACCAAGCTGCTTAGCAACGGCAGTCCCATTAGTCTCCAGTTACCATTGTTAAGTGAATCACCGTGGGTTGTTAAATGAGGATGTCATGTGGTCTCCATTTGAGACCTCCTGCCAGCTTCCCCATTGACTTTGCTTCTCAGAAGCTGGCAGGGAAGGTTGCAAATTGTGATCACATGACTGTGGGACACTGCAATGGTCAGAACTTTGAGGACCAGTCATAAATACCACTTGTTCAGCACCACTGTAAGTTTGAACAGTCACTGAAAAAGTGGTTGTTAACCAAGGACTACATTTATATTGCTACCCTGAACATTTTGGCAAATAGTATCTGTGCTGCAGCTCCTCAAATTAGCAGTGATTATTAAATTTATTTATTTATTTATTTATTTGTTTGTTTGTTTGTTTATTTATTTATTTATCAAATTTGTATAGCTGCCCATCTCACAGAAAAGTGACTCTAATGATTCAAACTCCTTCATCTTGAAGGTAGTAAGAGTCTGGCAAGATTGATGTCAAGCCTAGCCCAAGGAACTCCAAGAGACAATGCAAATTCAGTTCAGCTATGTTTATTAGCTACAACCTCTAGCAAGAATCTTCCCAGACTGAAACCCCATGTCCCAAGTCAGCCGGCCACAACAGTGTGAATTTCTCAGGGAGGTGCCAGTCTCATCCTCTTGTAGCACCCATGCTCCTCCGGTGAGCTAAGAAAATGTTTATCTTCCTGAGCCTGGCCTTCATAATTCCATTCCATCACAGAGAAGGGATAACCACAACTTTGTAGACTTTCAGATTTGTGGGGATATACATGTTGTATTGATTGAGCATTTTAGTATGCAGCTGTCCCAGAGCTTGGCTGGCCTTGCTGATCCCGGAGTCAATTTCTTTGTCCAAAGACCCATCACTCAAGATGATGCTTCCCAAGTATTTGAAGCTGTTTACATTTGTCAGCTGGGTGTCGTCAAAAGTGATTTTTTGTTCTGTGGGTTGGTATTTGGCACAGGCTGGTAAAGTACTTCAGTCTTGTTCAGGCTGATGGGCTGAAGAGCATAGCAGTGTCTGAAAATTTGTTCAGCATCAACTGTAGATATATCAACTGTCTTTGTGTGCCAGGAGTGCATAGTCATCAGGATAGAGGGTTTCTTGGAAGACTATATGGAGGGACTTTGTGCGTTCAAGCGGCAAAGGTCAAAGAAAGAGCTGTCCAATCGGTACCTGATGTACACTCCCTCCTTCAGACCTTGGACAGCACATGACAACATGCAAGTGAAGAACAAATTGAACAGGACTGTGGCTAGTGCACAACCCTGCTTTACCCCATTGGAAATGGCAAATGCAGCTGATGTATCACCATTATAAAGGACCTGTCCTGTCATTCTGTGGTGGAGCAGCTGAAAAAACTTCATGAATTTCCTCAGGCATCCATAATGTCTCAGGATGATCCAGAGAGCCTCCCAGTTTACAGTGTCAAATGCCTTTGACAGGTCAATGAAGTCAGAGTAAAGAGGCTTGTTCTGCTTGATACACTTCTGGGCTTGCCTCACAGCAAATATCATGTCTGCTGTACTCCATTCTGACTAAAAGTCACACTGCGCCTCTGGGAGATTCCTTTCTGAGACAGCGACAAGTCTGTTCAGGAGAATGTGGGCAAAAATCTTGCCTTCAATGGACAGCAGCGAGATACCCCTGTAGTTTCCACAGTCTGATTTGCTTCCCTTATTTTTATAGAGAGCCACGATGAGGGCATTGCGGAAGTCGTCAGGCATCTCCTCTGTGGACCAAATGTCTTCCAGGATGTCTTGGAATGCCTGTAAGGTGTTTGGGTCTAGTGCTTTGTAGATTTCAGCAGGAATGCCATCCTGTCCTGTTGCTTTCTTTGCATTCATCTATGAGATCGCTTTCTTGACCTCATCAGTAGAGGGAGGCAGGTCTAGAGCATCCAAGACTGGCAGCTGAGAAATCTTCTGTAAGACGTCAGGATCAACTGTTGACCTATTGAATCTATTGAATAGGTTCAAAAAGTGTTCAGCCCAGTAGTTTTTCAGCCGCTGCCTGTGTTACAGCTACTTGGAGCCACAGATGAGAGCTGAGTACCAGGTGGGGATCAAAGGTGAAGGAGCAGCCCTAAAAAGGGCATGGCAGACCCCTCCACCCAAGGTGCTACCCCTCCCTGGGCACCCCATATACCCCAGAGCTAATATAAAAGTATAGAAAATTCCATACTTTCTAAGGTATTTAGATTAGAGTAGTAAGTGAATTTTTTTTATGGGGGGGGCAGGCTTCTCTTGGTCGCCTGAGACAGAACAGCAATGGATACCCAGGGAATCCACAACAAGCCAACATTTTGTCAGAATGACAAAACATGCATCATAATGTTACAATGCAAGTGCCACTCCTTACCTACCTGCCTGCACCACTGCATCACAAGTACAAACAGGCTCGAATTTGTGTTGCAATGTCATGATGTACTTTTCATCATTTGCCCCTCCCACAATGGGTGCCCAAGATCAGTTCATTGTGTTCTCAGTGTATTCTTTGGATTCAAGCTGTTAAGCACCTTTCTACACAGAGGCCCAAACATCTCAATTCTAAATGTTGGGGATAAGCAGCAGGGGAGGCTTCGGGTATTTTTACTCTATTACAGCAGAGATATTATCACAATATTATTTAAATTTAGCACATATCTAAATCACTCTGGGCTTCTGAAAAGATGTAAACTTCTCCTTTACTACTGTGGTTTCTAGAATTAGATTAAGGAGGGAAAAACACAAAACACCAGCAAGAGAATAAAAATATCCATTTCCCCCTCCCCCCAAATTTAAATAGAACAATATGTATAGCAAATAGAAGCATCTTTTAATGGACTGGCTAGATGGTTAAAATATAGAAAGAATTTGAACTAAGCAGATGCTTTTCAAGGTGATTTCCAGAAAACTGCAGTGCTAAGAAGCTTATCAGGTCTTTCTCACGATAATAACCATCATGATAGACAAGCTTCTCTGCAAATTTGCTCGACATTAGTTTTTCCTTAAAATGGTCAGCTGAGGGGAAGGGCCATTGATGGATACTTTTAGCTTCTTACACCAAGGCTTCTTTAACCATAGTTTGAATAAATCACATTAAGTCACATTAAGCCTTAGCACAACATGTAAATTCAGCCAATATCGCTGAGTTCCAGTGGCCTTTCTAGTACTCAACAGGACATTCCAGCTAGAAAAACTTTTCTTAAAAATGTGCTTTCCAAATATGTTGGGACGAGTCTCAGAACTCCTAGGTAGCCTGGCCATTGGTTATGTTATCTGAAATTCTGGGAATTGAGTCCCAACACATCTGGAAGACTCCAGGTTATGGAGGCCTCCTCTAGCTGTTAATTGTGGAAAGACATTTTCTATTACTTTCATGTTATTTTCTAGCCTTAATAGGGCTACACTTCAGAGCTGTTAGGGAGAGGATGCAAGGAGAATACATTTCCCCACTGGAAATAGCACAGCGTTCCCCAGACACCACTGGGGGATATAAATTCTGTCCTCCTTGCAATTATTTTGGTACAAAGATGGCTGGATGATTCTAGAAGATGCTCCAAGCTGCACACAGGTTAATGACCACAGGCTAGTCAAATGTGGTCTTAAGCAACTTACATGTTGCTATGACACATGTAAGCAGAAGTCAAAGACCCCTATGCTAATAAGCAGCAGTTCAAGCTTCAAAAAGCTGGGCTTTTTTATTCTAATAACCCTGTGTTCTGAAGCAACATATTACAAACTGACAAATCCCGAAGAGATTACAAAAGATATCACATGTCTATGAGCTAAATGCATTGTTGTTTTAAGCAATATCTGATTTATTATCCAAATTTTGTCAGCTATACCACTTTTTTTTTTCCCTTTCTGAAATAAAAGCACATATCACTGAACACACATTTTCCTGGTTGAAAAGGAAACAGGCCAACGCAGTGTCAATCATTTTGGTAAAAAGTAGGAAATGTAAGTATATGTTAAACCCAAATAACCTTCCTGGGCTCTGTCTTCTAAAGTTATTATTTCATTGTTTTGATAGAAATTATACATATACATTATACATGGGTAAAACACGTTTTATATACATAGATAAGACATATTTTAAAGATTTTCACTTCTCAGTATTTGAACAAAATTTTCAACAGATGTTAAATAACTGGAATCCCTTGGCACTCTGCTTTCTGGAACTTAGCATCATTTTCCACTTGAAGAGACAACAGTAGGAATTACTGTGCCTGTCCTAACTAGAGAACAGTTGAACACACTAAGACTTCCTTCTGACTAAACATGCAGAAGATTGCTTTACTGAAAATGACTGTAACGTCTTTATTATCAACAGGCAAGCCCTCGGATAGTGCTAATTCATTCTTTCCCAACCCAATGACCTCCAGGTGTGTGGACATACTGACTGGGAATTGTGGAAGCTGTAGTCCAACACACTTGGAAGGTATTAGGAAAGGCAAGACTTGCTTGTTTATAAAGAAGTTCTTTTCAGTGTGCATTTACTATTCCAGCCCACTTAACAACCTTTCCAATTAACCGAAACACTCAGGTTACAATTTGATACAGACTGACTGGGAGTAAGTCCCATTGAACTCATGGGCCTTATTTAGCTGTGTTGACAGATGTCAGTTTCCTTTAAGGCTATATTTAATCTGCTAACTCCAAGTCTAGCCCAATTAGATGTGGTTTGGCAGCTATTATGTGGTTTTGTATCTATGGTGGCCTAAAGTTATAGCTGGTAGTTATAGTTACAGCTGTAACACCAAGCTTTATGTCATAGATACAAAAGTGTCTTTGCTTATAAATGCCAACAACTTAAGCAAAATGGCTGCCTTTGTGAAACTGTTTACTCTCAGGATCCTACCGTTCAGAACAGTCTTCTAATCATATATAGTTGTCTTCTATAACACTCAAATCAGATGGCAAAAACCATAAGAGTATATTGATTCCCAAATTATAATTTTATTTACCAGATGACTCCTCTTCTTCCCTAAACTTCCCAGTCACAGATTTCTCACATATGACCTAAAATACCAAATCATGAAAATACACTGGAAACTTTCTCTCAAATTAATTTATGGATTTTCAATTACAGGGGGGTGTCACATCACAAAAGGGACCTGCCAATCAAACAGACAGTCCCTCTCCCCTATATATATATTTCTCTAAGGAAAAGAGGCATTTTTCCTTAGAGAAATTATCCGGCTATAATTCTGAGAGCTTAGGTTAAAGCCTGGTGACCTCTGTTTTAGTGAAACATAAGATGTGTTGCTGTGGTATGTATATACATCATGCCTTGTTGGCAGATAGGACAACACAAAATGAGAGAGATCAGAACAATGGCTGTATGCATAAGCTCAGTGCATTAAATTGGAAACCATCCAGAAAACTGTAGTAGTGTTGCCAAGATAGAATCCAAGAGACCCTGTGGCCTACCAAGATGAGTTATCACATATTTATATAGACAGGCAGAACTTTTCTAACTGACTGAATGCAAGGCTTGTGCTAGGGGGACTTTCGATGGCATGTTCTCAATTATCTATAAGCTTTTTGGCCAGTGTGCTATCTCTAGATGATGATGATGATGATGATGATGATGATGATGATGATGATGACGACAACACATAGGGACTGTGGTTGAAAATCGCAACCAGAGATGAAAGTGGTTGGAAGAAAGATAATTGCTGGGGTGGGATAATAAGCTTCTTCATTCATATTTCTTCACATGAACCCAGGCCCAAATCTCCTGGTTCCAATCTTGAACTGTGAACATGGCCCTGTTCCTTTAGACTGACGTAATTATATAAGGCCACTGTTCAGAGTGTAATTGTGAGATGATATGATGAAAATGGATGAGTTATCATATATTTATATAGACAGAACTTTTCTAACATTGACTGAATGCAAGGCTTGTGCTAGGGAGACTTTCGATGGCATGTTCTCAATTATCTGTAAGCTTTTTGGGCAGCCTGCTATCTCTAGATGATGATGATGATACAATCCCAAAACATCTGGAGTATCACTTGAGACCATCGGCATTGACAAAATCACCATCAGTCAATTGCAAAAGGCAGCTTTACTTGGAACAGCTTACAACCTGTGACAATACCTTTAATACCATCAAACAACATCTGCCTATCCCAGGTCCTTGAGAAGGACTCGATGTGGATAAAAATGCCAAATTCAGTTTAAACATCTGGCTGACTGTGCAACCAACAATAATAAATATAATTATATCCACATTCTAACTTTCTTCCAGGAACTCAAGATGCACAAAAGTCTACCATCTTAACCAATACAGCACTCTTTCTCCTGAGTCCATTGCTTCTGAAGGGAATATTATAGCAAAACTGCAATAAATAAATAGATCTAATGAAATATTTATTTATTTATTTATTTATTTATTTATTTATTTATTTATGAGATGTCTACTGTCTGAAACTGCAAGGACTTCAGGCAGCTTATAGAATTTACATACAAAATGCAAAATAAATCAATACGATTTTAATTAAAATAGTAATCCTATTAAAGTATTGTTAAATTATTGAATATAGATCCACCAGTATAATAAATCCCTGAAGGACAAGCTATTGCAAAGGAGGGGAACTGCTACAGAGAATGCTCACTGATGGCCCTCTCCCACCAGAAGTGCTACAGACTCTTAGCAGGCAATCCCTATTTGTTTGGGTAGGAGGGACAGAAACACTTCAGTTGCCCAGGCCCCAAGCCATATACAGCTTTGTAAATTGTGACCGGCACCTTGAACTGTACTTGGTAACCTAGGATAATCAATGCAGCTTCCACAGGGGAGGTGTCATGAGGCAGTATTGTGACTGACCATTGAACTTGTGATGCTGCTGCCTTTTAGATAGCTGAAGTTTCCAGGTGGCCTTGAACAGCAGCCTCATGTAGGTCAAGTTACAGTAATCTAATCTACAGATGGCAAGGGCATCAGTGACCATCTTCAGTGCTTCCCATTTCTAGTAGGACTGCAAATGGGGCACCAGCCAACCTCTCTGGCCAGGACCTTACCTTCTCCTCAGACAAAAGACATGAACCCGGGAGGACCCTCAAATTGAGAGTCTGTTCTTACAATTCCAACAGGACTTAAAGGTGGTACAATCCTGGAACAGGATGGTGTCTGAATTGGCACCTATTCTATCTTGTTTGGGTTGAGTTTGACTCTGTTCTTCCCCATCCAGACCCTGACAGCCTACAGATATCAGATCATGACTTCCACCAGAGCTCACAGTGGGCCTGAGATACAGATGTACAACTGGGAATAATCTTCATATTGATTTTTTTAATGGTGATAGATCAGTCTTTGGTGTAGGAAAGGTTTGCGAAACACCTTGTCCCTTTCTTATTAATGCAGCCTTTCCTAAAACATTTCTTCCAATTGCCAGGCTGGTTTTTCCTGTTTTCATGATATTAAATCAAATGCCATGGTTTGGAATGGGTTTTTTTTTTTTGCATTGCATGGTATATTGATCATGCCCTATAAGAAACATATGCTGTTGGAGTTAACTTTCAAGCCTTTCTAAAATAATTACTGTTTCAAATTAGTTAGGAATTTTTAACTCGGTCATTAAAAGTT
The DNA here is from genome assembly GCF_059951505.1 of Python bivittatus. NCBI lineage: Eukaryota > Metazoa > Chordata > Lepidosauria > Squamata > Pythonidae > Python > Python bivittatus. The sequence continues at coordinate 1,451,644 of NW_028277113.1, forward strand.
GCTAGGGAAAAAGCAAATGTTAGGATAATGTGTACTGGCAGGGAGCTATGATCATCACAAAGCAAGCCTGTGCAATAATGGCTAAAACTCTTTTTAAAGAAGTCGCTATGCTGATTAGGCAGATCTGGCGCAGACACTTGGCAACTTGCTATGATGAACAGTGCAAAAATGCCATGGAAAATCCCTTCTTTCTGAACACCGCTGACTGCTGAGCAATCTATGCTACGTGTGCTTTTTGCTTTGTGCTCTTCTGGGCAAAGAAGTTGACATACAAAAAGAAAGTACTCTGCACAATCCAAATTTCTATGTTTAAAGAAGTGGTACCTCTATATTCTTGAATGACTTTTTAAAACTAAGCAATCATCACTTCTTCCCCTAGAGTAAAAGGACATTATGTGCAGAAGCATTTAATCTCATTTGTGTCCAAAACATCTGAATAAACTCCTACTAGAAGCCTGTAATGGGTTGGTTAGTAAATTTAAATCAGGGTAGTGTGATCTTTTTAGATTGTATTTTGGAAAATTCCCCTGACATTTAGGGGTGGGGGTGGATTTGTGGTCATAAAACCCCATATTCTCCAGAAATCATGCCACTAATTTCAAAGTGCCACAATTTCTCACTATTTTCAGCAGAAATATTCAACAGGAAATCAGAGAAGGCTTGATTTAATGCTTAACACACCAAGTTACTTCAATCATCCACTAAACTTTAGTGGAAATGCAGGACTTATCCAACTCCATGTCTGCTCATTGTATTATTTCAATCCCTTTTTTAAAAAGGAAGTGTGGCCTCCCTCGTTTAAATTCAGTCCCCAGCTTGCAAATTCTTTTGTCTCCCCATTTTCTTTCTTCAATAATCCCTCTGATCTTTGGTCCTGAGTTTTCCTACCCAATCTTCCCTCTCAGACCTCAGTCCTATTCCTGTGTGGGAATTTAATCTCAGACTGATAGGTTTTCTTTCTCTCACAAAAGTTGGCAAAGGTGGATAAAGATTCTATACCAAGTCACCAGCTTTTCACCATGATAGCACAATACAATACAAGCTTAACAACCTGCAGTACTGTATATCAGACAGAACTAGTGAGACAGCATCGAACCCTTGTAATATTGGCAGTGTAACAGAAATGTTATTTTGCATGAAAATTTTGCAGGAGAAGCAAAATATCCACCTAAAGCTCATCAACTTGATTCAGCTATAAATGCCTATGTTGTATGTATAGCAGTTGAACTGAGAACAGCAGGCCCCAGTGCATACTGAGATGCACCTGATAAATGCATATCTGAGTGAAGATTGACTATCTATGCATGTTTCAACGCATACATCAATCCAAGTTTATGCAGAACAAGTTGCATATTGTTGGAATATGATTGGTTGTCAGTGCAGGCCAACACTTTCAACTCACAGAGCATGCTATCACAACTTTTAGGTGGATATAAAAGATTTGACAAAAATTGGTTTGGACAATGTTCATAAGCCCAAATTTCAGTCAGCAAGTGGGAAATTGGATGCAGAGCAAGAAAGCAGACATGTTTTGCCTACAAAAATCCCTGGTTCAATTCTTTGCATCTCCTGATAAAGTTCAGAAAGGCCCCTGTCTGAACTCCAGGAAATAACTATCACTTGATAAAAATACAACTGAACCTGATACCTCAAAACCCATTGCCCAGAGTTCCTCCATTGGGGGGAGATGGGCGGTTGAAAAATTTAATAAATAAATAAATAAATTTTAAAAAACTGTCTCTGGAACCCCTCCCCTTAACCTCATGTGAGATGGGGACCTTCAGCATTGCCTCCCAGGATGAGTGCATAGAGCAGTTGATTCAACTCAGAGAAAGGGTCCGGCAGGCATACAGGTGCCAAACTATTCAGTGTTTTATTAAAGACAATGCTTTAAACCAGTCCCAGAAACCTATGGGCAACCAAAGCAGCAATTGAGACATCCGTATTATGCTGCTGAAGCAAGCTCACCTCTCCACTAACGAGGCACTGATCTCCTCCCAAATCCAGTTGCACTTCCCCTCCCCCCTGCTCAAAGAGGCCAGACGGGACATCGATCAGCCTGCACATGTCACAGCTCATCTTGCAGAGAACCCAAAGCCACTTCCTCAAACTCCATAAGCTGAAAAAAGCCCCAGACGGTTGTGCAAGATATTGCCCAGTCAATTTACTAGACTTTGCCCAAGTGGCATCTAACCTGGAGTGAATGTGCACAATTGTATTGGCAAACAATCTCACAATCTTGTCAGAGCAGCCTCCAGGGGAATCTTTCTCCCGGTCATAACAATGAAATAGAAGACAAGGAGCTGCTCAGTGAAAAAAGGAGTGCCTGTTTTTGTTGGCAATGAGTTGTCATGGCTACTTGGTTGCTGCAAGTGTTGTTAGTAATGCCGGCAGACAGATTAGGGATTGTGATAAATATGTGCAAATCAAGGGCTTCTGTTTTATGTGTCTGCTACTTCAGAATCAGAAATAGGGACATAGTTATTTCAATACAACTTGTATCCAGGAGCCATCTTTTTCTTCTCCCTTCTGTTCTCAGGCACATGTTCTTCCTCTCAAGATTTAAAGGTCTTTGTACAGGTCCAACCAAACAAGACATCCAAATAATAATTTCTTTGTGCTTATTTCATAAGGTTGCACCAGCAGTAGAGAAATGTTTCTAGCCCAGTTCTGTGAAGGTATCAAGGATCATCTTCTAATTTGATGGGACCAAAATTAAAATGGACAGAGTCCCTGCAAGTCCCTCCCCAAATAAGCATTGACTACACTCACTCCATGCTCGCTCAGAAGCAGGCAGGACATCTATTCAAAAATGGCATTTCTGCACGCCTACTCAGAAGTCTCCCTAGATTCAGTATTGGTTATTCCCTGTTAAATACTGGATGAGATTATAGCACAATAATAATAATACACATCTCTTTTCTGGCAATAGACACCCATCTAGAGAAGCATCTTTTCCTTCACACAATATTCAGATTAAATTCGATTTGCATAGTGCAATATTATACATGCTTATGCAGATACCAGTCCAATTCAGGTATGCCTGAAAAAAGGGTAGTAGGTTTCCAACCTTCTTAAGCAAAACTGAGCAAAATCAGCAGAATCACCAGCCCTGCCACACTTGCAATTTTACAAGAGATTCTGAAGAAAAAAAAATCCTTCACCTCCACATTGTCTGATTATCTGCTTATTATACAGAAAAAAAACATTGTCGGAAAACCGCATTGATATTGTTTGCCTCCTGTTGTAGATTGCAGAACTTTCCCAGTATTGCTTGGCTGCCTCACCAATCCCACTCCTCTGCTCCTAGCTGTTGTTCAAGAAAAGAACAAACTCTTGAGGTCCCAGATACAAAGGGGATAGCCTGCTCTAAACTGCAGATTGGAAGCAGTTGGCTAAGGATTACCATTTTACCACTGGTATTAGCTGCCCTTGGCAAATAATAATAAAGACTACTGCAATGCGCTCTACATGAGGCTACCCTTGAAGAGTATCCGGAAGCTTCAGCTGGTCCAGAATGCAGCCGTGCAAGCTATTTTTGGGGTCCGAAGAAGGACCCATTTAACACCATGGCTCCATGAGCTGCATTGGATACCGGTTTGCTTCCGGGTCCAATTCAAGGTGTTGGTTATCACCTTTAAAGCCCTACATGGCATAGGGCCAGGCTACCTGAGGGACCGCCTCTCCCCCACGATTTCAACCTGTCCCACCCGATCACAGAGAGAGGGCATGCTCTGGACCCCCTTGGCAAAAAAACTCTGACTAGTGGGGTCTAGAAGGCGGGCCTTCTCTGCTGTAGCCCCTGTCCTTTGGAACATCTTGCCCCCAGAGATGAGACAGGCTCCCTCACTCCCAGCCTTTCGGAGGGACTTGAAGGCCTGGTTCTGCCATCTGGCCTGGGGTGGGGAGGGAGGTCATCAGATATGGGGTTGGCTAGCCCCCTAGAGGCCTGGTGTTGCTTCCATCGGCCTCCTGGATTTTTCCTCTTGCTTTATTCTGTATAAATGTTTTCTTATAAATTTTAACTATATATTTATTTATTGTTTTAATCTCTAGCCACCCAGAGTCTCCCACTGGGAGGAGATGGGTGGGGATAAGTTTGGTAAATAAAATAAAATAAAATAAAATAAAATAAAATAAAATAAAATAAAATAAAATAATGTGATGATGATGATGATGATGATGATGATGCTTCCAGCAACCAGAGGAAAATAAATCTATTATTGAAAAAATTAAAAAAAATGAACATGCTTAGAGAGGAAAAAAAATCACAACAGGAGTCAGCATATTTCCACACAATGGTCCAGCTGGGATGACCTCTGGACTTCTGTGTTCCTACAACATCCGCATGGTGGGAGAGCTGTGCTTGTTTATTTCTGACTCAGCTGCATGCACTTGAAATTGCTGCAGATAGGGGTTTTTTCCCCCTTGGGGGAGGGGGAAAAGATGCTTTGATTTTGTTTCCCCATTAAAGGGAACTGTGACTTCCCCTTCAGTTCCTGAACTTCAGGTTCCAGAAGGCCAATGGTCATTTGATGGCTTTGCAATACCCCTTCTTTAGGTCAGGCAGATGGTTCAGGGGTGAACATTTGGAAGCAAAGGGTCTGGTCACTTTTTCTTTCTCGAAAGAAGGATCAGTCTGTGCAAAGTGAGATGCTCCTGGCTGCTTTCCTTGTCTTGCCTTCTTTCCCTTTTGTGTGGTGCAGAGATGATGGGATTTTTGTTGCTGCAGGATTTGCCGCAGCTCAGGGCGGAGCAGTGAGTTTGCTCCTTGTTCTCAGCATTTCATGTTAGTAGAATAATTACAGCTTGACTTTAAATTGCTTCTCAGGATTTGGGGAATGAGAATAGTGGTGGGATAGAACAAAATGAAGCTGTTCATAGTGCATTTTTTAAAAGTAGCTTTTCATAGTGAATTGATCAGTTTTAGCTCTTTGGGAGCTAATATCTTTCCAAGGCAATATTTGGCTATATTTTGAAAAATATGTGGTCCCAAGTGCTTCATGGCAGTGGGTATGTATGCAGTTACAAGATTTTTTTGCATTCCTTAATGCAAATAATAATAATAATAATAATAATAATAATAATAATAATAATAATAGAACGCTTTTGAAAACAATAAAGGAGAAGGCTGAGTATAGGAAAGAAACAATTGAAAACCAATTTGTTAATTGGAAGAACAAATCAATGCATGGTCAATACCTGAAGGATATAAAAGGAAAATCCAATAAAAACCCCACATGGAGCTGGTTAAGTTCAGGAGTGTTAAAGAAAGAAACTGAAGACTATCTTAGCAGCTCAAGAATAAGCTTTCTTGACTAATTGCATGAAAAGCAAAAATTCATCATGTAACAAACAACAATAAATGTCGTTTTTGTGGTGAAAAGGATAAAACCATTGGCCATTTGATCAGTGGCTACAGCAAAATTTCACAAACTGACTATAAGCAGCATCATGATCGAGTTGCCAGAATTATTCACTGGAAACTTTGCCAGAGGTTTGGATTTGAATGTAGCAAGAATGACTGGAACTATCAAGTTGAGAAGGTTTTGGAAAATGAGCAGATTAAAATCTTATGGGACTTTAAAATCCAAACAGATAGGCTCCTTGTTCACAACAGGCCTGATATAACAGTCATTGAAAAGAAGAAAGTCTGGTTCATTGATGTTGCTATACCTAGTGATGCTAGGACTGAGAAAGAGAAATTGGAAAAAAATGTGAAATAGCAGGACTGGCAGATTTGAAGTTGAATGCTTGTGGAAAAAGAAATCTGCTGTTATACCACTCATGACTGGAGCCCTTGGAGCAAAACCGAAAGGACTCCCTTGATACTGGGGGCTTGCAGCACTGGGGGTGGTCGGTGGCCTGAGGATGCTCTCTCTGTCTTTTAACTTTATATTTTTGTAAACTTTTATTCCTTTTTACTGCTTTTTTACTTGTAAACTGCCTAGAGTCACTTATACAGTGAGATGGGTGGCATATACATTTGATTAATAAATAAATAAACACACAAATAAAATCTGGAAATTTTGAATTTATTGGACCTAAACACCCTAATTTTACAAAAAAAAAAAAAAATCTTGTTTGGAACTGCCTATATCCTCAGACAGGACCTTAATCATTCTTAGGTCCTTGGTTAGGACTTGAATTATTAAGTTTCCCCAGTCTTTGTGAATCTAATTGTAGATTAATAATAATAATAATAATAATAATGCTTCAAATTTTGCTTACAAAATAACTGCATAATAACTTTCTCAAATGTGGCTAGCAAAACCTGAGACATTATATGCCAGATGGCTTAGCGAAAGAGTGGGCTTTCTCTGTTGTGCTCCTGGCTTTTTACCAGTTAGGAGTGGTGTAGTCTGAAAAGTAAACATATATCTTCTCCTACACTCTTGCTAGTAGCAGCACCAATGCTTAAAATTGCAAAACTTGTACTGTGTTGGTTTGAAGTAGGATCTCAGGAGGGCCATTGGGAATGGAAACGGGACTTGGAACGCCGGAAGGCTGTTGTCATGGAAGCTAATGGGGGCAGAGAGAGCAGGAAAGCGCCACCCTTGAGGTGAGAATTAAAAACTGAGGGGATGGCAGACATGTTGTTTTTGGGTGTTTCTTGAGGTGAAGTATCTTATATCATTATTATGAGGGAAAGAAGAAGGCTAGAGTATAAAACTAGGATCAGAATTTCTGTAGAAACCCAGGAATTCTACCAGTATAATGCAAACCTGATAATCTAGCAACACTGAAGGTGCAATGTATCCACCCTAACAAATTGACTGCTGTCACTAGAAACTACCGTATTCTCAAAATATCAGGCTGATGAAAAAGTTTACTAATGCCCTAGGACAGGGTTTTTCGGACTTTATTCCATGGAACTCTAGGGTTTTATGAGAACTTGATGGGGATCCGTGAGTTCTGTGTCTTGATAAGGGTTTCTGTTTTGTTTTGTTCTGTTTTTTTTAACCAACAGTTTCAGTGGTTTGAAAAGTTTGAAAACCCCTACCTTAGGGCATATTTTATATTCCTTAGTAATTCCTTCCAGCCAACTGGCTTTATTACACACTAAAAACGCATGAAATGAATTGGTCTCTGGATATTAAATATGAAGTTAATGCTATGTAGGATGGGTATAAAAGAAAGAAAAAAGAAAGCACAAGAAGCAGAAGCCCTTTAGAAAATAACATACAAATCTCTGGAATTTTTTTTTAGATTAAGAATGAACAGTAAGCACTACAAGCTACATTTAGTTATAAATCAGATTTAATATTCTATTTAATTTGCTGACACTTGGAAGATAATGGAGAACCCAAGCCAATCCTTTGGCAAGAGTTAGATTGAATGAATCTTGTAACCTCATTATTCCCAAGAATCTAGGGTACATTATGTTCTAAAGTAAGGGTGGATACTGACCGGATTTTAGGCTTGGAGGACCTATTTTATATTTTGCTAGAATCCCAAGATCCACCAGCTGGAGCCCAGAAAATGTGTTCTGAGTACTAGAGGAGAGCTCCCAGTTATTTCTACATAAATTCACTCCAGTTTACTCCAAGTTTCCTTTATTTAATTTAGGGTAAATGAGAAAGCAAGTTATTTTGTTGCTGTTATTGTTGCAGATTTAATATTGCTTCCAGAACTACCTTCTGCCTATACTTCTGGAGGTCATTGTCTTACAGAGTTAGAATCTAGATATATGTCATACAAATAGAGTTCCTTTCTAAAGTTGTGTCCGCCGCTCAAATCTCACTTTTTAGAAAAGCCATTTGATACAAAAAAGTAAATCTAGAGTCCTATGGCTTGTCTTTATATATTATCTACAGAGAGTTTCTTATTCATACCTTCTTGGTAGATGGTTTTTCTGATCAGGCATATGGAGTTTTGTTAAGCCTTTATTTTGCCCCTGCTCTTTGTCAGACTGGACCATAGTGGGATGGAGTGATGACTGTTCTTCACAAAATTCACAACTCCTCCCATTGTGGGGAGATGGGCGGGGATAAGTCTATTAAATAAATAAATAAAATAAATAAATAAAAATGCATATATCCCAATTAGCAGTCTCCTGACCTATTCAGCTTTCTACAAAATGCAAGGAAAAGGAAAAAGTATCTCATCTAGAAGGAGGAGTCTCATTTATACTGTCAAGTTGCCATCCCACCCTTTTCCAAATTGTTTAAAGAAGCCAGACAGAAAGAAGCAAAAAGCAGTTGGTTGGGATGAAGATGAAGATGATGGTGATGGCGATGCTGCTGGTGGAAAGGATGAAAGGATTGTATTTTCCAGAAAAAAGTCTCCTGCATCTGCCTTACTTTGTCAACTGATCTCCGTAACCCAATATTGTCTATTGTGGCAGTAGGGGTTTGAAATCACAGGCAGTAATCCGTCTCACCCATCCTCGGTGATTTTTTTTTTTCCAGCTAGAAATGTAAACTAGGCCTTGGTCCATGCAAGGTACATTCTGCAAATGAGCTGTAGTCTGGCCAAAAATCTGATTTGTTCATTATTGTTTTAAATGATTGCAACTTTGGCTATCATATACATGGTCAAACTGTGCTGGAGCTGAAACTCAGAATTGCAAGGATTTCCATACTCAATAAACAGACTAAAGACACAGCAAGAATTGCTCAGTGAAGATAGGAATTTACCATGGTTAATGTATTTACAAATGGCTGGAAGAATAAAAAAAAAAGGACCTTAAGAAAGAAGGAGGGATCTTGAGAAAAATGACAGCATTTGAAACACTTATACAGAAGCAAGAACATTTATTGGGATGCATTTATAAATTGTTGTTGAAATATGAAACAGAAAAAATAAAAAATGGCATGATGAAGTGTTTGCAAAATTTAAAAGAAGTTATCACCATGAAAAAAAATCAATAAAATTCACTCTGAGCTACAATTTGGGGGACAATTGGTGTAAGAGATTTTATACATGGCATATAACTCCATCAATGATCACCTAGATGAACAAGTCACATTATAATAAATGATAGAAATGCCACAATAAAGAATGAACATTTTACCACATGTGGTGGTCATGCAAAGAAACTCAAGAGTTTTGGAACCAGACAGCATAAATGAAAAGTATCTTAACTTACTAAGATATATGCTGACAGTAGCAAGAATGAATCTGGCACAGAATTGGAAAAATGAAACTTTGCCAGTGCTACAAGATTGTAAGACCCAAACTGGAGAATATACAACAATGGCAAAACAAACTATATATATTCATAACAGAAGTTTAATGAAATTTAAGCAGGAATGGCTCCTTTATATATGATATATCACACAGCAAGGCAAGTTCAGATATTTGGAATATAGTTTCTAGGAAAAGAGTTAACAGATGAATTAAAAACAACAGATGAGATGAGTCAAATAGATATAGAATAAGCAAAAATCTATTTTTTAATGAAAGTTTAAGGTTCAAAGTATAGCACAGATATTTAAGTAGTGGTTAGTGGCTGGAAAAAAATGGAAGAGGAGGGAAGGATTTATCACCAAAAATTCCTCTTCATAATGTTTTTACTTATGTCCTGTTTTTCACTCTGCTTTTTAAAATCTTTATTCTTTTGTATTCCTTAAGCTTATGCAATTAAAAAAAAAAGAATTGCAAGGATTATTTGGACTGTGTTTATTACCTTTTTACACTGCTATTATAACCCAAGTATTATTATTCTGGCTTGTTATTTCACTGCATGCTACTGTGTGAATAAGCTATAACTCTGTGCATGCGGTCTTAAGTAGCGTGAAAAAAATCTGTTTGTTCCAATATGTGATTGCAAGAGAAAACCTTCATCTTGTAAATAGCAGAAGACTCCTTTGAAAAAAAAAGAGCTCTGTTTAACTAGGGCAAAACTTCAGGCTACATCTGCTGCCACTGGCAATGTAGTGTGGAATGCTAGCTTCAGAATTTTTTCATCTGGTGAGTAATTTTGATGGATGCTTATGAACAGATTCTGTTTCTGTCAAATTCCTCCCATGCTTATTGATCACAGCTACAAGCTGGCACAGAGAAAGCACTAGGTGATTTAAGGGAATCTCCTCTGATTATCTGTATTACCTAGCTCAATTTTTATTTGCATGCATACCTTTAGTGGTTCCTACTATGTTAATGTTAGTTAACTTGATATGTAGAGTGGAATTCCTGTGTATGTTATAATAAGGAAAAAGGAAATGTAGAGCAATATCTTAGACTTGTTAAATAAGCAGGTGGCACCAGTTTAGGCTGTTTTGCCTGTTGTGGCTCACCTTGCCTTATTTACATATGCCTCTTCTCTTTAAATACTGTGCTACTAAGATAGATAGATAGATAGATAGATAGATAGATAGATAGATAGATAGATAGATAGATAGATAGATAGATAGATAGATAGGCAGGCAGGCAGGCAGGCAGGCAGGCAGGCAGGCAGGCAGGCAGGCAGGCAGGCAGGCAGGCAGGCAGAGTTTGGAAATATCAAACCATATTGTATACAGGTAGGAGGATGCTAGTAGGAGCCAGATGATTATATGACATCAGAATTATTGGGTGCCAGTCCCACTCCCCTCTATCCCTCCCCCAGGCAGAGTTGTAGGTATAGCTAAAACTCTAGTATTTTGAGACCTGACTAACTTGCTGCCCTCTAGATCCATCAGAGCGGTGGTGACAGACACAGGGCTTCTTATATTTTTTGAGCCTTTTTCTCAAAAAATTTTGCAAAGTCCTTCTTTGTTTACATTGCATTTTATTCAATGTTCTGAGCTGGCTGGGTTATAAGTGGATTTAAAATGGTGCTTTTTAAAAATGTTTATGATTGGCAATGCTGAGGCAAGATCTGGGCTGATCTCTGGTTTGCTGATCGGATCACAAATAGAATGAGAGGAAACTTCCTCACCTTTTAGAGTTCCTCAAATCACTGTTCATGACCAAGTGATTAGATGTTTGCTCTGTTACATGGCTCACATCCCCTTCATTGTGTGCTGAGGGTGGGTTTTTATACCTGCTGGACCTCATTCATAAATAAATTTTGCAAAGGCTGAACAAGATAGCCCTCTTGGTATCAGAAAAACATATCAGTAATGCTAGATATTTGGCTATGTTTGTGGCAGGTACATAAGAAAGAAGTCATTTCAGCTGTGCCTCTCTGTAAAGCACACAAACTTTATCTTTTTCAAACAAGAAGCATGAATGCTTGCACAATTTGAACACAATTGAGTAACGCCTTCTGGTTGTGTCATTTGAAAGCTTGCTTCCAGAGGCATGTCAAACCCTTCTTGAACATAGCTATTTCCAATACAGAGAATGAGGAGTGTCCTTCAGGATATTTTGGATTGGAGAAAACACTGCCATTTTGTTCAGCATTAAAATATTACATTTTATTTTTGGTTGACACAAGGAGCTCAGCTTGGCATTTGATTTGCTTAGAATTCTTACATGTGTGAAATTTGTAAATAGTTTATGCTGTTGAATAAACTGTATAACTACTTGCTATTTATGAATGATGCGGGAATATTGGAAAGATTGGAATATTTAGGACAGGAATTTTTGCTTCAGCACTGTAATTCTTATCTGATGAAAATAGCTGCAGTTCATAAAGAGAGGAAAACATTAGAATAATATCTATATAATTATATATTAATAAGGAGATCTGTCTGTCCGTCCATCCACCCATCCTTTTTGGGTTTTTAGAAGTCTTTTTCACTTTCCTGGGGCAAAACTGATAGCTGATAGTTTATTACATTGGAGAAATCTTGATGCTGAGCATAGTTTAAATAAATTTGAGGGTGTGTGTCTTCTCCTTCCTAACAAGATATAGCAGCAAAAGTAGACATTTTACACTATTCATTTATTCTGGTATTTTGTGATGATTTTCTAAAAAAACCCTCTGTCATTTAAAAATGGTCACCTCCCAGCCCTTGCTATTGTTTTAGCTAACAGAGTCCATTATGCTCATACTGAAGATTAGAGGATGGAGGATCTCGGAAAGCATCTTGAAAAATGTGCATTGTATTATATATTGTTGTTTCCTGTTGTGGCTAATATTGATGGCTAGACATTCATTGAGGACCAGTTGATTGCAGGACATCATTGAGACTGCAGCAAAATTACTAAATTGCCTCCCTCCAGACTTTTATCCAACAGAAATATTACAATCAGCTGCATTTGGAAGCAGTCTTGTGCTCTATTAACCTGAGTGCAACAGCATTGCAGTTTTAAATGGCTTAAATAAAAAGCAAAGATCTCATACATTCTTTTCACACACACAAAGAGAAAGAGGAAAAATATGAATTAGAGTAATCTTTGCTGTAGTCTTTTGTGTGTGTGTGTGTGGTAAATTGGGTTAGATCACATTAAAATCTCAGAGTTCTGTATTTTTGCAGGGGTGGTAAGGAGTGTTTAAAAATGGTATTTGAAGAAATAGATATAGCACCAACACCTTGCAGTAACAAACCTCAATAAACAGCAGCATTACACTTCAGACTAATAGAGCTCATACATCACACTAAGCTATAGTATATGCACATGTAACATTTGTGGTTTGCAAGCCAGAGTTTATCACTTCACGTGGTATCTGAATGCAGTGCAAATCTGAAGGACAACTATCTACGCTGAAATAAACCCTACTGAGAACAATGGGTCTTTAAAAAGTAGGTATGGTCAGTCTAAACCATTTTAGAAAAAACTTTCAAGAACAAGTGAGTTTTGTCCTACCCAACAAATAAGAAATGGAATTGGGTCCTGGTGCATCATTTTCATCCTACTACTGAAAATGTATTTTGGAGAACTACCAAGCTTCATTTAGCATTGCATCTATAGCCACATGTTCACAGATGTTTAAAGTGAATGGAACATTCAGGTGAATATATGAAATTGGTCCTTAAGATACAAATAATGTTAAAAATTGGGCATGCCATTGAAGAAATTTAAAAGTCACAATATTAGCACAAAATGATTCCATTTATATAACTGCAGGGCAGATAAACTAAAATTCCTGCAACACATCACTTGTGCCAATGTGATGTGGATAGAGGAAGTTGAAATAAAAACTTGTGTTGTTATATGGTTAATTTTATTCAGATTTATAGCACAGGCTAAGTTTTCCTTCTTTAGCAGGGACCCCAAACCACATAGAAAAAAATTATGAAGCTTTTCTTTTAGTTGATAATTCAGGAGATAAAGGATACCATGGGGATTTCCACCACTGTGCTAGGTTGAAAGCACCCCTAGACCTCTCTCATCTAAGACAGCTGTGGTGTTCAAAACCTGAGATGATTTATTTCTGGCTCAGCTGTAGTATATTTGAAACCACTTTCCTTCTTTCAAAAAATGGTTTGGCTTTGTATTTCCCTGTTTACAGGAACTCCTCTCACAGCTCCTGGGCTTCAGGTCTTTTAAAAGGGATAAGGATGTGAAGGAGCCAGACATTTTCCTTCTTGCTAGATGGTTCTTCTAGACAAAGGACATAATCAGACCAAATATATATATATATATATATACACATATACATATCTGTGCAAAAGTTTTAGGCAGGTGTGAAAAAATGCTGTAAAGTAAGAATGCTTTCAAAAATATATATAGTAATTGTTTATGTTTATAAATTTACAAAATGCAAAGTGAGCAAACAGAAGAGAAATCTAAATCAAATCAATATTTGATGTGACTACCCTTTGGCTTCAAACCAGCATCAATTCTTATACTAACACACTTTGTACACTTGCACAAAGTCAGGGATCTTGTAGGAGTAGAGTCAAGTGTATGATTAACCAGTTATACCAAGCAGGTGTTAGTGATCATCAATTTCATATGTAGGTTGAAACACAGTCATTAACTGAAACAGAAACAGCTGTGTAGGAGGCTTAAAAGTGGGTGAGGAACAGCCAAACTCTGCTACTAAGGTGAGGTTGTGGAAGACAGTTTCATGTCACAGGTCATACACCATGGCAAGACTGAGCACAGCAACAAGACACAAGGTAGTGATACTGCATCAGCAAAGTCTCTCCCAAGCAAAAATTTCAAACCAAACTGGGATTTTAAGATGTGCTGTTCAAGTTCTTTTGAAGAAGCACAAAGAAATGGGCAATGTTGAGGACTGAAAATGCAGTGGTTGGCCAAGGAAACTTAATGTAACAGATGGAAGACACATCATGCTTACTTCCCTTTGGCATTGGAAGATTTCCAGTGGTGCCATCAGCACAGAACTGGCAGAAACCAGTGGGACCCAGGTACACTCCTCTACTGTCCAGAGAAGTCTGGCTAGAAGTGGTCTTCATGGAAGAATTGTGGCCAAAAAGCCATACTTCCGACATGGAAACAAGGCTAAGTGACTCAACTATGCACAAAAACATAGGAACTGGGGTGCAGAAAAATGGCAGCAGGTGCTCTGGACTGATGAGTCAAAATTTGAAATATTTGGCTGTAGCAGGAGGCAGTTTGTTTGCTGAAGGGCTGGAAAGCGATACAATAATGAGTGTCTGCAGGCAATAGTGAAGCATGGTGGAGGTTCCTTGCAAGTTTGGGGCTGCATTTGTGATGGAAGACATGAGCGGGGAGGATTCTGGAATGGAGCTTCAAGGTTGCTGGGAGAGGGAAGAGAGGTTCCAGGGAAAGCACCTCCTCAGCCCCCAGCTGGAGTGTGGGAAAGTCAAGAGAAGGAGACTGGCCCTTCCGTAGGGCCTCATGGTTATAGTTACTGTTGTTGTGGTATAGATTTAGTCTGGTGAGATTCTGTCTATTAGGTGTAAGCTAATAAAGAAGCTGAAATGATTCTGGACTGTCTCACTGTTGTTCTTGGGTTGAACCTGACAGCATTTCTGCAAATGGAGTTGGAGATTTGGTCAGGATTGATGGTGTCCTCAATACTGAGAAATATAGGCAGATACTTATCCATCGTGCCATACCATCAGGGAGGTGTGTGATTGGCCCCAAATTTATTCTGTAGCAGGACAATGACCCCAAACATACAGCCAATGTCATTAAGAACTATCTTCAGGGTAAAGAAGAACAAGGAGTCCTGGAAGTAATGGTTAGGCCCCCCACAGAGCCCTAATCTCAACATCATCGAGTCTGTCTGGGATTACATGAAGAGACAGAAGGATGTGAGGCAGTTTACATCCACAGGAGATCTGTGGTTAGTTCTCCAAGATGTTTGAAACAACCTACCTGCTGAGTTCCTTCAAAAACTGTGTGCAAGTATACCTAGAAGAATTGATTCTGTTTTGAAGGCAAAGGGTTGTCACACCAAATATTGATTTGATATGGATTTCTCTTCTGTTTGCTCACTTTGCATTTTGTAAATTGATAAACAAACAATTACAATATATATTTTTGAAAGCATTCTTACTTTACAGCATTTTTTCACACCTGCCTCAAACTTTTGCACAGTACTGTATACACACACCAGGTTGATCATCCAACAGTTACACCTTCTGTTAAACAATACTGTAGCAATCACTTGGAATAGATCTCATCAGGTGATACAAGGCATGCCTGATTAGCTGGTATTTCCCGCCTCAAAAGCTACAACCATCAGGTTAAGTAATTTAAAATCTACGAGACGTGATCTCTCCTCTTTCCAGGGAGACTTCGCTGGCCAGTATTCTCAGTCTGGCTGCCGATCTCCACTGCAATGCCATCCCCACTCCTTCAGGGACATCTAGTTCGCCATGAATCCTCAATGGAATTGTACTCTGGACAGCTGCTCCTTGTGAATAGACTGCAGGAACTGAGGTTTTTATGGTTGACTTGTGAGTTGAGTGGCTGGGAGTTGAGGGATTTCCATCAAGCTCATAGCTGTAACGTAGCCAATATGGATATAAGATTTGCTGAGCGTCATTTCTTAATCACTTTTGGAAATTGCTTCTTAACTGCTTTTCAGCTTAGGGGCCTTTGGATCAACAAGTTTGTTTGTTTGTTTTTTAGCAGTGAGTGAGTTTGCTTCAATCCTTAGCAAAAGAAATTTTAATTACAAATTTAAGGACTTAAAAAAATTTTTTTTTTGCAATAAATAGCAAAAGGTGATTAGAATGTTGATTTTGGAAAATCACAAATGGACTAAGGATCCAGGTGCATTTGAAATAAGATTTTGAAATAAATTATAAGAATCTTTCCTGTGGGAAAATGCTGTTGTTTTGAATTCTTAAAAAAAAAAAATGATAGGATAACACTTTGAAGTTGGACATTAGAGGGAACCAGAAGGAACTAATGATTACAATTAAAAGAGAAGAACACTTAAATTTGACTTACTAATACAGAATGGAGCAAAATACTTTAGCATTGGACATATTGAAGGATATTTGTGAACAATGGCCCCAGAAGTTAATTTTAAGAGTGTTTGCCATTATAGATAGATTGTGTTTAAAAGGTGTTATAGAAGAGGAACAAGTTTTACCAAACAAGACTGAGACTGATTTGAAAAGGTGTTATAGAAGAGGAACAAGTTTTACCAAACAAGACTGAGACTGATTTGAAAGTGGATTTAACAATGATAGGCTACAAGAATGATATGGAAAAAGATGCTACACAGGATACACAAATGAAACTGATGTCTTAATAATTAAAAGAGATATACAAATAACAAATCAAAAGAGTGATCTGGATAACTTTCCTATACTGATTTATAGAAGAGGCTTGTTAAAGTTCTGAAGGATTTTGTGAGAAGGGACAAAGAAAAAATGAAAAGAAATCAAGTCCTAGGACATTATTTGACTGGACTAGAGATCAAGATTGTTAAAAGTAAAGAGAAGGAATATAAAGTTGGTTTATGTGATCAAGATTAAAATAGATATGTTGTGATCTCTGGTAACCTTTAATGGACTTTTGCTGACATCAGGACTAAATGAGAAGGCTTTAAAGATTTATTTATAGATAAGAGATGGGATATGGGAAGAAATCATTCATTGTATTTTAAGAGAAGATGATATTGTGAAATTGTTTATACTTGTGATGAAGTCATTTCTTTATATATTTTTCTTTTTCTTTACTATATTCTTATTTTTTCTTTTCTATTTTTCTTTCTATTTTTCTTTCTCTTCTCTTTCTTCTTTTTCTTTTTTTTAGTTTTTTATCTGTTTAACTGTAATGCTTAATACAATTATTATAAAAAAATAAAATCTACAGATATGTAAAAAGAAAAAAAAATCTTGGAAATACAAACAAAGTATCTGGCAGCGTGTCCTACCTTGCAGGATGGCAGATGCAGACATCCTTGTCATGTTGTCAGAGAAGTCTTGACACCTTTTCGGCTCCCTTTCATAGAGATGGTTTTGTTTTGCTTTTTCATACAAAGATAAATAACATGACTTACAGACATGAATGCAAGTAAATTATGTTGTTTTTCTTTTGTGTGGAGTGGAGGTGAATGGGTTTTGCTTGAGGCAAGGTAGTCATTCTTTGTTGTTTGTCCTCAGTTTGAAGATGATGGCAATCTTCTTCCAGATACGTTTGTGAGACTGAGAAATGGAAGCAACGGTGCAGTGAAAGTGCCTTTTGGCAATTAATCTCCTTCCTGTGGATTGGTAATAATTATCACCTATGCACTTGGGACATCTGAGGAAGCTGCTACAGGGACTTAACTCAGTACTTTTCAGGACTGTACATGTGTTTCAATGGCACATCATATAATACCAAGTCTTGTACTCATATACTAAATAGCTATAGATCCTGAATATTAATTTTCCTACTGGGGCCCTACTATGCTGACAATTCTTTCTGTACAGCTTGAATCAAATCAAATTTAAAAGTGCATTACAGAATCCCCTGGAGTGAGAAGGCCCTAACATTAGAAAGAACAATGTAATAGACTAATGGAAGCTATAAAGGAGCGTTTAATGAATTTAAAAGGATCCAATTTTTAAAAAATGCTAAGTTTTTATCATGGCATAGGATAATGTTTGGATTCTTCAGACAATGGTATGTGTTGGCTCAACTCACAGTTACAGAGAAGATACTCTGTTTACATTGGCAAACTTTGTTTTTGGCTTAAGATAATACTGAAATCCCTCCATTTGTCTCCTAAATCCAGTTTGGAATAATTGTCTATATGTACTCCACTCGTATATAATGTATTAACATTCAGGTAGTTTGGAAGAGAGAAAGACAACCCCACCCCAAGATTTTATTGAACACTTTTTGAGGATTATTGCAGCAGACTGCAGTCATGGACGATCAATATATAATTCATGTAACAAATTCTAAAAGCTGTGACCAGCCATAATCGGAACTTCTTGAGTGTAGGACTGTCAAAGGGGTCAGTGCCATTACTTGACACAAGAGCTCAGGCTATGCATAATGAGATGCATGGGATATGATGAACATCATTCCATCACTTTGCAGAGGTGTCAAAATACAAAGAGTTAAGGCAAAACTGGCCCTTCTTTGTTGCCTTAATATACGGCAGATACTTGATATCTGACTACTACTGTCAGTAGGTACTATTGAAAGACAAAGAGAGTTTGGTTTCTCCAACAGACATTCATCCAATAAAGGCTATCACTTTACCCACTTTTCCCCACTAACCGTCAATAATGTTAGCAGCAGTCAAATGTCCCTGCAAATTTTGGGAAGCCATAAAAGGAATTAAATATGTACATAGGCTCTTTATAAAAACATGCTAGTGTAAAAAAATAAAATTCTTCTGCATCAGTTTTTGAACAGCTCATCCCATATGGCCTTGATTCAAGTGATGGAAGAAAGTATCTATTTCACTACATATTTTTTCAGTTATTCACTAAACATATATGATGTGACCAAAAAGAAAGAACAGACTTCCAGAAGTTTTATATATTCCTAAAGCATAAAAATATTATTTGATGAATATGGTTTAAAATAGCAAATGGTAATAACAAACCACACTAAAGATAAATATGGTCTAGCTTCCCACTTGGAAGAAGTCATTCACAATTTATACAGCAATCCCTAAACTGCTGACTTGAAATAGGTCCTATTGGCACTCTGTCCCTTTAAACACCCTCCCCTGAGGCCTCCCTTCTCTGCAAAGTCTTTCCTGGACCAACAGTCCATGCCAAGTGTTTAGACTGAACTTTCTGCCATCCAATTTGTTACTCCTGCAACAAGCCTCAACCCTTACCTTAATTGTTTAGTTCTCTTATTCACATATTTATTATAGAGGACTGAATGCTTTCTTACAGAAGATGATCATAGGCGTCGTAGGCGTGCAACTGTCTGTGTGCAGGCCTGTATATGTAAAAGCACATCTGCTACACTCTTACGATGCTAGTCCATGTCTTCTTTCACAGTTGCTGAACAACCAAACTTTTGATGTGGAGGAGAGACCCAAACAGTGGATGAAATGAGGCATGGAGTCCTTGGGGCTTGGTTCTTTTCTTGCAAGTGCTGAAGATGTTACCTAGCCAGGTAATGAAACGTTTGCAAGAAAAGAACCAAGCTCAGAGAACCCCAAGGACTCCACAGTTCAACCCTGAGCTACACATATTCGCCTTTATTGGAAATGAGGTGTCTTAGAAAAAAAGTTCAGCTTTAAACACTATAGCATCCAGATCCTTGACAGCAGGCAGATCAGTAATAAAATCCAAGGAAAATTAGTTAGACTTAGGGTCAGGTTTGGCAGGTGTGGTTGTCAAAAGTGTGACACAACTGCAGGTGTGATAAGAAAATACATAGGCCTTGACTTCAGCTTGGACAAAAGGGTACCAGAAGACCTGCACCATTGGAAGGCCTGAAGTACCAGTTGGGGACAGATCATCCTGGAGAAAATCTATCTATATGGTTGCTAAGAGCTGACATCAACTTGATGGCACATAATTAATCACAGAGGAACAAAGGGAGAACTTGTTGCCTATTGCTTTGATTATTGTGGCACTGGAGCTATGATGGTACCCTAAAGTGGGGGGGGGGGGGCAGAAAAGGTCTGTCTTAGTGTCAAAGATAGTATGTGCATGTTTGTGTGTGAGAAAGCATCCATGTGTGTAAACATCTGGGAGAGGACAGGGATGGGGACAAGTGAGGAGGAAACAATCCCTAAAATGAAAAATCAGGCACTGGTAAACTGGTCCACAAGCTTGCCTTCCCTGCATGGATAGAAAAAGAAAGAAGCAGGGAAATGACCAATCAAGTCTTGTGATGAGAAGTTTGGACTCAGCACCAGCCTGGCCTGGCTGCTAATCCACCGCAATCCAAAACTGAGTTTCTGAATTTGGCTTAAAAAACAGCTGGAAGCAGCATGAGAGACATGCAGCTTAGGCCACAGTGAAGAATTGCCCCCTGCCTGCTTTAGAACAACCCTCATAGGACTGCAGACAGCTTTTTGTGGAGAAAAGAGGTGTTTATTTGCAAACTTTCCATTGCTGGTACAATCTGTTCTCCTATTGGAAAGCCGTAACTTTATTACAGTCTCTGTGGCGACAAACACACTGCCCAACAAGCTAATTCTAGGAGTTGATGATGTGGCTTTCATTTCTTTTGTTTCAGCTTTTGCTTGGCTGACCAGAAATTGCTCTCTAGCTTCAACGTGTTATGAAAAGTTTAAATATTCACAGTCTCCATTGCTAAGGTATCAATGTGATCTCACTGGACCAAATTTAAACTTGATGCAACTAGTCCAGCTACCCATGGAAACAATTGCCATGTTTCACAATATTCCTACGAACATGTTATGCTCAAGACACTTCAATTAAAAATGTGTTTCTGATTGCCCAATATACATATCGGTATAATTATAATTCCAATATTAAAGTTACAGGAGGATTGGGTGAAAACTAAAAAGAAAAAAAAATCCTGCTAAGTTATTCTGTTTCATTTCTGCCAGATGCAAAAACTGAACCTTTTTTTTTCCTGACACAGTCATTTTCTTTTCAGCTGCATTATTATTCTGTCAGCCTGTGCAAGCATTGTCAGAATGCTTAAACAAAAAGACATAACTAACACTTCCAATTAAAGTTGAAACTTCAGCCAACTTCAAAGGGTACATTTGCAATACAAAGCCAATGCTCCACTCTGGAACGCTGATACCAAGACAGATTTTTTTTTAAAAGGAGGAAGACTGACTCATAACTCATATTACATTGAATCTGCTATGACAGATACATTTTTTCATTAACTCCCCAAACCTTGCAAAATTCTTTACACTTCAGTGGTGATAATTACCTACAAATGTAGATTTGTTCTGTATTCAACTCCCACCCATTAGCTATGTTGTAAAATAGAACTGCAAAACTGTGTGTATGCATATCAGCCTTGTCAAGAATCACTGCTCCTGTGGCATGGAAGAATATGGTTATTTTCCCCAAAGGGTGTGTGAAAATTAGGTCGACCAAAGAGTTGACAAATTAGGATTAAATAATACAGGCTTTATAGGTGGGCAAACAAAGGCGAAAACTAGAGGAGGACACTTTTGAGAAACAAATCCAAGCAGAAAGGAATCAGTCTGGCATTATCATATGCTTTGAGCCTAGCAGATCATGCCATTGGGTTAGCTTCAATATTAATTTCCTAAATCTTTCCAGGAAAGGAGAGTGTTAACTATCTCCCTGTTTAATCCAGTTGCCTTTCCACAGCAGATTTCTTTTTTCTTTCCTTTTTTTTCGGTTATCAAGTCCTCCTGTCTGAAATTGGAAGAAAGCAGGAAAAATCAGCAGAGGCCAAGAAAATAAGGAAGATAATAGTGGTAGTGAAGACTTTCTGGTCTAAACTAGAAAAATAAAACTAGGTTACTATCATTATAAGGAGAAAACACTAGTAGTTCTCCCAGTGTCCCATGACTGGACTAAGATAGTATCTAGAAATATCTGGAATTTCCAGTTACAAATGCATGTTATAAGTCTCAGAAAGTGTTCATTAAACATTCTGGGATATTCCTTTCTAAAGATATCTTCCCCCAGAGAATCTGCTTTATACTTCTCTGAGTGCCCTGTTTTCTGAGGTTATCTAGGTGTCAGAGGTAGGTCTTCTAAGGAATGACACACACATTGTGGCACTTCCTTCCTAAAGATCTTTTTATCTTTCTTATGGCAAGTAAGGTCCTCCTATCGTTCCACACGTTGCCTGCTGCTATTTTCAAATTAAATTGTTATGCTGGTTGCTTTTGCTGTATTTTATTGCTGATTTTATTATTAAACTACATATAATTCTATTGAGTCACCCTGAGAGTACATGGAATGAAGATGAAATATAGATCTTTTAATCAGGAAGCCAAACTCAACAATAAATTTTACAGTCACTTACTTCTACAATAAGAACAATAATGGAAGATAGGCAATGGTTAGCCAGTAATGGTGAGTTACTAGTATGTTAGTGTTTATTTAGGTTACAAATGGTATTTAGGTTACAAATGTCAGGTTCGGTCAGCATGGGGCTTCGGGGAAGCTCGCAGCCAGACCACGCGAACTCCACCGGCGGTAGCTAGCGAGGAAAAGAGGAACTGAAAGCGCCGCTAATTAATGGGCCACCTGCGCCCAGCCAAACAGGAAAACCGCAGCGGAAGCTTTAACTATACACTGATAACGGCGCGAGCCAACAATGAACGGGGCCGCAGGCAGCGAAACAAGATCGCCGCGCAGCACAGAACCCTCGGGCTTGCACGTAATGGGGAGGGACCAACCCAAGCCAGAGGGGACTGCCAATCAAGGACAATGGACCCTGACCGAACCTGCCATCATGGACAATCAAGAGGGATTATTGGGGGGCCGATAATCCGCAGCGGTAACGCGATCGCGGGGCAGAAAAAAGCGCGGGAAGGGGGGAATATAACGAGTGATGCAATTGTACCAAGCCAGTCCTGGCTTTGCTTGTGACTGCTACGTAAACCTCTTTTGTGAACCACACGTGTCACGGGAGTTTCTCTGTCGAACGGGGCAAACCTTACATAAAGCCAGGACTCACCATTAGCGCTACCCGGTACCACCGAGGAGCGTTTCCCTTTCTAATACAGGCATGACCAGCGACAAGGAATCCGTGGGTCAGCTGGAGCACGAGGGACCCAGGCTCGAGGAAGGACGGTCAGAGCCACCCGGGAGCGACAGGACAGCGGCCAGGGCCGGGGACCCTCCAACCGAGCGGTGGTCGATGTGCGTGAACCAAGGGCCAGACAGCTCAGGCGTCATGATGACCCGGGGTTCGGGGCCCCGGAACCGCGAGTGGGACGAGAAGCTCGCCCGACTAGAGGAGAGGGTCGAGCGGCGCCTAGACGCCGTGGAGGCGATGCTCCAGACCTTGCTACAGAGAGTGGGACCATCGGCGGTGAGCGATGGCACGAGCAACAGGAGTGGCAGTCTGGCACCCCAGCTGGCACTGCCCACGATGCCCCAGTCGGTGGACCGACGGGTGGCAGACGCCCTGAGACTTCGAGGCATCACCGGGAAGTTCTCAGGGGACCCTGAACAGCTGCCGCATTTTTTGACGCACGTCAGGGGTTTTATGCAGAGGGGTGGTCACCTATTCGCTAGGGACGAGGATAGAGTATCCTACGTGGCCGAGCTGTTAGACGGCCAAGCGGCTAGCTGGGTGATCGGACTACACGACGCCAACGCGGCGGAACTGCGGAGTTTCCCGGACTTCATGCAGGCGCTCTGGGACAGATTTGAGGACACACTGAGCGCCAAGCGGGCTGAGGACGACATCCTGCAGTTCAGACAGCAGGACAAGTTGGTATCGGAGTACGCCCTGGAGTTCCGGAGGTTGGTAGAGAAGCTCATGGACTGGCCGGAGTCCCTAAGGGTGAAGTATTTTAAGAGGGGGCTCAATCCAGAGATCCTGGAGCGGGCACTGGGACGGGATGACCCGTCCACAGTGAAAGATTGGATCTGGCTGGCCGGAACGGCGGAGTTGGTGTGGCGGCAGATTCAACAAAGCGTGAGGTGACGGGACCAGACGAGGGACCGGCCGAGGGAGAGACCCCCAGAGGAAAGGCGGAGCAGTCGGCGGCAGTCCACCGGGGGGTGAGAGGCGACCAGAACCCCGAATCTATGCTTCCGGTACGGAGGCAGAGGCCACCGAGTGGCGCAGTGCCCGACGGAGCGGGAAGGAGCCTCACCACGGCCCGAAGTCAAGCCCCCGCGTCCTACCGGGAAAAGGGCCGGCGACCGACTGTGGAAGAGTGCAGTGGCGGCGGTGACCGAAAGAGGACGGCGGGGGTGGTCGACCCCGGAGACGGCGTCCTCCGGGGAGGACTCGGAGCCGGCGGGAAACGAGGCGCGCTCGCACTGAACAGCGTCCCAGTGTGAGCAGGGGAACCGAGGCGCGCGGACCCAATCGGGGATGAGGACTGCCCTCCGTTCCGGGTGAGGATACACATCCGGGGGGTGAGATCCGGAGGGGAGGCATAGCTGTGGGCGCTGCTGGATTCAGGCTGTACCCACTGCTTGATGCACCCAGCTGTGGTCTCGGGACTCGGACTACAGCTGAGGCGCCTCCGGGAGCCCATTGCATTCAGCCAGCTAGACGGCACGCTGGCGGGGGGGGGGCAGCTCAGTATTACACCGAGCCGGTCCAGATGACGATTGGGAGCCACCGGGAAGAACTAAGATTTGTGGTGGTCCCGGTGGCCGACTACGCAGTGGTGCTCGGCTTGGCGTGGCTGCGGCGACGGAACCCACGGGTCGACTGGACGGCGGAGGCAGTGCGATTCGGGATCGACAGGCCGGCGGAGTGCGAGAGCAGAGGGGACCGGGCCGTGGCAACGGGCGCGACCGCAACCACAGACGGGCAAGTGGAGGATCCGAGGCACAGGGAGGCAGGGCGAGAGCAGACGGAGCCCGAGACCCGGGCGGCAACAGCAGCAACAGCAGCGCCGGAACCCCGGAGACTCGCAACGATCCCGAGGCGTGGGGAGGCAGCGGCGACTGGCGGAACAACTGCAAAACGAGAGACAGAGTCCGGGGAACCCACGACGAGCGGCGGAATCCCGAGGCAATATCGAGACCTGGCGGCGGCGTTCGGGGAAAAGGAGTCCGACCAGCTCCCTCCACATCGACCCAGTGATTGCGCCATCGAGTTAGAGCCAGGGGCAACGCTGCCCAAACCGAAAATGTACTTCCTGTCAATGAGGGAGATGGGGGCTCTGTGGGAGTTCATAGACAAGAACCTAGCGCGGGGATTCATCCAACCCGCGAAGTCACCATTAGCGGCCCCGGTACTATTCCGGGAGAAGAAGGATGGCTCGCTCCGGATGCACGTGGACTACCGGGGGCTGAACGCAATCAGCACCGAGTACAAATACCCCCTCCCCCTGATGAAGGACTTAATGTCGCACCTATCTAAGGGGAGGGTGTTCACAAAACTGGACTTGCGCGAAGCTTACTTTAGGGTCAGGATCTGCGCTAAAGATGAGTGGAAAACAGTGTTCAACACGCTGCTCGGAAGCTACCAGTTTTCCGTGATGCCGTTCGGATTAAAAGGGGCCCCAGGGGTGTTTATGCAGCTAATAAATGAGGTGCTGCACGACCTACTCTACCGGGGCGTCCTGGTCTACCTGGACGACATCCTCATCTACACCGAAACCCTGGCGGAGCACGTGAGCCTGGTGCGCACGGTGCTCCAGAGACTGCTGAAGGCGCAGCTGTACGCGAAGCTATCAAAATGCGAGTTTCATCGGGAGCAGCTGGACTACCTCGGCTACCGGATATCCAGTCGGGGAATTGAGATGGACCCGGAGAAAGTAAAGGATGTTCTGGGCTGGGAAGTGCCGCAAACCCGGAGGCAACTTCAAAGCTTCTTGGGGTTTGCGAACTTCTACAGACAGTTTATCCCGAACTTCGCCCAAATCGCCCTTCCCCTAACAGACTTGGTAAAAACCAAGGGCACTGGAAAACCCCCAAGCCCAGCATGACACTTGCATGGACTGCAGAATGCCAGGGGGCATTTGAGGAGCTAAAACGGCAGTTCACAGCGGAGCCGATCCTGCGCCATCCCGACCCAGATCGGCGGTTTATCATCCAAGTAGATGCGTCAGACGTGGCAACGGGGGCGGTCCTGCTCCAGCCCAGTCCGGAGGGGGCCATCCACCCATGCGCCTACGCCTCCCGCAAATTCACAGAGACAGAGAGAAGGTGGATGGTGTGGGAGAAAGAGGCGTATGCCATCAAGTGGGTGCTAGCCACGTGGAGGCATCTATTGGAGGGGGCAGCTGAACCATTCGAGGTGTGGACGGACCACAAGAACCTCGAGGCCCTGAAGGCCCCACGTAAGCTATCCCCCAAACAGGCGCGGTGGTCCCAATACTTCGGGAGGTTCAGGTTCACCCTAAAACACATCCCCGGGAAGCGCAACTTCCTAGCAGACGGGTTGTCTCGCATGGCCCAGCACGCCAGCCTACGAGAGGAGATTGTGGACTCCATCATCCCTGCCAGCAGGCTGGCTGCAAAGGCGGTGACCCGGAGCCAGACCAAGGGGGAGCAACGGGACGTGGCGCCTGAGGTAAACCAAGGGTTCGCGGAGGCGGCGGAGCGGGACGCTTGGCTCAAGCAAAACCGAGAAGTGCTAACCAACCAAGAGGGTTTGTGGTGGCACGAAGGGAAGTTGTACGTGCCCGAGGGGTGCCGACGGGAGGTCATGGAAAGAGCCCACGACAGCCGGAACGTGGGGCATTACGGCTTCGTGAAGACGCTCCACTTAATTTGGCGGCAGTTCTGGTGGCCAACACTCCGGAAGGACGTGGAGGCATACTCGGGGGGTTGCCCGGTGTGCGCGACGGCGAAAGGGGCCAAAGGCAAGCCTAGGGGGTTACTCCAGTCGGTAGCGGAGCCCGATGGCCCATGGCAAGAGATCGCCATGGACTTCATAGTAGAGCTCCCGGAGAGTAAGGGGGAGACCGCCATTTGGGTGGTTACGGACTTATTCTCCAAACAAGCGCATTTTGTAGTGTGCCAGCGAGTCCCCACGGCAGAGAGGTTGGCGAGGCTGTTCGTGCAACATATTTACCGGCTGCACGGCACGCCCCAACGGGTCGTCAGCGATCGGGGTGGCAACTTCATCGCGCGGTTCTGGAGGGAGTTCCTGAAGCGGGTGGGGATGAAGCAAGCCCTTTCCTCCGCGGCGCATCCGCAGACGGACGGAGCCACGGAACGCCTGAACGGGGGGCTCGAACAGTACCTGCGATGCTACGTGGGGCACCAACAGGACGATTGGACGGAGCTACTGCCATTCGCGGAAGTAGCATACAATAACGCCGTCCACAAGAGTACCGGCTTTTCTCCATTCAAAGTAGTCACCAGGAGAGACTTCGTCCCCATGCCGGAGTTGCCTCAGCCGGAATCCCAAATCAACTCCCTGGATGCCTGGTTCGCCCAAATCAACGCCACCCGGCGAGCGGCGCACGCGGCATTGCAAAGAGCCAAAGCCGATTACAAAAAACACGCGGACCGCAAGAGACTCCCCGAGGGGCAGTGGAAAGTGGGGGTCCAGGTGTATTTGTCAACCAAAAACCTAAAGACGCACCAGACATCGAAAAAACTCAGCCCGAGGTTTGTGGGGCCATTCCCCATTGCAGAGGTCATCAATCCAGTAACCGTCAGGCTGACACTCCCGAAAAGCCTCGGGAAGATCCACCCGGTGTTCCATTGCAGCCTGCTAAAGCTGCACCAGCCAGGGAACGCCTGGCACAAGGCAGAGGGGGTGCCACCACCCATCATGGTCGGTGGGGAGCAGCATTTCGAGATCAACCAGATACTGGACGCCAGGAGGCACAAGGGGCAGGTCCAGCTCCTAGTGCAATGGAAACATTTTCCCAAGTCCCACAGCGAATGGGTAAGCAAAACCCACATAAGAGCGCCAGACCTAGTGCGGGACTTTTACAATAAATACCCCGGGAAACCGAAATAAAGTCGGGGGGGGGAGTTGTCTTCAGGGGGGCGGTATGTCAGGTTCGGTCAGCACGGGGCTTCGAGGAAGCTCGCAGCCAGACCACGCGAACTCCACCGGCAGTAGCTAGCGAGGAAAAGAGGAACTGAAAGCGCCGCTAATTAATGGGCCACCTGCGCCCAGCCAAACAGGAAAACCGCAGCGGAAGCTTTAACTATACACTGATAACGGCGGGAGCCAACAATGAACGGGGCCGCAGGCAGCGAAACAAGATCGCCGCGCAGCACAGAACCCTCGGGCTTGCACGTAACGGGGAGGGACCAACCCAAGCCAGAGGGGACTGCCAATCAAGGACAATGGACCCTGACCGAACCTGCCATCATGGACAATCAAGAGGGATTATTGGGGGGCCGATAATCCGCAGCGGTAACGCGATCGCGGGGCAGAAAAAAGCGCGGGAAGGGGGGAATATAACGAGTGATGCAATTGTACCAAGCCAGTCCTGGCTTTGCTTGTGACTGCTACGTTACGCATGAGTAAACCTCTTTTGTGAACCACACGTGTCACGGGAGTTTCTCTGTCGAACGGGGCAAACCTTACAACAAATGGCTTTCTAGATATTATTAAACATAGTTCATATCATCCCTCAACACTGACCATTCTGGCTGGGGTTGAGGGGATTTTGTTGTAACCTCATGTGATTTCACAGCAATTCTACATCTGATGATAGAAATCAAAATTTCCAGGTCATCATGATTTCTCAAGGCTTCTGTTCACCAACCCCTTTATGGTTCCCCTGCCCCTTCCAGTAAGAAGGGAAACTAATAGAACAGTGGTGATATGAGATGGAAAAGTAGTGATATGAGTATGAATCTGCATGTGTATGTATACATATAGGTGAATGGGTGATGGATATGGGGACCTTGTACATCTGTCTAAGAGAGATACTGTATATGATCAGGAAAAGGATGGGTACTTCCAACCCACCACCACTCCCACTTGCAGTGCTTCATAAAGCAATTTGAAACAAACCCACAATCATATTTATTTCTGTCAACCTTAAAGTACAGAGAACATGGAGAGAACACCATGACCTAATCACGATTTATTTTCTTTTTTTCCTCCAGCTAACCAACAAGAAAGTGCAAAATAATGAAATCAATGTTCTACCCCAGTTACCATTGTCATAGATAACAATCCTCTCACCCCACTAGAACCCTGCCATCCTTGTTTTCCAGGATATATACAGTATTTAGGTGCATTTGTCTGCAAACAGGAAGGAAGGAAGGAAGGAAGGAAGGAAGGAAGGAAGGAAGGAAGGAAGGAAGGAAGGAAGGAAGGAAGGAAGGAAGGAAGGAAGGAAGGAAGGAAGGAAGGATGCTATAGTGGGAAGTTGTAAGAGGGAAGATCAAGAGGAAAAAAAAATAAACAAAAGGTTTGAAACCCTCCAGTGTCTTCTCAGCCACCTTGCTGCCACTCCTCTGCTATTTTTAAAAACTCTGTGAGTTGTGAATGATACCATGATAGTAGCTTTCCAATGGACTACTTTTCCCAGTAGCTGTGATTGTGACTGCATGTTGCCAGAACAGCTAGACTGAACTAGATTGAAGGAGAGTGGAGGTAAGTTCTAACCAGCACATACCAAAAGTAGTGAGTTTCATAAACAGGCTATTTAAGTTGTATGGGATAAGTGTGGGGAATGAGTAACGGTAGGCTTGACCTAAGAGCTGGGAGGGAGGCAGTATGAGGCAAACATTTCTGTCAATGGGAAAATGAATTCTGCAGAGTCACAGCAATCCCCACCCCCCTAAAAAAAAATTCTAGCTTTACTGCAGTGTCAAATAAACTGGAGCAGAGTCAGAAATAAATCAGCTCAGTTCCCCAAAACAAACATCATGAAATCAATCTGGTCAAAAGAAGATCCTACTGTGGTATGCAACATTGCTGCAGAAGTGCCCATTGTTCATGAATGTGCCTGTTTCTGTTGCTCTCTCTCTCTCCCTTCCTCTATATCTCTCTGTGTATGTGTGTAGGTTCTACAGATGTCAGATTTGTGTATGTGTGTGTCTAAATAAATGGCTGCCTACAGAGTGGAAGGTGTGCCCTTGAATTACTTGTTCCTGCATATGATATACCCTCAGGGCTCCAAGACATTTCCTTCCTTCATTCTAGAGAGCCACACTCAGGAATGGGTCATACGTAGAAAGCAGGCAAATTTCTTCTTTGCAGGGAAGGGGTGGCTGAAATTTGATGTCCAAATAAGAGTAATGCTCTGCTGCAAAGACTGAAATGGAGACGTTCCTAACTATGATGAATAACTGATGATTCTGCCTTGCTCAGGAAGTGTAGCAAATGCTGGGAAGCTGAGCCACAGAAAAATGTGCCTCATGACTGGATTGGACTGCCTTTATGAGTCACCTGACCTCAACATGAGTGCCTGCCAAGGTTGGATTATATTTTAAAACAAAAATGAGGAAAAAAAAAACACAAAAAAAACCTGTTGTTCTTTTTCAGATTTTGACATCGCTGAGGTGCCATTCTAGAAAAAGATAAAGCTACTGACAAGCATCACCTTTTCAAAGATTGCCAGTGGATCATCCTGGGTGATCAGATAACATGGCTTGAATATCTTTATGGGTTTACGGGCAGGGCACCAACATGATAACCATTCACACGGCATTCCATGGATCAACAGTCATTGTTTTCACACTTAATCCCTAAAACCACTTATTTTCTTGTGCCCAGGAACACAATTGAAGCCTGTACAAATAATCAATAACACTGAGCTGAATTTACGGCAGTAAAAAATTCCATTGCTATCAGGGAATGTCTGTATTCTGTCCCAGCAAGGCTGGTAGCAATAATGCATCATTTTTCTTAATGGTAGACTAGGCTACAGCATATTTTGGGAATTTTCCAATCCTGCTTGAATTATGGGGAAGGCAGGTCTGTTTTTCTGGAAAGAGATATACTGAGAAATGCCAAATGTTAAACAGGGGCCAGAAGTCTTCCAGAGAATCCTAAAGTGGGGAGTGGAGGACATTATTTAAGAAGAGTAGGATGGGTTAGAAAACCTAGCAACACAGAGAAAACACGTAATATATTTATATTGGTCATTTCCTGTTAAAGATTCCTTTAGTTTTCAGCCAAATATCATGTTGTCTGAACAACCAGCAATGTATTTCTCTACCACCATCACCAAAATTATGAATGCTAAGTTTGTGATGGATGTCAGTTTCCTCATCACTTAAATACTACTGTTCAGTTTCGGGCTCTCAGACTAGAATCTGTCAAAATTGCTGTACACACTTTTGAAGTTTGGGAAGTTACTAAATGTTGCTCTTTCTATATTTTCTTAAAACCTTTTCCTCATTATGTGTGCTAATGTTAGGTTGTCACAACATTGTTCCTATATATTTTTTTTTACATTAGAACATATCATCTAAGCCTAAGTGATAACACTTTTCAGAGGAGAATGCATTTGTAACTGGTGAAGGAGCCTAATGTTTTAATCATTAAATCCATGCCCTGCAAGTTATAACAAACACACTTGCGTGCAATGAATTCCAAACCATTTCTAGCAAAAAAAACCCCTGTTCAATAAAATACAAATATGGATTTTTTTTTCACTGAACAGCCAAGGTGTGTCAT
This sequence comes from Python bivittatus, assembly GCF_059951505.1. Classification (NCBI taxonomy): domain Eukaryota; kingdom Metazoa; phylum Chordata; class Lepidosauria; order Squamata; family Pythonidae; genus Python; species Python bivittatus. Next base: position 1,483,033 of record NW_028277113.1, read on the forward strand.
TTTGCTTGTGTAAATTCTATGGCATTTTAGAGGCTCTGATTTTATAGGTTCTGATAAACATATAGAGCTTCAGATACTATACTATAGCTACTGTATATTCCCCAGCAGCAATGCTGATGCCAATTGAAAATGTCTGGACTATTAACCCGTTCTTTGTGTTGTTTTATTTTAAATCTAGCTGTGATTTATTTGCAAACAAGCAATCTAAAAAACAAGTATCTGCTTAAGGTATATTGGAACAGGTCAGTCATGAGGTTACTAGTATATAGATCACTGTGGCCATGGCATCCTACCTGGAATGACTAAAATTAGTGGATCAGTTGGAAAATGTCATTCATGCCAGGAAGCTATTTATGCCTCTAGGAATACCCCCAGGTTACACACTGAATCCTTCAGGATGAGTGCAATCCCAGCCAAAGCAAAAGGCTTTTCTAATTCCTGGATAAGAGAACTGTTTATCCATACGACTTTGGTTAGGTTCAGCCTCAACATATTGACCTTCATCCAATGCATTATCACATCCGGACCCCCAGACAATGCCTGTGCATAGTCTCCTAATTCAGGTAATATAGAGAAAGAGAAATGAGTATCACCAGCATACTTCTGAAACATTACTCCTGATTATCTCCTGATAACCACTCATAGCTGGCTTCCTAAAAAAGTGAATACCACTAAAAGAAAAAAAAAGTGCCTCCAAGTCAGTTTTGACTTCTGGTAACTGTCTGAGCAAGTCCCTGCAATTTTGTTGAAATTTTCAGAAGTCTGCCTTTGCCTTCTTCCAAGGGCTTAGAGAAAGTGACTGGCCCAAAGTCACCCAGCTGGCTTCATACCTATAGCAGGACTAGAACTTCACAATCAACTACTTTTTAGCCTGGAGCTTTTAACTACATCAAAGTTGCTCTCATATACTAGTCAGGATAGAATGAAAACCTGTGGAATCACAGAGCTTAACTGTCACAGGGCAGTGGTACGGTCGACCCAAACCACCCTCTAAATTTGGAGCTGTAGGTAGCAGCAGAACTATCCATAATAGTGTGTCCACAACTGGTAATCACAGAGAGGGTCCAGAAGTATATCCCAGTCAATATAATCAAAATCAGTCCAGAGATCAAGAAGAATCGACAAGATCACTTTTTTTTATATATATATATATATATAAAACGGCAGAAAGTGGCTGCAGAAGCATGTAACATACTAAAACGTTTAAAGAATTTTGGGGGGAAAAATATGTGGCACACGTGTGCCTGGTTCCTTTTGCATAACAGCATTTTGTCAGATAAAAAGGGCCAAGCTGTTTTTGAGCATTCAAAGCTGTTTCTCTTGTTACAATCAAATCCAGCCTAGGCCTGTTTTATTTCTCTTTGGAATCCAAAGTTTCATGCAAGTTTGCTTTTTGTTTAGCGCTGCACAGTATGGATATAAACACAGTGTTCCATTTTAATCTAAGCAATCAGGACTTTTAAATTATGAAGAACTATATGACAGAAGTTCACGGAAAAGTGCATAAGAGCAATTGTCTATTTCTTTGGTTTTCAAATTATCAGAATATATGTAAGAAGCTTTGAACAGTTCCATTCAGATCCTTTCTAAATCTGAAATCAACTAAAAAGAAAAAAAAATCTATTTAAAAACCCTCTATGTAAAGGGAATTGAAACCCACCAGATGAGTAAGTAAATATTCAATGCTGCTTTATGCTGGAACAAACTGTTTAAAGAAAAAAATGTGTTTAAGGAAACTTTCAACTAGAAATACTACTAGGTGGAAATACTACTAAGTTACTTCCACTGTAAATGTTATGTATCCATTTTGCCAACAAACACCCATGTTAGTCAGTTGTGGCCTACTGATAACCTCAAAACAATGCATTATTTCTGCAAAAGCTTCATTAAGTAGCCACCCAGAGACATTCTCCAAGCAATCAAACAAATAGTTACGTTTCTCCTGCCCTGCTTCCTCACTCTAGTCCTGCCTAGAGATTTCCCATTTCCTCCTGTTTCTCTCTGCTAAGGGAGGGATGACAAACTATCTGAGTGCAGGGCACTGCTATACATCCTCCTAGACCAGTGTTGTCCAAACTTGGCCACTTTAAGATGAGTGGACTTCAACTCCCAGAATTCCCCAGCCAGCATGGCTGGCTGAAGAATTCTGGGAGTTGAAGTCCACTCATCTTAAAGTGGCCAAGTTTGGACAACACTGTCCTAGACTAATGGTGCCTGAAGCTGAATTCTTCCTGGTCGTATAGGCGCTATTCATTCTTGGCAGCAATCTTCAGGTGCTCAAATTCTTCTGTTTGATCATTTTTGTCTAAATTGGGGTGCTTTCTTTTGCTTTATACCAAGAAAGCACCCCTCCTATTTATTCATGCCATTCATGACAGATAAGATGTGGTATTCAGACGTTTCAATTAAGCAAGCATGGAGAGAGAGCATAGAGTAACTGCATAATGTCTGCTTCTTCTATCCCATGATTTTCCCAGGCTAAAAAATCTGAACGCTGTAATTACGTAAAGTCAAACATGGTTAGAACCTTTCAGAGGATCAGGAACTCTAGGACAGTCAGGAAAAGGCTATATTGTACATTAATTATGAAAGCATTGCTGGTTCTTAATTTTAAAATAAATGTGAGATGACTGGGATCATCTGTAGAAATGATAATGTGGGAAGGGCTCTCTTCCCAGCTGCTTTCTTCCTAAAGAGGAAAACAAGCATTGGAAGAATTATACTTTTTCCCCAGAAATGGAAGTTTTTCATTTTTGACCTTAAAGTGTGCACAGAATGCTTCTAGGAGGACCTAGGATTTTTCTTTTGGGTCTTCCAATATGAAGCTAAGCTACAACCTTATCAGCAAAGCATATTGTTCTGTTTCTGTTCATTTAAGAGATACTCCTTTTCACAGTGCATTCATTCTGACTTTGGTGATCTACAGAAAGAACAAGCTAAAAAATCCAAACAAGGTTATTAAAGTGACACACACAAACACACACACACACACACACACACACACACACGTTAACTTGCAAGACCAAAAGGGTTTTTATATTTCTGAATACAAAGACTTTTACCTGATATTGTAAACTCCAGGTAGATGGCCAGTCCAACTAGAAATCATGGATCTGATATTCTACGTACCAATGATATATTTAACTTTCCAACATCAAAGGTTACTTTTGCCTCTTTCAAAACAACTTGAAACATTTTTTTAAGAAGTGATACATCCACTTCTCAATTAGTGACTGAGTTCTGTTCCAATGAACAGATCATTAAGTGAAAGGGTTGCTAAGTGAACACATGACAGAGAGAGAGAGAGAGAGGGAGGGAGATGCTGGAAAGATCACTGGTTGCTGCCATCTCATTCAGATAAAGTGCTCTCATACAACTACTGGAATATTACTCTCACTTCAGTGTGTGTTGTTGTCAGCCTCATGAAATTTGGTTGTAAATGCATGCATTGGTCAGAAAATGAATTTTTTTTATTACCATTTACTACTGTCGAATTTGCAAATGGTCACTAACTGAGGTAGTCGCTAAATGAGGAGTGGGTATTTATTCCATAGCTATAATTAGAAGGACCATGAATTTTTACCAGTGTTCCTACCCATTGCTTTGGATTGAATATGCTACTACCCGATCACAAATTTCAATTCAATTGTTTTCTGAGAGCAGTAATTGCTATCTCATTAGAAGAAATCAAATTACTGTGTTCATGGTGAATCAGAAAACCTTTTTGCAGACATAAAGTCACTCTGTCTACACCTCTATGGATTTCAGCCCTTCCCAATTGCCAGTCAGCTGTGATTTCATTGGTTAAAGCTCTGACATGAGGAAGCTGGCAGCCTTCCTTTTCACATAATTATTGGACAGAATGCTGTCTGTTGGGGCTGTGCGAACCTTTAATGAAGTGTTTCCTTTTATAAAAGTCCATATGAAGTTGCAAGTAATTTCCCCCCTCCCCACTTCATTTTTAAAAGCAAAGCAGCTGTGTTCCAGTAACTAGAAAAGACATCTGCACATGTTCATCCAGTTTGGGAGTTGCAAGTTAAAACCTTGAAATAATATGAAACATCTTGATGAGGCAAATTGCATTGCCTTGTACCCTGACAAGAAGCATTGCACTGCATCTGTGGCATGAAGTGCTTTGCCAAGGCAAAGAGCAACGGCCTGACTTTTTGTGTGTGTGTGTGTGTGCTTTCAGGTCAGTTTTTAACTCCTGGAGACTGCCTGGACAAGCCCTTGCAGCTTTCTTGGCAAGGTGGTTTGCCCTTGCCTGCTTCCCAGGGCTGAGCGAGAGAGACTGGCCCAAGGCCACCCACCTAAGGCAGGACTAGAACTCACAGTCTCTGGGTTTCTAGCCTGATGCCCTAACCTCTGCACCAGACTGGCTCTCTGACGTATCCTTATTATCTGTATAAAAGGGCTAGTTACTTGGTTTTTGTTTTTAATTTGAAAGCTGGGGACCTAGGCTAGCTTAACTGGCAACTTGAGAAGGTGGGCAATAGGTTCAGTTACTTTACTGCTGTGATGAACTTAGAACCGCATGTGCTAAACAATTATTACAGCTCTTGTAGGAACTAACAAGTAACTAACATACACATTTTGCAAATGAACCTTGTTTGTACCCAGTAAAGGTATTTTTATACTGCATCTTGTGTCTGCTACTGAAATTATGCCCATTCCAGGGTCTGGGAAGAAAAATAATTGTAAAATTGTGCTTATGCTATTCAGTTGTTTATGATGGTTAAACAAAACTAGGATATACATTCCTCCACACTGTGGGAAAGTTTAGATCTGGATCCAGACTTTGTAGTGTTTGTGTATTTCTAGTATATTTATTTAGGTTTCTTATCTCTGCCTATTCTGAAGCTATCTAGCACTTGCAACAGTTAAACTCCCAGAAATATGAGACATAATGATAAGAAATTCCACTGAATTCCAGTAGATCAAATTACAACTGTTCTTAACTTTATGCTAAGGACCTAGTTCAGCAGTGATGCCTATAAAAAGGATTTGCAAAACGTTCAGGCATTCTACAGATGCCAGGTTTTTGAGGGTGGGGGTGGGGGGAGCATATTCTCCAATCACTTCTATGGGGGACAAAATGAAGATACTGGTACTTCTGCAAGCTTATGGGAATTCAGGCTCTCTGATCACTCTGCCTCTCTTGTGCATGTATGATCACCCCCAAGAATACACAACATTTCCTTCCTTCCTTGATATTGTTCAGTTTAACTTTCCATTGAACACTGTGCAAAGCCTTTTATTTGGCTAGGCTTTTTTGCTGTGTGGTTGTTTTTATGCAGGATGTCGGTTGATGGAAATTTATTATTTTAGTTGTAAGCCCTTCTAAGAGCTATAATCAAAGAGTAGCTAAGAATGCCTTCAAATAAACAAATAAAAGACATTATCTCCATGCAGGTGGAGATAAACCAGCTATGATTGCTCTCATATATTTGCTGCTGTTGTTTGTCCTCAACTATTGTGAACCCAGTGGTATCATCAAAGGAGGACTGGGAGACTGATATTTAGAGCACCATTCATCAGAAGGAATAGAAGGGCTCCTAAATAGAACAACACTGGCATAGTTCATTTTGAAGTATGTGAAAATGCACACATTGCTACCTAAAGAGACCCTACCAGACAGTAGGCTATTCAGGCCAAGGGATAAAATAATATGTTACTGCACCACTGAGAGATGAGGCACAGAAAGTGAAGAGAGTGGGGGATGCTGGCTGGGGGATTCTAGAAGTTGATGTCCACAGATCTTAAAATTTGCCAAGGTTGAGAAACACTGTTATAGATGAAGAGGCAGTTTGGAACATACATACTTTCAGATGTGTGTATCGCCAGATGTTGTCATTCAGTTTTCAGGTCAGAAATTGCATCACAACAGTATTTAGTACTAAAAAGAGATCTATCTAATGCTACCTAAAAAAAAAAAAACTAATAAAAGAAATAGTCTGAAACAGAAGATCATTAGGATTGCAAAGGATCACATTCAAAGGATACCATTCAGACACAAAATAGAGATTCTTGTAATGCTTTATAAACTAATAATGTTATTGTGGCATAAACTTCCCATATCTCCCTAAATCATAAAAGTTTATATCATAACATCATAAAAGTTTATACCTCAATAAATTTTTTAGCATTCTTTTCAGGTGCCAGAAGGCTTTCTACGGTTTTTGCTGCAAGATAGTGTTAGAGCTGTCCTTGAATAACTTTATGATGCACCATGTCTTTTTTCCTTTAAAAATGGTAAAATTAGAATCAATTGCTTTGAGTTGAGTCTGGAATGGCTTCTGGTAAAACCATGAAAAACTGCAGGTGAGGGTAAAGAATGGAATCTTATCAAGAAATCAGTCTTGGATGGAACATAAATGACAGATTCTGTATGAAATATGAGTGAAGGAGAAAAATAAAAAGGGATGTTGTTGGGCCATTTATGATGGAATATTGCCCGGGCATTGGAATGGGACAAAGCAATTTCCTAATCTAGGCTGGTGATGGCCTCTGCCTATGGGTCCCTCTTCCTAAGCCGAGCTGATCAGAGGCAGGAGAAGACACCTTCAGGTTTTCTGAGGATATTGCTGTGTGGAGTAGGGTTATTCATTTCCCACTTAGAGACTGAAGACCTTGCAAATTCCTATCTACAGTATACCACCTTTTTGAAGGGGTGCTCTGCCCAGGCTACACTTATGCCAATGTTGACAGAGTTGTAGAATTCAGGATGGCCAACTAGTTGATAAGTTGCTCTGCTGTGGTGAACAAGATAGCTAAAAGAATATGGATCATTCTACCATCTCCTTCAACTTATTGATCTGGGTGGAAAATGCTTAAAAACAAACAAACATATATACAGCACTCCCATCCTTCCTCCAAGTGGTTCCAGCAGCATAATCTCTAGGTCCAATTTCAGCATTAAGGGTAGATTTGAGGTTATCAGTAAATGGTACTATTTGTGAATTAGTAACTATTAATCACTAATACATGATTATAATATTAATGTGGAGTTGCCACTTGAATTATTTAGCATGAAGTCATGAGGCCACACTTTAGGCTACCTTATTCTCTCATAACAACCATGTGAAATAATTTTTAATGTAACTTGGTGCCTAAGTTCTAGTGAGATGTGCTGAAATGAGCTTTTATTTCCCTAGTTTAATGATAGGTCCATTATGGTCTGAACATTATTTGCAGTTCTTGGGAAAATGACCAAGTTGAATAACCACTGGTATAAAATATTAAGAAGGAGTTAAAATAATCAGATTGGAAAAAAAAAGTTTATGTTTACATGACACAATCCAAGACTCTAAAATACAACCCACTGTTTCTTGGCTGACTCCAGAAAATCCTGCCAGCAAGCTCCATATCTTCTTTGCTGGGTGGCTGTTTGCAGCTTGAGCTTCTGCTGTGATTCCACTGGGCTCCTTTTCAAATCTTTGCTAATCCTCTAAAGAACTTTCATTAAAACTGGACTGACATTAAATGTGTGCTTGGAAACCTTATGTAAATGAAATGGAAGGAAGAATCAAAAGATCGAAATCTCTTTGTTCCAGTGCTTCTTACTTCTTTTATGAAAAGAGCAACATTTTTGAAAAAGGAGCCAATAGCAGTTAGAAAAATGTTGATAGATTCTGAGCTTGGGGTAAATTTAAATGATTGAGCAGGCAAATCCCTGCAGCATGGTAGCCAGGTTTTTTATGGTTGGTGGTGGAACGTTAGGATGGACTCAAAAGTTTATTTCTTGTCCATGAGTTGCATGGGTGAGGGCAAAATACTTTCTCCTCGATCCCATCTGAATTTGGAGAAGAACAAATTATCTGATACTGCAATGAATGCTGCTTCTTACTCTGCTTAACCCTATATAGTAGTCAATGTCTTCTTTTTTTAAAAAAAAACCTTGCCTTTAATATTTGAAAGTGGTACAAACATCCTTCATATCAATCTTTTGCAACCTAGTACCCTCTGTGACCAAACTGGGTTTATTTGGTCAGAAGTGGAAAAACTGGGCAAAATAAGTGCGTGGGATAGATACAGTAATGACTAGATGCTCAAAACTGATTGTGTACTTCCTCTGACATTATCTTCTGACTTGTAAGTTACTTTCATAAGAGTGTAGTATCTTAGGCATGGGGCTGGGCATGTTTTGACACTCATTTACTCAATGAGAGTGGTTTATAAGCAAGTAAAACTTTGTTTAGCAATAATGTTTTATGAACAGATAAGGAGGAGATATGATTCGTGTTTAGAAGTATAGAACTCAGTGCTTATTTACAAAAGGATAGTTTACATTTTCACAAGGACCACTAATGTCTCCTCTTTTCTTTTAATGAACACTGATTGTTCCTTTCCTTTCCTTTTTCTTCTTTTTTTACTGTAATGGTTGCTGCTCCTCTCCTTTTTGCACACACCTCTTTCTCCAGGTTTTCTTAGCTGTTTTGCTAGAGGTGTGCGATATTCAGATTGAGAGAGGGAACAGTGCCTTGCATCTATTGGGGATGCATTTCTGCACTTGTTAGTGAGCACATCCATGGATGCTGGATCCAAAGTACCATTCCCATTTGGATCCAAACATTGCAGATTTGTCCCCTCCTTAGGCAAAAGTGCCCAGTTAACCCTTTATTCATATTCCACTAAAGCAACAATCTACTATTTCATCATGCACTCCAAATGTTTCCACAATCAAATTTCCATCCAGCATGGTCAAAGCCTCAGCACATTTAGGTGCCATTAGCTTACAGAAGGTAATCTCTAAAGCTTTTTGGAATGGCTTGGAAAGGATAGAAGGCCATGCCACATCCTCACAAGGGGCTCTTTGAACTGAAGTTAGTGGGAAGCTGTAGGCTGAGCAAATGAAGCAGGGCTGTTTTTTTTAAAAGTTTAAAAGCAAGGTAAGACCCTTGGGAATCTCTTATAATTAAAGTAAGTAAATGATTCCTTCATCCTATAGGAGAAAAAAAAAATCAGCAATAGCATTAATAAAAAATGGTCCCAGTTTTTCTGAGGGATGAATAGTTTGGGGAAACTGGGCTAGGAATCTCAATTCTTCTTCAGAAAAAAGAGGCAAGCCCAGAACTTTTAAAGATAATGTTGAGTACAATGAAATTTCATTGTATACACAATTTGGGCTGGAGGGGACAGAAAAGTGACCTATCTTGTTGATTCTTCATCCTGTGCCATAAATACAGTCAAGTCAGAGATTGCAGGCACAAGCTCTTTAAAAAATCTGATTGTGGTCTGCTGCAGAGTCAATGGGTATCCTTGACATTTGCTTAGGGTGGTATGTGGGATTGGGGTGAGTTGTGCAAAAGGCCTTGGTGCCACTGATTGGGCCAACCATTACACAGCAGCATGGTAGCCTTTGATGTCACCTAGTGGTTTTCTGGATTTTTGCAGCCCAGATCTGGGGGCTCTAGTATCGATGCACCATGCCTGCACATCCTAAGAGTACCCCGAGCAATTGTGCCAGAATAGACGTGTTCCCTTGAATGTAGCCATTTGCCCTTTAACTAATTGCTAGCGTTGGGATTGTGGGACCCATCTGAGAAATTTGTCTTGTGGCCAGATACTCTACTTATGTTCCCTTCTTGATGGTATATTTTTGACTGAATTAGAGATGGAATCAAAATGGAGAAAACACAGCCCTCCCACAGACTTGCAGTCAGTGTAATTTTCATTCCCAAAAGGGTGCAATGTGTGTCTTTGTGCTTGCAAAGATTTCAATCTCAGCCTGATTCCAGCAACGCCCAGCACATGATTCACCTACCTTCTGAAATAAATTAGATCATTCCAAGATGGGAGAGCATCAGGGAAAACATTCGGTAGGCCTTGAGTTCCATGATGGTCTGTAAATAAATGAAAGAGATGAATTAGGAATGAATTTCCAGTAGGAGAGTAGGGTTCAGCGGTTTTTCTTACTGTATGTGTATTCAAAATATATCTGTGTGTAGTGAGACACAAAACTCTCTATTCGTTGTCTTGTAATGTATATGTCCCTTGAAAATTGCTATCATGTTCTATTTTAACCTTTCCCAATCTGGAGAAATGGGAATTATGGGAGTTGCATTATAATATATTTTAACAGCAGCAGGTTGGGAAAAGCTGTTCTGTTCTTCAGGAATTGGATGCAAGGAATGACAGTCATGAGAAAGAAGTGGGAGACAAGAAGACAGAACATGAAGTCTGGATGCTTCCTAGCCAGTTTTGGTCTTTTCCAATTCAAAACCAAACTTGGGAACAAATTCAAGAAATAAATAAAAAGGTGGGTGAAAGCACAACTAAAGATATGCCTGTGGGTCAGGGATAAGAGTTAAGTTCAAAATTTGGAGTGAATTATGGACTGTGTATGAAATGGCCTTAAAAATATGAGCCATTTGTCTTCATAATAGGACACGTGCCTTATACAAAGGAAATGCAACTGCAGGAACATAAATAGCATTTAAAAGTCTACCTTCTGACATTCCACAGATGGTCATAAAGAGTGTGTCTTGAATTTTTCAGTACTTTGGGATGCTCTCCATATCCCAAATGCTGAAAAATATCTGGGATGTACTTGACTTCCTTTGGAGTAGAGGATATCAGTGGCTTTGGGAGTTTTTCCGAATATTTTGTTGAGTTACTCAAACAGAAAAAGAGAATAATCCTCAGTAAATTGTGAATGTCCAGACTGGCTCTCTCCCTGTGCCCTAAGATGCTTTAAATCTTTCAGCTAAATCTCTGTATTTTTTGTATTTGTCTTTGCCCTTTGTCTGAAATCTGGTTATGCTGGTGCTTGAGAACAGATATTCTCTATTAAAATGAGACCAAGTGGCTCCACCCCTTTTCACTGCTAGGTTAGCAAAGTGGGAGGCACATGGGGGACTCCATTGGTGAATAGATGGGACATGGATTTGAAATACCAAAACCCTCCCACAGCAGTAGTGGCTGGTAACGTTTTTCCTCATTAATCCTCCTTCCCGGTAATATGACAGCATTAGTTACATCATTCTGCAAGGAGGAGCCGCTCTTTGCTGTCTCTTAGGAGCCCCAAGGCACTACTAGTTTCGTAGTTAATACTGTTTTGTGCCCAGGGCCCTACCGTGTGTTTGTGTATATATAAAAAATAAGGAAAATGTTGATCCATAAGTCTTAATTATGCTTATCAAGTTTTATTTTTTAAAAAATCTTCATTTGCTGCTTAAGTCCCAGTATTTTCAATCAAATTAGAGCTAAGCAAACAACAACAAGAACAAACAATCCTGCCTTGAACACGTTGGCTGTCCAGGAAGCCCAGAGCATGATTTGCCTATTCCTGCACAGCCCAATACCTGTCTGATGTGCTCTGCCTGGACAAGCAAGAACATGTGAGAATTTGGCTTGGTAGCTCTGATGGGTACAGAAAAATTAACAACCAATTTTTACAAACCAGACCAAACCAGTTAGATACGACCCCTGAGAGCAGATGTGAGTCCTGTTAAGTGTCTCCACTTCCCTCTTCCCCACCCCAAATTCTGCTTCATAATGAAAGGAATCTCATTTTCCAAAACATACAGATGGAGACTGCCCTGTCTTTGCCTCTACATTTAAAAAGTGGAGAAGAAACAGACACGAGTTTTGTTGCCAAAATTGCTTATATATTTATCTCAGTTGAAAGTAGAGTACTTGCTAGAATTCTTGTATTGTAACATTAACTGCCTTTAATAAATACGATAAATCCAAGTTGTTGGATTTTCATTCCTTGGATTAGTTTTCTCCAGTCCAGATGACAAGGGGGAAGTCTGACACACTCCTGCTTCCCTCTAAAGCTGCTTCCTTCCCACCCCCCCACCTGAAAATCTTTCTCATATCTGGGTTGTAAAACTCCTGGTGACCACTGGAGAGCAGAAAAGGGTTAGTTGCCTGTACAGTGGAACCTCGGGTTACAAACGCTTCTGTTAAAGAACTTTTCGGGTTACAACCAGCTCCGGCCGCAAAATTTTGCTTCGGTTTGCGAACTCCGCCTCGGAGTACGAACGGGATATGTGGCCATTTTCCCTCCCGTGACACGATCCGCGGCCATTTTTCCGCCCCTGACATGTGGTCTGCGGCCATTTTCCACCCCTGACACGTGGTCCACGGCCATTTTTCCACCCCTGACACGTGGTCCGTGGCCATTTTTCCGCCCCTGACACGTGGTCCGTGGCCATTTTTCCGCCCCTGACACGTGGTCTGCGGCCATTTTCTGCCCCTGACACGTGGTCCATGGCCATTTTTCCACCCCTGACACGTGGTCGTAGGGAGGGGGACTCTCCCTCCAAGCAATAGCCGCCTCCCTGTCCTGCCAGAACTGATTAACGGTAATTACATTGAACCTTATGGGGAAATTTGCTTCGGGTTGCGACCAATTAGGGTTGCGGCCAGAGTCACGGAACGAATTAAGTTCGTAAATCGAGGTTCCACTGTATCTCTGCTGCTAAGTAGTTGTATGGATTTTTACAGCCCAGATATTATAGTCCTCTACTATGTCATTGGATTTCTTGAAGTGTGGTAAGGTGGTCGAGAGCAGCTGAGCAAGTCCCTGTGCCTTTAGGCCCCAAGATGATTGCCTTCCTTGCCTTCACACCATTTACACCACTGTTTTTTGTGGTATAGCTCTGAATGTGGGGACATGATTCTGCCTTCAGAAATCTTTGCCCCGATATTGGCTTTCACTGACTGGTCTTTATTGGGGTGGGGTAGAAATTGTAGCCCTCTTTCAAAAACAAAATACACAGAGATATTATTCACTCTTTGTGGCATTGCAGTATAAATAAGACTTCTGGCCACAGGTATACCATTCACATATTTTGCTAAGCTGTGGTTAATTGAACAAAGAGTTCTGAAAATGAGCAAAGAACTGAGAACATGTCCAGCCGCTAAGCAATATATTTTGCTCTCTTTTCCTAACTGTTCTATCTTACAATTCAGGGGCCAGACTTTGGATGGAAGATTTTGGCAAGACACAGAAACCATGCAGAAGCCACAAACAAATTTTGCTCCTTCACACATGATGGTACAGGTGGTCCTTGCTTAATGACCACTTATTCAGCTACCGTTCAAACTTACAACAGTGGTGAATGAGTGGTACTTACAACTGGTCCTTGTACTTAAGACAGTTGCAGCATCCCCATGGTTACATGATCATGATCTGAGTGCTTTCACCCAGTTTGCAATTACAATGTTGTAGCATCCTTTGGTCATATGATCACCATTTGTGACCTTCACTGCCAGCTTCCTATAAGCAAAGTCAGTGGAGAAGCTAGCAGGAGGTTGCAAATGGTGACCACATGACATCCTTGCTTAATGACCCACAGTGATTCGCTTAACAATGAGAACCAGAAATGCTGGAATTTCCATTGCTAAGTGGCGCAGTCATCACTTAGTGCTGGAAATTCCAGTCCCAGTTACTGTTGTTAAGTGAGGACTACCTGTACATTATAATTGGAGTTGATACGCCAGTAGCAAACTATGGTTTCACGAACTATGTGAACTCAGTCCTTGTGTGTCATAAGACTCTGTCAATGCTAACTTTCAGAAGAAAAAGTGCCAACGCTGCATTCCTTGGCTATTTAGTACCTGGTCACTGCTACTGAATGAAAAGTATGGGAAAATATTAGCCTGTAGGCTAGATCGGAAATCTCCAAGAAGTAGGGATAACCATTTTTATTTTTATTACATAGGCAGAAAAAGAGTCTGCATAATATTCGCCTGGTGTTATAGGAGCTGTTCAGAAATCCAGTTAAGGGATATCTGCTATACTCGCTGAAGGAAGACCAGAGAGAGGGGAGCAGTTCCAGCCCAGCTGCTAGGCAGAAGTCTAGAGAAGATGTCCTTTTGGCCGAGATGAGATTACAAAATGTCAGGCTGCCAAATAGGAGGAGACCTGCATCCTGAACCCACATCCTGTAGAGCTGAATTATGTATCTGGCCCTGCTTGCTAAGGTGGAAATTATGACACCATTACAATCTCCCCAAATCTAGTTGTTTCTCTCATTTGGACCCCCATTGTGCTGAGTTAACTAGTGCCTTTTGGCCATTAATCAGAAAAATAAATTTACTCATTGTGATCTATGCTTTATATCTTGTTAGGTTCATCAGCATAGAGGTATGTGTGTGTGTATGTGTGCATATGTACATAAGACTGCATGTGTGCTTATGTATATAAGGGTACTTTAATATTGGAGGACCTTCAGGACACAATACTGTATGTCTCTGCTCACAAATTCACAGATTCACTTGAGAGCTGCACAAAGGTGGCAGACTAAACTGTTTGCCAAATCCTCAAGTTGCTGAGAATCATTTTCTGCATTCCTCTCCCTTTTTATTTGCAGAGGCCAACACTGGGTTCAGTTTCTTGGTCACACCAGCCTGCAACAGATTTCTGGGGCTGGCTTGATTTCCATAACAAAGAGGACTTCACTCCACATCTTATTAGGCATTTAATATTTCATTCCAATGCCTCCCTCTTCATCCTAGTTGCACAGCATGGCTGGCTGGGGAATTCTGGGAGTTGAAGTCCACCCATCTTAAAGTTGCTGAGGTTGAGGAACCCTGTCCTACTGAACTAATCAAGGCTGAGAGGATTGAAGGCTGAAAAATCTTGAGCAATGCCCAATAGATTAAAAGACCTTGAGGTTAAGTGCAGGGCAAAACAAAACACCCTTGAGTAGTGGTGTAAACCAGTGTTTTATTCCTTTTCTTGTTACTGAAAAGAAAGGTTAAGTAATTTAGAAAGGATTGCTTCATATCTAGCTTTAAGATGTCTGCTAAAAAGCTCTGAATCAGGGAAGCTTCAAGGAAAGATGTATCCAGTTACACATGCTTCTTAAGCCCATTAAGTATGAGCCTTGGAAAAGGCAGTAAGAATGTAACATACTGGGATTTATCACTGATCAAGTACCTTCTGCTACATTTGGGACTTCCAGAAGAAATTCAGCATTTTTGTTTCTCTTGGAGACAAAATTCAAGACCGCTTTCTTTTCTTTTTTAAAAAAATATTTTTTTATTAAAAGTTTTAGCTACAATAGTAAAAGATAATACAGCTTGGGTTATATTTGGGTAGCTTGGGTTATTTTGGTAGACTTCTCATGTGTGTGCTTCTCATACAATGAGATTAATTTGAAATGTTTTATCTTTGTGTTCAAACCTGAAGGCAGGAAAAGAAATAAGGACCAAGCAAAATTTGTGCTGACTCCCATATAGTTAATTCCCTTTGTATGTTCAGCACTGAAGTTGACTCATGTGAGTTGGCTGACTCTCTGAACTTTCCTAAATTAGATGTGACCCATAGAGGCCTAAAGCACATTGCTTTAACTTGTCTGTTGTTAAATTCTCTCCCCAAAGCCCTGTTTGATTATGAAAAGCTGCCCTGTGGAATGAAGTTGGCCTCTGGCTTATGGAAAATGTTCATATCTTCAAAAAGTGGCTTCTTGAATTGGCATCTAACTGAATTATTAGAAACACTCAGCAGCTGGAGGGAAGGAATTACACATTAAAAAGTTACTCAGTAGTTTTCTTCCTCCTTGAGGTACTTTTTTTTTTTTTAAAAAAAAACAGGCTTACAACCTTATGGGCCTGATACATAAAAGAAAGATGGAGAGAAAACAGGAGGAAAATGATTATTTTTTTCATAAAGCTACAGTGTTTAATGACCATGTGGAATAGCCAGTGAGAGAGACAAGTATGGAAGAGGGAAAGTCAAATGGCAGGGACATCCAGGTTCTCTCCCCCCCCTCCCCCCAACCCATCCAGAAGAACCTTAAGGCAATTTACAAAATATAAAATATATAATGAAAACAACCTACCACTATCTATGGAGTATGGGGCAAGGTGGGAAGTAAAGAGCCTCAGAACAGGCAAGACTGTTATGTAAACCTGGTTCAACATCTTCACATCCTGGTCTGGTAAAACAGCAGTAAAGGATTAGAGTCAGGGTTACCACAAAAATTGGAGAAAAAGCCCCAGGATCTAAATCTTAGGGGTTGAGGCCTACATATAGATATGTCTGGATTTTTGTTCATTGTAGTAGTTTATCTTTTGCATAGATATGGTTTCTTCTCCTTGAAATAAAGCTTCTATCTCCTTGTGCCGAGTCCTTCAAGGTCATGTCATCCCGTTTCTGAATGTAGGAGCTTGAGTATCTGAAGCGTGAAGCCTGACATAGGACTGCACTAGTCTTTTTGAAGAAAGGAACACAACTTGTGCTTCTCAAAAACAAAACAAAAACTGATCAGTATCCCTGCTTTAGATACATTTGACTACTTATAAGATGGAGATTTTTTTTTTTTGCACAGGGAGCTTCATTTTTTTTCCAGAAAAGAATTAGATAGGGATGCCCAGTGATGCAATAAACTTAGCACAGGGAACTGGGACCAGATTTTTTAGCCTAATGTTTTGGATGGGAGTGGGAAGAGGACCTGAGTACTTTTAAAATAAAACTTTGTGCTTCTTGTTTCAGTAAACATATCTGAGAAACTGGACCACTGAATTTTGGCAGCAGAAGCTAGTGAGGACTCTAGGGCTGCATAGAATATGTGGGTCATATGTTGCCCACAGTAATTTAGAATATCCTGGTTAATACAAGCACGTCAGGTACAGAACACTATTATTAATCTTGTCTCCAATTTTATGCATGAATGGATGAGAATCTTTCTCAAAAATATTTTCTATTTACAAGTAGAAGAGATAGCATATATCTGGCATTATTTTATCCAAAGATAATCACAAGCAGACACTTTTAGTGGAAAAATCAAAGGAGATTTTAGCCAGTAGAACAGTCTCCCTTGTTACATTTCCAGACAAGGCAATCCAGTGTGGTTAGGAGCCTGTTATGCCTTTTGGCAGTTTGTGACTCATGCCAATTTAGCTGGCCAAAAGCCCTAACATAAGGCCCATAGTTCTATGACTGATGCTGCTTTCTCAGTTCTAAACTCTACAGTTGACAGTTGGGCACATGCATACAGCCCTTACAGAACAGCCATCGCCATCATTTAGCATTTAGAATAGAACAGAAATACAGAGGTGGACAGTTTTACAAGCAGAAACATTGGTAGCCCCAACATGAGACACATCGACTGTCTATTTGTGGCACGAGATCTGTCCCTTCCCCCAGCATAATCACTAATCCTTTCCTCCCCACTGCTCTCTACAAGGAGGGATTGCAATAAAGAGAGTAGATTGGGGATCTCACACATCCCAGGATGCAACTCGGGGCATATGTCCTTTGCAGTTAGCCATGAAAGCTGTTGGCATCTGTCATTGATTATTAGTTCATAAGAAATGATGTTATATGACATTTGATCTCTATTTCAGATATGACCTATATCCATGGACCAAGAAAAAAAAAAATCTGTGGGACACTTTTTTTGTTTTATTTTCCAAACTAGTTTAGTGAAAGACTGTCATAAATTAGAGAGTAAAAGGGAAAAGAAATAGTACCTTAATGTTTATGAAAATGACTTCTCTGGACCAGTCAAAGGCAGACTATCACATTAACCTCATCTGGTTACCAATGGTAACTTTTCATTGTTGCTGAGATGGGAGGAAGAAATACTGTATATCCCTTTCATGGAGATGAATTTGGAAATGTTCCTGTAACACAGTTTTCCCCCAAACCTTGGAGGAAGTAAATAGAAATCTGGGTGTCATTTTTAATGAGTTTGGACTTAGGTTCATAAATGAACTTCTAAAGTAAGTGATTCATTAAGACAAGTGTACTTTGATGTCACAGCTGGCTGGGGAATTCTGGGAGTTGAAGTCCACATATCTTAAAGTTGCCAAGGTTGAGAAACGCTGTCCTAGATTATATTAAATATCTAGGGGGGAACCTTGCATTCCCTGAGGTTTTTTTTTCAGCTTTTAACCTTTTAAAAACTTTAAAAATTTTTCTGCATGGTTCCCATAACATCCTTGCCAGTTGTATCAGTCCTTCTTGAAGGCAGCATGTGCGTTTGTGCAAGAGAAAAATGGGGGGGGGGGGAGAGAGAGAGAGAGATTCAAAATGTTGATGAGTAATGATTGAGAATATGCTTCTCTGATCAGCACAAAGATTTTTAAAAGAAATAAATTCAAATGTTGGTGAATGCTTCCTCACTTATGGATGTAAACACTTAAAATATAGGTCCCGTTACTGTCTCTGAACCTCAGGGGTGTTTTACATCAAAACCAAGTATTTAATTTTTTTTCCTCCTCAACCGATGCTCAGGCAGAGAGGAGGTTTCTTTGTCAGAGGAAACTTATGGCCAGCTTTTGAACAATTATGTGCATGTTCATTATCACTGTCACTGGTGTTCTGCTATGGATGGATCACAGAGAAAATAGATCTGTGTAAATCTGCTGGTTTGGCAGGAAAGGGGGAACAAGTTATGACAAATGGCTAAAACCGAGCTTCCCTTTTGTGGGTCTGTTCAGTCTTCCTTTCAAGATCTGTTCTTGTAAACCAGTTGAGATGCCCTGACCGAAGCCCAAAACAGGGGCAATCCCAGTGAAACTGGGATGCATGGTAAACCAATATAAATACAACATAAGCCTTGATTATCATATGTTCTATACCTGCTTGCAGGAAGAAAGTACAAGCAAATGAGCAAGCTCATTGATATGACTTACACAGAAGCCTTTGAAACAACTGGTGATCTGAAATACAATCAGGTCTTTCAGAACTAGTTAACAAGGAAGTGGGGGAAGAGTATTTCCAGCACCCAAGAGAATTAACTCTGTAGAGAATAGAAATAAAATGGCAAGGGCTCCCAGAAATGTAGAAAAAAAAAAAAAAATAGAAGGGTAAGGAAAGTGATTGAGCATGAAGGCCCAGGAATCTCCAGAACTTTAAATGCAGTGGTTTATTAGGGGAAAACTTAGTCAAGTATGAGAAAAATGTGACACAGAATTCCTGTGGCATGCAAATGTGGGGTTAACAAGGCATTCTGGTTTGTTCCCTATTCAGGTGAAAAGGAGCTATGTAGGGCATAGAGATTTCTTTAGTCTTCACGAGGGTGTTCCATACTGACTCCTCAAGAGGCTGGTCCAGCTCATTTTGGTGGGCTATAATCTGCCTCCAGTTCTTTCTCATTAATTATGAACAAGTATGTATTGCTGACAGTTCAAACATAGTTGTTCAGCTGGGCTGGAATTAAAGTTTCTTTGCAGATCAGGCTAACAGCTGGAAAGAGATCCAGAATATGGGAAATTTAGGAAGGAAGGCCAAGGATTGAAGGGCTGGTGAAGAGTATAGTGAAAAAAGGAATCGGAAAGAAGATGGAAAATGAGGCTTGAAAGAAAGGGACAGCCTCTGTGGCAAAATGTGGCCAATTATAGCTTTGAAGAAATGCCATGGTATTTACATTCAGAAGTTTTTCTGCTGATGAGGGAGAAAAATCCAGGGGATGTGCCTGAGGAAACTCAGGCAAAGCAGGATGAAAAATGTGTGCTCGAGAAAACAGAGACTGGCAATGGAATGTTCTCTCATAAGAAAGCAGTTGGAAGGGCAAAACAAGAAAAAGGACAGGCTTGTGTTTGTTTATTGATTTATTTGCAAAACTTATAAGTTGCTCCGATGTTCCATCCACAGGAAGGAAGTAGGCAAGCAAAAGACATTTGGGGTTGAGGATTATAAGTCATGGACCAAACAAGGTCAGCTATGTGAGGTCTAGAGACTAAACTTTGACAAGACAGTCTGTCATCTTGTCATTTTTATTATAACATGTATGCCAAAAAAAAGAAAGGGGTGGGCTTGACAGATAAAGTGAAAAATATGTAGTTGTTTCTGTTATGAAGAAAAAAAATAGCATATTAATTTGGGTCAGTCAACCAGGTCTTTGAATGAAGGCTTCTGCTGTTCCAAGAACATTTTAAATAGGCCAGAAGTAGTTGGGTTGCTGTTGGTGTATTTATGTGTATGAATGAGGGAGAGAGAGAATTATAATTCTGAAAAGCTTTATTGTGAGGATATGATTTTAAAAAGAAGCTAGTGGGTATTATTTAAGATATTTCTGGTTATAAGAAGGCCAGAAATAGTGGCTTCTTCTTATCACTACAGTGACACACACAAGATCACTTTCAAGCAGAAGCCTGTTAAAGATTCACAAATGGCTGGTTAATTTTTCCATGATGAATGTTTAACACAGAACATCTCTAAACAGGCCCTTTTGGACTGCTTAATTTGTGGTTATTTGTTCTTCATTTTTCCTTTACACTTTCCCTCCAAGTTCTCTACAGCTATTTTTATATCCTATTTGTTACTCCAAGGAACTGCTCTCTGTGTGGGGCACTGAGAACAAGACCTTCCTTCAGTTCCTGCTGAGAAACGTGGGGACTTCTGTGTCATCAATATGTGCCCTTTATTTCATGAGAGAAGGATTTGTGCACTGCCTGTGCTTGCATCACACATTAATATGACTGAGACATGATTCAGTGAATTAATAAATTGTCTTGGTTTATATGACATACTGAACCTCCACACTGAGCCACAGGCTAGTTTAGCATGATGTGTAAACCCAACTATTGTCCTTCGCTCATCAGCTAGTGAGACAGCATTTGGAGGACCCACTTGGTTTCCAAATACCTAAAGCTCTGTTACTAGGATGATGCCATGAAAAGAAGGGCTGGCATCAAGAAAGAGAGTTAATTCAGAAGGGAAAACACCTAAGATAAACTTTCTCCAGGTTCTATAAGAAAGGAGAGAATATGACGGAACTAAGGCCACTTGATAGGTTGCCCTTTGAGGTAGACAAGGACAGAAAATATGCATTGCTTAAGGGAACTAGGAAAGTATTTTATTGTGGTAACTCCACAGGCTAGCTCTTACCCAAAAGGAAATTGACTACCTGAACAACGCCACTGGATGATGGCCCACCAATGCCGTAAGAGAGTAGAAGTAAGTAATCTTCATTTTTCTTATAACCACAGAGTAAGCCAAACTTGGACATGTACTCATATTCAGTCAGATTCACTGTTTGTCATCTTTCACCTGGATTCTAGGGTGGGATCCTAATGAATACACCAAAATAACCCCCCTAATATAATGTTGCTACAGCCCAACAACCTCACACACAGAGAATCATGCCCTGACATCCCAGAAACAAAGACCCTAGTCACAAACTCTCATCTTCCTGGCCTTGGCATCAAGGGTGATGCAGGACCTGAAACCTGGCTAGACAAATTTCTGGGAGGGCAATATTTTCACTCACCCACTCAGATTTTGGTAACACACATCAAATCTGCCTGCTCATCCACAAGTCATGAATGAACATGGTCTTACTACAGACAGACCTGGCATTCACCAGCAGTAATTTGAGTCCGGGTGCCCTGTCAATTCAACCACCAGGTCCTCATGATGGGGTTGCTGAGTTGAAAGAAGCCTACTTGGTGAGTTCATTTTTTTTTTTTTGAAAGAAGAAAGCAGTTTACTTCAAAATTTGATCAACAGTATTTTTTAAAATTGTTTTGGAAATAGGCAGGACATAAAAGTCCAACTCCAAACTAACTTTACAAGATAATCTAATGCTATTTCATTTTCTCTTTCAGAATTCTCTCACTCCACACAGTGCACTTGTCTAATGTCATGGTGCTTAATGTACCTTTATCTAATGATGTTAATAGGATGGATTAGAATAAGCCTTTAAGAGGAAAGACTTCATCTGCCTGTAGATTGCTGTAAAACATCTTTGAATCTGCAGAAAAACTTTGCTTGGCCATTCTTCAGAATCTTTATAGGTGTTTGATTTTCTAAGTTCTTTTTTCCCTTATGAGAAGGATGCCTTTCTTAAACCCAGTTCCCTTTTTTCCTAAAATACAGTATATCCTGCATTCTCAGTTGCATTTCCCCTTTGTATGAAAAAACACTTGTGGTTCTATATTTGTAATTAGAACTGAAACTCCCTGTCACTAAATAATAAAAGGAGGTTAGAGGTACACATTGCAGTATTAAACTCCAAATAATCTGTATTAAACTGTATTTGTGTGTGTGTGTATGTGTTGGAGACACAATTTTCCTCAAATAGCCACATCCTGTGGTGATATACAGCACTCTTTCACTCCTCACGTTATTCTGAAGAGCATGAAGGGAGGGGAATTTAGACTAGCTGCTAGGGATTATGATTTTGAGAAGTTTGGTTAGCTTAGTCAAATATTGACATATGTTTCTATGTATGGTACAGGTAACCTGAGTATAATGCAATGTTTGTTTAAAAACAGAAACTAGACTCTATCAAGCAAAGAAGACAAATCAAAAGACTAGATTACTATGGTTCTCCCACAAAGCTTCTCTGCATAGCATGGTTTTGTGAAAGTTTTCATTTCTTGATTGACAGTAACAAGAGGCACATCATGGAGGACTTCGAGCTCAGATAGTGGTGGGAAGACTCGCAATGCAGTAGATATAGGCTTTATAAGCCATTTGGATGGGGGACTACATAGGGACCAGGAACTCCTCTGTGTGCAAACAGGTTTGAGGAAGCAAATTACATTTGAAAAGTCAGAGAAAATTTACAGCAGAGAGCTGAGGCCAGTGGTGACTTTTTGGAAGAATTCTTGGAAAGTAATCAGATTAGGGATCCCTGCCTGTAAATATGTTTCTCCGTTTAATAGTTGCCATCAAAGCACTGAAAGATTATTGAGCAGATAAGAGAACCAGTTTGCTGAGTGCTGTTATAAAAGATAAGTTTCAATTCAACTTAGAAGAAAAGGAATAGTTCAATATTGGGGGAAAAACAGATCTGGGCTGCAAACATTCAGATGACCATTAAATAGTAGCAAAGAGATTTAGAATCATTTTTGCCCCCCTCCCCCAAATCTGATAGCCCTACATCCTCTGTTAATGGGCCTGGATTACTCTGCCAAAGTCAGTCATTGCACAGCTGGATGCAGTGCACGATGTTCTTGATAGGCTAAATGGTCTTTTATATGCTGAAAAGTGCTTCAGATTATGTAACAGGCAAAGAAAACCATATTTAAGCCTGTATTGCTACATATCCTCATCTATAAACTTCAGTTTTCCATATACAGGAAGAACATGTTGTTTAGGTCTTTACATAAGAATCGCTAGGACAATACACACACACACACACACATCTATATCTATATCTATCTATATGCCAAGGGAATTAACAATTGGAAAAAAAGCCATATATTGCACAAGATTTGTGATAAGGTAATGTTTAAATAGGCATTAAGGTAATAATTATTTCTTTTTTAAATATAATTTATATTGAATAAATTTTTAACAACATAAAAGCAATACAAATATTAGAAAAGAAATAAGAAAGAATAGTGAATAAGTAAGAAAGGAAATAGAAAAAGAAATAGAAATAGAAAAGGAAAATGAAAGATAAGATTATAAAGAAGTGGCCTCAGATCTTTTTGACAGCGGCTATAAATACATTTATATTGTACCCTCTCTCTCTAAGGTTACATCATAATTTCCATAAACTACCCTTTCTAATCTTCAAACCCATAAATCACAAGTTCAGTTTTCTCTTTTTTCAGCAAAAAGTCCATAAGGGGTTTCCAGTCACTGATAAAGGTAGTTATTGATATTTCTCTAATCGAACAAGTTAATTTTTCCATCTCTGCTAGTTTTGTCATTTTTATCAACCACTCCTCCATTGTGGGTATTTCAGAGTTTTTCCATTTTTGCGCATATAATAATCTCACAGCACTAATTATATATAAGAATAATCTTCCACGGCTCTTTTCTAATTGACTGTCCACTAGTCCCAACAAGAAAAGTTCTGGTTTCAGTTGAATGTTAATTTTTAAATTCTTGTATCATTATATGTATTTGAACCCAGACATTTCTGGCTTTTTTACAAGTCCACCAAGCATGATAAAATGATTCTTTGTGTTGTCCACATTTCCAACATAAACCTGAAGTACCTTTATACATTCTAGACAATTTTTCTGGAGGCATATATCAATGTTACATCATTTTATAAAAATTCTCTTTTAGGTAATAACATAATGTAAATTTCAATCCTTTTAATGACGTATTTCCCATCAGTATTGTGGCCAAAGGTCTTAACCCAGTTTATCATACAATCTTTCACTTATTCTTCCATTTCAAATTCCAATAAACGCTTATACACTTTAGCAATTACATGTTCATCATTTGTAATTCTGTCTTCTGCTACTCCATTCCAAATGTCCTATTATCTACCTTAAATCTTTCTCTTAACTGTGCATATGAAAACCATTGAGAACTAAATCCCTCTGCAGCCTGTTACTCTCTTGATTTCATCTTATATTCTCCATGCTTCTGTTCTAACAACTCTTGATAAGTTAACCATTTTCTTTACCTATGTTTCTTTCTTGTAAAATCCTTGTGCTGAGACCCATAAAGGCATTTCTGGGCACAGTCTGAGTTTATATCTGGCACTTCTAATGTCATGAATAATTATTTCTCATAAACACAGTGAGAATCATTTTCATATAATCCAGTCTTACAAAATCAGGCTTCAAAACTGCTTTGAGTTAAATTTTCAATTAATTTATAAAGGACCTGGAACAAAGATTCGGTCTGAAACCTTATGCAGATGTCATGATTTAGATATGGCCTATCTACCTGCCTGTCTTCCATCTGTATGCTATGGTGGCTTGTACAGGCCAAGGTGCACAATGTTTATTGAGCTTACAAAGAATTGGTGTGAAAAGTTCCTGCTACTCCAAGAGACCTACAGTATGAAAATGCAAATCAAGCTTCCCTAACAGTTATTCATGCACATACATTTGGTCACATCTATAAGAACTAGACAGCAATAACTCTTGGTTTTGAAATAAAGCCCAAGAACAGGGTTCTGTGGGTAGTTCTGTGATACAGGCCACATTCAAGCAAAGATGTCATAATACTCCTTAATGGCCTCTGACACATTTCAACATGAGGAAGCTTCTTGGAGGATTATGCCCCAAAAGAATAATGAAGGGATGTTTAGGAAATAAAAAGTAATCCTCAAGAGTTGTTTGGCTTTAATGCTTTATCATTCTGGGGCGAGTCTATTAGCTTTGCTATTATGGTGTTCTTTTAAATACCAAATAATGGAAATGCTGAGGTTTTGCCTTGACTTAGTTTATGAAGGAGATAATGAAACCTGATACTTTTTTTTACAGAAACAAAGTCATTAAAGATTTCACATCAAATGCCGACACAGGGTTGTATTGATCTAACATCTTTTTCTTCTTTCTTTTGTTTTTGTTCAGAATAGTTGTGCTTCTGTAGTTTTAAGTAGGTCAGCTCAGAATATAATTGAAATAAGATGTGGTAGCTATGGAGTAATTAAGATTATCAAAAAAGTAACAGGTTATCAGGTCCCTTCAACATTTACTCTGTCTACCACAGGTCCAAGGATTTCTCAGTTAAGGAATTGAAGGGGTGCTATTATAAAAGGCTTTTTAGTGATGTTTTCTCACTTTCCCTTCTGTTTGTTCCCCAGCTGCTAACCTAAATATTTATTCTTTACATTGAACATTGAGGGCTATTACTAGTATTTATTTAAATCCTTTCATCTATTATTTTGATTAGCGCATAACGTTTTTCATAGAAACCATATTCCAAACATCTAGATTTGGTTTGGTTTTTTTAAATATAATTTTATTAAAGCCTTTAAACAAGAAAACTAACACAAACTAATATATAGTAAGAAAGAAGAAGAAAAAAGAAAGAAATAAAAAAAGCAAAAAATGCAAGGAAAGAAAAAAAGTTAAGAAAAAAATAGAAAAGAAAAAAGATATAAAGAAGTAGCTTCTGATATTCTTCACAGCAATTAAAAATATAAATATATGTTAACCTCTCTCTCTAACAGTACATCATATTACTCTTCTTACTATATCCTATCTAATCATCAAAATCATAAATCACAATTTCATTTTTTTCATTCTTGCTCAAAAAGGCCATAAGAGGCTTCCAAACATCTAAATTTGGTTTGGAGAGGCAGTCTGGTGTAGTGGTTAAGGCATCAGGCTAGAAACCAGGAGACCAGAAGTTCTAGTCCTGCCGTGGGCACAAAGCCAGCTGGGTGACCTTGGACCACCAAGGAAGGAGGCAAGGGCAAACCACTTCCCAAAAACCACTTCCCAAAAATCTTGCCAAGAAAGCTGCAGGGACTTGTCCAGGCAGTCTCCATATATAAGGAAGCCATTCTTACTAACATTTGGTTAGACTTCTATTATGGATACATACTCTCGAATGTTGGTCTTCCAGTCTTGTATCATAGGTAAGGTTTCTCCTTTACAGTGTGGTGCCAAATTTATCCTTGTAGCTATCAGCATGTATCTTAGTGACCAGTTTTTTCATTTATATTTTCTGGAATTATACCTAATGGACATATTTGTGGTTTCACTTCAAAGTTCATTTTCAGAATTTTCTGAATAGTTTGATGTATTTCCTTCCAGTACTTTTGACTTTTTTTTTACATGACTACCGCATATGATAAAATGTTCCTTCTTTGTTGAGGCATTTCCAACATTTATTGTTACTTATTTTTATTTATTTATCTTGGTGACTGTTGATGGGGTTATATACCATTGGTAAAACATTTTATACCAATTTTCCCTTAAATTGTAGCCTGGAGTCAATTTTATTTATTTTTTCCATACTTCTTCCAATTATTGCACTGTGATTACTTCTTTGAGGTTTTACATCTACTTTATCATACAATTTTTTATTTGTTTTATCTCTGTGTATCAATACTACCGTATATATACATCCTAATGGGTGATCTTGGTTTTATATAAGTGTTCCAAATTCTTTCATCTTTCTTGAGGTTCCTCCTTCTTTCCCGAGATCACTTTTTATTCTTCCAGTGATTTGTAAGTATATCAACTGTGTGTAAATTCCTACCTTCTTTGAGCAGTTCTTGCTGTGTCTTTAGTCTGTTTCCTGAGTCTGGAGGCACCATACTGGCATATGTGATTAAGTATTTCTTATAGTCGCCTTTGAAATAAAAGGTATTTGGCAATGAAGCTAATGGTGACATTACCGGACTTATCCTTGTTTTTAGAAGTTTCCATATTTTAAACAAATTTTATCTTATAATATGTCTTTCATACTCTTTTTTCTTTTATTTCTTTATACCCTAAAGCCCAACCTCACCAGGTTAGAAGGATCCCAAATTCTTAGCACTTGGAAATACCTTAAAACTAACTTTTCTAAAACATTTGGCCCTACTGCAGGATACCAGAAGGAATAAAAACCACTAGGCAAATTCATTTAAATAAATATAAGCAAAACCTGAATTGTGTTTGTGTTTTGGGTGAGTGGCAATGAGAAACTTGTTTGCTTGTTTTAATAACAAAAAGAAGGGCTGATTGCTACTTTAGGGGTGTCTGAAGCTCTGGAGGACAGTCAAGTCAATGATCAAGAAATTTGAAGAGGAAAGAGTGACTGCTCATTGGTTTATACTCTCTGTGGTCAGCTATTGGCTAGCTTAGACTAAGCAATGATTGGCCAATGATGCTGTTAGCAAGCCCCAGACTTGTGAACATATAGGCAACTCCCTTCTCTCTATATGTCTTCTTGGGCTGTGCATGCTTAAAAATTATTCGGACCTTTCACAAGTTATTGTTATTCTTTAAAACAGCTCCTCTGTTTTTCAGGCTTCCATGGTCAATAAACCTTAACCAACTAAGGTTAAACTAAGCATGAAAATAGAGGGGTCACTTTAATGAGGTGTAGGGCTAAGTCCAAAACACTTATTTCAAACCATGATGCTGCTGTTTGCTGATGCTCAATAAATAAACATCTATCTATATTTTTGCTAGCTGAACTGAGTGAACTATGTGTTTCCTCTGATCTGGATATAGGGATTGACTGGAAGTACGCTGGGTCCAAAAATAAAGTGCAAATTATCTACAGTAGTTTTCCAACAGCTTTCAAATTAAGTCAAAATATGGATTTATTTGTTTGGGCATAGCATGTTATGTGAACATAGTGGTTGTGTTTTGCTACTTAGGGATTTGGAATTAAAATGTTGCATGAACCAAGCCAACATGATAAACACAAGCTTAATGTTTTAAAATGGTTTCCATGCAATAAGAGATCTGTACTTTTATCAAATCTGACTTGGTAAGCTTCATCTGCTTTATTTATTCTTGTTCCTTTCATAGGGTTCCAAGGTCTTTGTTGGTTAAACTGACAGATATTGGATTACACTTTGCCAAATTACTCTTTAATAAAAATTGAAAGCAGAGACTTACAGCCTTTAATGCTGGTAAACAAATGATTAGAGTATAATATGATGGCACAGTACTTTATTTATTAAAACGATTGGCATAAATGTGTATACTAGTTCAGGGCTGCTTGTTCTTCCTCTTGCAGGGTGATGAGCACATAATAATGGTTACCTCTTAAGTCAGGATAGCAGTGTTGATCCAGAGCTTATGAAAAAGAATTCTGATTTCATGCAGCTACTGTTGTATAGAGGGAAAAATACAACTGATTTAGCTTATGATTCCTCCCCATCATAGGTGATCTGATCTAGATCATCCATCAGCCTAGAATGTAAACTATATATGTGGTAAAGAAGGTGTGGATTTGTGCTCCCTTCCTCACCACATTACACTTGAACTGAGGCATTATTTGGCCGTTGGCTCCTTAAGCATTATTTAACAATGTTACTGAAGAATTCTGGGGACGTTCAGAGACAGAATCACCAAAAGAATTAAGAAGAGGTAGGTATGGTTTTCATGGTGTGCTTAAGTCATTATGTAAGCAAAAAAGAATGTTCATCAATATGAATCAATTCCAAATGGCTGTGCCATTAAAAAAAATAGCTGCCCTCTTTTACCATTCATTGGGGGCTGCCACTTGAGTAAATAGCAGTTGAATATAACGTACCTTTTTTGTAGCACTTTTATATTCTGAAAAATTTATCATCAGTTCGGTTGAGCATCTTTCCCTGAACAAACTGGTATGGGATAAGGAACCATACCTACATCCAGATACATGGCATGCATTTCCCAATGCTGAAAAACATAATCCAAGCAGTGTGCAAGTCCCACTGAAATAACCATCCATAGATTTGTTAGAAATTGTTGCTGAATTCAGCCCCACTGTGACTGAAATAGGACAGGTGAGGTTGCTGAAATTCTGAACTGATTTGGAGCTTTTAAATTAAGACTAAATACTTATTTGATATTACTGTTATTGGGATTTTTCTGTGTGCCCACCCAGTCTGATGTCTTCCAAACAGGATATTACCAGATTTTTTTTGAGGAAAATGTCTGCAAATTCTGGAAGCTACAGCTCCAGTCCATTTGGAGATTGTCAAGCAGGGGAAAGCTACCCCACCGAGATTGAGACATACATTAATCTCTTTTTTAAATAACAGGACATAACATCTCATCCAGGAATAAGGACAGGCTTGTTACACAACTGCTTCTTTTCCACCATTGCTTTTTAAAAGTATTCTGTTGAAGAAAAGTGCATGGCCTCAACAGAATTCAACTGCAGGCTTTTAAAAAAAGAAGACACGAGAAGTTATAAAAATGTTGGGGTGTTGCTGTAGGGTGTTCAGTATTTTTTTTAAAAAAACTTGCACAATCAGACTATGCAACCATTAAAAAAAAAAACCAATCCAGTTTACTGTAACATGGGAGCAAGCTACAGACAGTCAGAGAGTCAATATGTACAGTATATGTGCTACTCCTTGCATTTAGATTAGTTGCAAGGACTTGGTTACTGAATATGGAAGAAATTTTTCAATTCCACTTTGTCCTAAGATGAGCAGGTCCAAAGACTTAACTGAATCAAATGGGTTAACAAAGACACATAGGATTCCCTGGGACTCTAGCAATATGCAAGCCATCTTCTCTTCACAGGACCCTGATCATTATTATTGTTAGCGGTCAAACACCTAGTAGAAAATGTAGAAGACAGCAGAAAATATAGATGGTCTCTTAATCGTTTTCAATCTGTTAATCTTAAAATAAGTAGAGTAGGTGTAATAAGCAACAAGGCGTTTGATATTTCTACAGCAATGTGTAGAAGTGTGTTTGTGAAAAGTTTGGGATATTTGATAAATGTTCACCTATACATAGGAATATAACTTCTCTATTATAATATAATAAGCCACCATCAGAACTGTTAGTTTTACCATGTTGTGCATTCTATATATCAAATGCATGATGGTATGCAAACTAGATGTAACTACCTCACTACAGAAAATAGTTACCCCTCCTTAGGTTTTATGCACACTGTACATGCCTTACTTTAGCAGGTCAGGGTTGGCTGGATAGATCTAGTGTTGGATGGATCCTTGAAATACATTTGGATCGTTTACTGTTTGGACTGGTGGTTTTTGCAGGGGAATGGAAATTCCATTGGGAAATGTCACAATACATTTGTTGGTTTAGAATAAATTAATACTTTATTTATTCATGCTTGAAAGAAACTACGATTTGCTTTCTTCAGTAGGTGTTAATTAGCATAGCAAAACTGGAAGGGTTGCATTATCATAAATTATTGGTGTTGAAAATGGTTGTGTCTTGAGTTTTACATAGAATATTACAGAATGAAGATTTTGCATTTCATGCTGTTTGGCCTCAGTCCTCTTCCTCTCAGTGCCCATATTGGCCAATGGAAGATGAGGCTTCATTCTGATGATGTGAATTCATCATGTCAGAATAAATCTTTGAAATATCATGGTACTTTGCAGGAGAATAGGGAAAGCTGATTCAAATGATTCTGTACCATAAGGTAGTATTTCTCTCAGTTTTCCTATTCTTAAGTGAGATTCTGAAAATACTTGCCCATGAAAGATATTATATTATCTGATACTGGAAAAAAAAAAGACTTTTGTTCTGGTGCATCTGAGAGATATGGGTATACCTTACTTCTATGGATATATAGTTTTATGAAGGGATTTCTCTGCATATAAATTGACAATAGACAAATCCCCTAAGGTGGATTTTTCTCTCATAAAATGGTTCTACAAATTAGTCCAGTGGGAAAATATGTGGATGAAAGGGTTAAAATTTACACTGTGTTATGACTTGAAGGAGAATTTCTGTAAAATGATGTATTGATGGTATTTGTCACCGGAAAGATTATCAAAAATGTATAAAGGGGTTTCAAATCTGTGTTGGAAATGTGAACAACAAGAAGGGACTTTTAACCATCTTTGGTGAACATGTAATAAAGCTAAAAAAGTTTGGACTCAAATACATATATTAATTCAGAAGATTTTGAAGGCTAATATACAGTTAAAACCAGAGACTTTCCTTTTGGGACTGATGGATAAACAATTGGAAAAAGCTCATGGACCTTTGTTTTTATATATGATAAGTGCAGCTAGACTTTTACATGCTCAAAGGTGGAAAGATTCAACATTACCTACAATGGAAGAATGGACGGTAAAATTGATGGAGTTAGCTGAGATGGTGAAATTGATAGCTTTGCTTAGAGAAATAAACACTGATTAACTTTAATGCTGATTGAAAGCCCCCTTTGGACTTTTTGCAGGAGACAGAAAAAAATGAAATAATGATATATGGATTTGATGATTAGTTTAATAGATTATACAAAATATGTATGTCAAGATGTAGTTTTAGAGTAAGAGGTTTTTATATGATTCATTTATATCTGCTATATAAGAAGTCGGAAGTTGTTGTTTGGGTGCAAGCTTTCAAATTCTACATAAGAGTGCCATGATGTCTTTCTTCTTAATGCTGGTTGAAGAAAGAGCTCTATCTTACATTTAAGACTCATTGTATAATTACTCTTACTTAGTAATATATAAATATATTTATTTCTCATTTACTGGTCCATAGTTTTTCCTTTTATTACTACTTTGAGTGCTTAAACAAGATCAGACTTTCTTGCTTTTAACTGTGTGGTGACTCCACCATTTTGTTCAATTACTATACAGATAAAACAATGTACAGTAAAGTTGATAAACAACATCCTCCTTCTTAGATCTACAGCACGCTTCTTCCTTTCTCCTATCATTCTTCTGGTAGAAAGAGTAAAATGAGTTTAGTTTTGAGATAGGTTGAATCTGCTAGGGTGCTGTAAATTTTGGCAGGGCTCCAAGAAGCCCAAAGATGGTAAGCTGAACCAAGAAAATACCCTATGCTGCTACAAAGATGTACTTACATGATGAAGATGAGGATGCAGGGAGCAGAAGAAAATTGAATCCAGGATTATTGCCTGTCTTGTACAACTAAGATCTTCCCAGTTGACTCTACAAGATAACAATTGTATGTTGATGTGGGAGATTTATGATCAGCTTTCTTGTATTATTAAAAATTAATAGCAGCAACAATAGAAAGGAAACAGAATTATGGAGGGAAGGGATATTACAGACTTCCCACCACCGTTCTCTACTATGCCTGTTTGAGGAAAACATACTATAGTCATGGAGATTAGTCTGAGATGAATTTTTTTAATGGTCCAAATCCTTCACCTGACAATCAGTTGAAGAGACAAAGGGGAAGAGACAAAACTTTAAAAGGTCATGTTTCTGTTCTCATGCCACCCCAGTTGTTGTGGCTTCTCCTTTAATCTGAGTTTGTGGAAATGAAACGGGCATACAGACAAGCAATTTTGCTTATTTCCCTAAGGAACTGCTATATCTTCACATCATATTAAGTTTATTTCTAGCCACAATTCCCCAAAGTCAGTTTTTGGTACTTTATCCTCCTTCCTTTTATAACAGGAGCTGGCAATCTTTTTGCAGCTACAGACACAAAAATATTTTTAAAATATATTCCGGTCCCAAGGGCCATTGGAAGAATATTTGAAGTCACTGAAGAAGACTGCCATAAAGATTATACAGAGGGAATGTCAGTTGCTTTAAAGCAGTGTTTCTCAACCTTGGCAACTCCCAGAATTCTCATCAGTGGCCATGCTTGCTGTGGAATTCTGGGATTTGAAGTCTACACATCTGGAAATTGCCAAGGTTGTGAAACAATCGTTTAAATCATCGGTGCACAATCTAGGAAGTCAGGTGAGGATTTCTACATGTCCTAGATTCTGATGCCCATCAGAAACGACCTCCCCCCACTCTTACTACGAACTTACTACCTTGGTCTGCTGTCTCCTTCTCTGCAAATTAGATGTATCTATGCTTGTGCATTTGTCATGAGAGACAGGGAGAGAGAGAGAGAGAGAAGGAAGAGAATGAGGATAGTTTTGATTTGGGGTATTTTTGTTCATATTCTTACATTGTTTCAAACCATGACATCAGTTAACATGCAAGGTGATGAGGCTCTCATTATGTGTGCGTTTATTTTTAAGATTTAAGAAGTTAAATAATTAAGTACAGTAAAAATAGTAATATTTAATGTTTGTGCCCTGCTTACTTTAAAATACTGTTGTATTCATTACACATCATTTTGAGCAGTATTCATTCCAGCTGGAAGCTTTGAACAGTCTTTAGAAATGATTATTGACCATATAATTGTTGTTTGATATCCTCAAACTGATAAGACCACCCATATCATATTAAATTGGGTGATCTCAACAGAGTCAAAAAAGGAGCAACTTTCAATCATTAAAAGGAAGAAAAGAGAACATGGGAGGCATTTTTGCTGAACTGACTGCATCATATGTCATGTCTCATTAACTTATGCTGTGACATGAAATAATATATGATGGCAAAATGCAATATCATATGAGTTTTCCAATCAGAAACAAAATATTTTTTGAAACTAGGTGTCTGCCTTTAATTTGGAGTGCAGTAACCTGATCTCAACTGAGTACATAAGAGGAACATTCTCAATTCCTATCTTTCTGAATCAGTATGCCTTTTGACTTTCTAAGATATTTCAATTATTTTTGGTAAGCTTTGTCCCAATCAATTAAAATCAAGATGTTTTTCTAAATGAAGTATTTATATAAAGCAATGAAAGTATAATTTTTCATTCTTTTCCAGGCAAGTTAACTTTTTAAAGTGATCCATCAAAATAATTAAACAAAAGCAAGATTGATAGTAAAAATGTACAGACTAGTGTTAAAAGGGGGAGGTTGGGTGAAACAATAAAGCCCAGTTCAACTAGATTGTTATATATGTATATGTTGTTCAAGGGGCACATATGAGATTGACTTCCTGTACCTAGATGATTATTTAACTGTCTGTGATAAAGAGTTAAATTAACTGTGCTTTCCTAGAGTTGAATAATATCCTTGCCAGAAATGTTTAAATATGATCCAGCATGCCATCTCCAATCTCACTGTCCTTTGATGTTAATAGATGACCCCCAGATTTCCACAAAAAAACATTTGGAACAACATGTGTCAAATTCAAACCAGGTGTGCAAAAAGCAGCCCTATTGACTTCATGCTGATACCATCTGTTGTAAACTTGGCTAGCTCAAAATGCCACAGGGTTTATTATGTGGCCATGGGACATAATACTGCTCTTGGGTTTATGTGTTGACAAAGTTGACTAGCAAGCTTCAGAAACACAGTTTGTGCAAGATTTTGTATGTAGTGTTTCTCCCCTAAGAATAACATTCTGGATTGGCTTCAGATTTTATCTTCATTAGAATAAAACCCTTAATTTCAATAGGTTAAGTTAGTCATGACTAATTTTAATCCATTGAGTTCAGTGGGCCTGTACTAAGCATGACAGCATCTAAATCCAATTCCTTATGAAGAATGTCATCTAAAAATTTCATTGAAATAACTGAAATTAATATATGTATACAGCTGTATTTAGTATGCCCTGTTTATATTAGCTGAGCACTCAGTGAATGTATTCCAAAATCACATCTGTGAGAAGAGTACATTTTTTTATCATTAGTAAATTACTGCATATTAATTTTCTTGGTTTTTAAGTGTCTAGATCTTTCTGATACAATCTTTTAATTAAAAGAAAAGGTGGTTTGTGGGCTATTTAAAATATTTAAATTTCTGCATCCAAGAGTTTGGTGGTTCTTCTCCTTCTCCTTCTCCTTCTTGTCTTCAAGTTAGTGTTGACTCCTGATGACTGCCTGGACAAGTCCCTGCAGTTTTCTTAGCAAGGTGTTTTGGAAGTGGTTTGCCATTGCCTTCTTCCTAGGGCTGAGAAAGAGTGACTGGTTCAAAGTCACCCAGTTGGCTTCATCCCCAAGGTGGGACTAGAACTCATGGTCTCCTGGTTTCTAGCCTGGTGCCTTAACCGCTGCACCAAACTGGCTCTCTGGTCATATGTACTAAACTTTACATTATGCTGCATTTCATAACCTGATACTATCATGATATAAATTGGCTGACTTGAAAAGCATTGTCTTTGTACATGAAAACATTATTTGTTTTTCAAATTATTTTATAAATAACAGAAAAAATCTCATAACTGAAATAAGTGTTTATAACTGCATTAACAATATGATATAACAGTAAGCTTAAAGGAACCAAAAAGGCTTGGAAAATTACACTATAAATAAAACTCTGAAATTTGACCAAATTGAGGATGTTGTATCTTTAACAGCTCCTTCAGACAAATACATAATCACTCGGATTTTCTCTAAAATAAAACGGCAGAGAAATTCCATCTGTGCAGAACAACTTCAATTTCCAGTTTACATTTCCCTGCTGAATTTAGAATAAAACTTTCTATCACTTCTCCTTATTGGCAGATTGAATCATCACCTCAGCATTTTACCATTGTCAGTGTTAAAACAAATACAAGCATTAAAGTATGCATGTGGAATTTGACTGTTATTTGTAGAAAAACAGGAAAGGAGCTGTGCATCTGTTCATACATGTAGACCAGTGAGCCTGTATATTTAACAACTTCTGATGCCTTAGACAGAGTGATATTCAGACAATTTCCTGGGGACTTGTGGTAATACTCATTAGCTATTCTGACACATTTTCTCTTGGAGCAATGTCAGAGAAGGCTGTCTTGAAAAGAAATCCAACTTCAGTGATTAAAAGAATAATTCACACTAACATGAAAGCTGGTATCTAGAGATGAAGCACAGCACTGAATGTGCAATGTATATTTCTAACATATATACAAGAGCTTACTCAAATGAGTATATATTATACCCATCCGGGCTGATTTTTTAAAGGCAGAAAATAATCATTAATTATGAAAGTCTTGCCTTCCATCAAGTTCTTCTGGTTCAACTTCTTTCCTCAAGAATCTGCTGATTGAAGATGAAAAGAACAGTCCCACATCCCAAGAGATAAGAACTGGAATATTGTGGAAGCAAAAAGGCTTTATTTTGGACTAATATCCAAAATCAGAAATTCTTAAAAATATATAGTGATTTGGGAAACAGAGATAATCTGGTTGTGAAAATAAATGAAACTGAAAAATCTGTAGCTATAAGGCTGGTTGATTATTTCAAATCAATATGGGAAGTTCATTGTTCTTCACCTTTCAGTGAAGCTTTCTGTGTTTTAGTTCCATTGTACTTGTCCATCTTCACTGTCACTTCTAAGCCTGTGTCTTTTCTTTTCATATGTCCTTATTCCTTTTTCTTCTTTTCCTTAGCCAGGGAAAAACATCTATGCAATAACACCAGTTCCTTCTTTCCCCCCCCAATAATTTTATTAAGATTTTAAAAAGAACAGTAAAAGATAATACAAGTAAAAGAAAAAAGAAAAGAAAAAAATACAAAAAAAAACCCTTTTAAGAGAGTGACTTCCCACTCTAATCACAAGTAATAAATAGTTTCATAATTTCACCCCTCTTAATTAAGAAATATAAAACTCTTCATCCCATAACCCATAAGCAATAAACAAATCAAATAAGTAACATCTTCTCCTTATCCAACTGTCAGCAAAAAGTCCAGAGTTCTAAAATATTAAAATTAATTAACAAATATAAAATTCAACTTTCTACACCTTGACTCTTAACTGCAAGCAAAACCCCATTTAAAAGGCATAAAACATCTTGTTCTGAAGACAGACTGTTCCCAGAAATACACAACATAGCTGCCATAATGGATTCAAAGTCTCAATGCAGTCCTCAGTAGAGTTTCTCGAAGATATCTCTACATGCCATGATAATTTATTTCCCACAAACATGCATTTATTCTTTAAAAATAATTTCAAAGTCTTAATATTTAAAGTTCACCAACGTTTTCTGAGCCCTTAATCTTTTAAAAACTTTCTGTAGCCAAAATCCTGTCTTGCTCTTTGCTGTTTATTTTAAATTCTTAAAAGTTATAAAAAATAAATCTTAATTTTCTTGTATTAAGGTTTGAAGGTACTCGCTCACCAGGTGATTTCAGCCTTAACCCTTTGAAGGTGTCTAATTTCATTAAAGCCATTAATAAGCATTTTTCAAAGGTAGTTAGCAAGGGAAGTGGATGAACTTAGTGTCTTTTGAAAAGCTCCATTTGTGGCTACAGCAAATGTGCTTTCCTTCTGACTAAATTGTTATTTTTTAAAAATTGCAATTAATTCACAAAATCAAATCATTTGGGTCAGTAAACTCTCAATTTTTTTTACAACTCCAACAAAGGAAATCTGATGTCTATCCTTTCAAATGCATTCTTTGTTATCTCCTTGATATCTTCTTGTCTTAGATCCTCAGAAGATTTAATGGGTGTCTTCATGAATATATTGAAAAGTATGGAACACAAGATGGAACCAACTAGTATGCCAGATGGAAAGATTTAAGGCCAGAAGAGTGGACTCCCTAAGCATTTCTAGGGGTTGTTTTCCATCATTACATTTTAAATATTTGATTTCAGTCTCCTTTAGTCACAGTCCTTCAGTGTGACCCAGAATGGTACAGTTTTATTTAAGAGAAACTTTCTGAAGTCAATGTGCATAAGATGCTATTGTAGACTAAAGATATCTTTTTCAAGAAATACATACTGAAGTATATGAAAAATTACATCAATGTAAAATAGATTTACAGACTTTGAGATGTTTCTTTTAGGAGCTAAGTATTAAAGATGTATTTACATGGCTACATCAACTTTCAGCGCCTGGGAGGGTGGAGTTAACCCAGAGCAACAGCCTATTGCTGGGGAAGGTGTGTGTCACAATAAAGCATTGTGTATAGTTATCTGCTAAGCTGTGGTATGTCCAGTCCTTGGAAAACAAAGAATCCTCACAAGGAGGATAGAGGATGGAAATAATAAACCCATCTAAAAGTTTAAGGCACAAAAGACCTCTATCTCATATATTTTTGCAATTTGATTAAAATAAAGGAATAACAAGTAATTGTGGAAAAATTAATCCTTCTTCTTATGTACATTACAGGAATGGGTATTAAATACAGATGCAGGGCCATACATCTGGCTTTTCCCCTAAAGTGACATTGTCTCTCTTCCTTACCTCTGACTCTTCACCTTAGTATTATTAGAAAAGCTTGTAGAAAGACACTCACCAGTTGGTCCAAGAGTCATCAAGAGAACTGCCTCATACAGCAAGGCAGAGCAGAGTAGGGAATGAAAGGCCCATTAGAATCTTGGATAGGAGCCTTTAAGAGTCTTTGGGTGAGCTGTATAAGCCCATAAAAGGCCAATGATCCATTATGTGATCATTGACTTCTACAGCATGCATTGAGTGATGCATTGCAATGATTCTTCTGGCAAGGATCTCTGAAAGATTTAAAAATTTCTACAGTGTGTTATGAAAATATTTAAAAATGGTGACCCATCTGAGTCGTCCCATGAGCTTTGGAGAGGTTGTATACATGATGACTCTTTGCATGATACATATCTAAAGGAGGTTCTGGTAACACCGACACAACTCAGGATTGACCCAGTAGAATGCAGCAAACCATCTGTCCTTGTGGTTGACAAGCCACACTGCTCTTTACCAGAGAAGAAGTAGGTTTCTTGAGAACTGGCTGGACTGCCATATGTGGTTGATATATTTAGCTTGATTGGTCAGAAATTGCACAGGCCAAAAATATGCAGTTGCTTATAGAGTTCCTGAAAGGTAATGGAGTGGATAAGAGAGTTTCTCCTTTCATGGAGTTTTTCTTGCTTTTTGCTTTGCTTACCATTTTCCCAACAATTCTGTTTTCTCACATATTGCATTCCTTCACTCATCTTGTGCTCTAGGCGAAATAGGAGTTACCAGTGTAACTCTGCCAACAACCGGTAGCTGGTTTCATTAAAAAAGGGAGGAGACTTAATTTTTCCCATCACCTCAAGTGAGTTTCCTGATTTCTGCTTTTCTGTCATGAGCTGCTGTTGGAACTTGAAAGAGACAATGTTGGTTGTTACCAGTAGAGGCTGTTAACAGAGTTCATGAATGTTGGATTTAATTTTTTTTAAGTGTGTTTTGAATCAATAAATCAGGATTCTCCTTCCTTCCTTCCTTCCTTCCTTCCTTCCTTCCTTCCTTCCACATTTGTTAACTGCTCATTCAAAAGAATAATCTTAAACTTCAAAAATAGAACAAAATAAAATGGATTTGAGCCTGAAGTTATAGAAGTAACTACATCTCCAAAAAATAAAATTGCTTTTGTGATGGTCTTCATTTCTTTGAATCTTGTTTTTGCCTCATATTTATGATCCATCTCAGTCTCAGATGACTGAACTTAGTTATCAGGTGATTTTGTTAAAAGACTGAAGCTGCTGAATTTGCCTAGTCTGAGTACACTTTGGTGTGAAAATATTTACACTGTAAATTACAAATCTATGTCACATTTGCTAAATTCCCAGCCTTGTGGTCTGATTGTCAAGTGCCTTTTCTGTCCCCAAATCAAGTTTCTCTACATAAAAATCTAGCAACTGGGAAAAGGTTAAAATATTCATATACGCTTGCTGTGATTTACTTAGCAGTTTGAGAAAACAATAAATATTGATTTGAAGACTTTTCTGCAGGCAAATGCTAGGGTGGAGTTCCACTCTAAAAATCAGAGCTGGTCTTGTGTATTGGTCCTTCTTATTCCACAAAAACTTTATTTATGCAGATACCCCCGCCCTCCACAATTATAATTGTGGGAGGAGAATGCTTGGTGCTCCAAACTTCTGTACCGATTTCCCCTTGCCTGTTCCCACAACTAAGAAATATTTAATAATAAAGATTGGGAGCAGTAAGCCTGCTCTATTTTGGTGTAGTGCCTGCTTCAGATTTTTTCTCTCCCAATATGCAAAAGGTAGAGAAGATCTGCAATGCAGGAGCAGGACCAGAAAGTGTGCTCCCATTTTCTATGTATCATCATTTTGGGGCTGACCAATACACACACACACACACACACACACACACACAACTTGAAAATGACACATATACATGCTGGCTTTTCCAGGAGGGTGCATGCACAAATGGGATACGAGTCTGGCTTCTTGAATTCTTTCCCACCCCTTTCCCAGCAATGGCCAGAGGAGGTCCTGCCTTTTTTTCTATGTAACTAAGTAATACACTGTGTTGATGCGTGTCCACTTTCTCTTCAGGAACTAATCAAGGTGTACGCATGTGTATTGCCTCTGTGTGACTGTGAGAATTTAACCAAGGCAGATGAATATGCTCTCTCTCTCTCTCTGAGTCAAGCTGCATGCATGTGAGACTGTGTTTTTCTGCTCACCCGTCGTCATATGTTCATGCATATGTGTGCACTATGAGGGATTGGGCAGAATGCATGTATTCTACTTTTGTTCATGTGATGCAAGAGGGAAAAGAGGAGGGGGGCTTAGAATAGAGGATTCATCAGCATTTCTGGAATTCTTTTCCCCAAACCCTGGCTGGATCCAGCCCAATGTTGAACTCTGGCTTCTCTCACCACCCCCAATTCGATCCTGTTCTGCTTTGTTTTCATAAAGTTATCTTGCTGATAGAATACCAAAGCCATTCCTCTAATTTCTTTCCAATGTCCTTTTGGGTTGGAAAGAATTAAAGGAGCCAAAGGAGCAGAATGTAGTGTGAAAATGGCTACAGATAGATAATGATCAATAGGCATCCCCTTTCTTTCCAATCCTGCATTTTTATAATTGGGGAAAAAAAACCCAGCATTGTTTAGCCCAAGGCATTTTGTTGCTAGAACAGTGTTTCTCAACCTTGGCAGCTTTAAGATGTGCGGACTTCAGCTCCCAGAATTCCCCAGGCAGCATACTGGCTGTGGGATTCTGGGAGTTGAAGTCCACACATCTTAAAGCTGCCAAGGTTGAGAAACACTGTGCTAGAAGAACAGGACCAGGTACATCCATTTCTTCACTATACCAGGTAGAGATGGCATTTTAAGTTTACTTCAGTGCTAATTATGGGATACAATCCTTCAAATGCCTGAGGTAGCAAATTAGGATTCAGAGGCCAGAAAGATGTATGGCATCTTCAGCTCTTTTAGCTGGCAAAAGAAAGTGAATCCAGAGGAAAGCTGGGACCAGCCTCTACTTCAGGACAGTAGCAGGGGAAGGGCAGGAGGAAGCCCCCCCTCTCAATTTCATTTCCCCCATTTTTTTCTGGTTAAATGATTGGCTTAAAGAAACAGACTTTCGATTCTTCGGCCATTTCTCCCCAAACCTTTGGGATCCCTATGGGCTATCCATATGCATTGCTGCCGGAGGCAATTGCTCCCTTGGTTTAGCCATAGGATTCACCTTCTGTACCTCAATTCATTTATTCCTGGATTTCAGCAATATTTTTAGGGTTTCTGCTGCATTGGAGGAATTCCTTTTAAGAGCTTTGACAATATATCTTGCCTGATCATTTAGCGAATTTCTCGTGATATGTGGATGGAAGCTTTTGTTTCACGGAGGCTTTCATTTCTCAAGTGTGTAAAGTGAAAAGTTCATTCTATTTTTGTCCCAGTGGAAAGCAGTCTTTTCTTTCTGCAATTTCCTTCTGTAATTTTGAATCTTAATTTTAGAGACTAAGAAGCAAGTAGTGATTATAGTCTTGTGTTATTACATGTACTGTGGTGGAATGGGAGACGTTGTCTCCAAATATGGAGATTAATATCATAAAGTTGCTGCCAATGGAATATGTGGTGATGGCACGATATAACTATTGGAAGGACTCCACCAGTCTCACTTGGATTTGCTCCTTAAGGGTTCTCTTGCTTGCAAGTAAATCTTTAGATGAGAGGCTGCAATTCTCCATCAAATTGGAGTGCTTGAGTTGATACCTTGTTAGGCAGCCTGCTTGATTCATACTTACTGTCCCTAATTTAAGAAAACCTTTTTTAAAAAAACATGAGGGGGAACAGGGATACCAGTAAGCACAAGGAGGGCTCTTGGAGCATAGTGGTGTCAGCAGCAGCACCATGTTGCCAATATTAGGTATAATTTCAAGGGCCCACAGCCTAATTTAAGAAGTCCTCTTCCAGTGATAGATAGGTCCCTGCCAAGAATTTTCTGTCCCATCTGTGCAAGGGAGAAAGGACAGGTGAGAGACAAACCAGGATGGTGGCAGAAAGAGGGTGAGCTGTGTGCTTTGAAAGTATTTTATCTTAATTTGGAAAAATAAGGATAAATTTGATGTCAGCATGGTTGTAAGAGTTTTAACTAGATGCCTTTATGTGCTGGGAACTTCCCTTCCCCTGTTATAATAGCCACAATTACTATCAGCGAAGTGTCAGTAAATGCTTGATTAGTATTTGTACTCCTGCTCTTGTCTGTTAAAAATCACCACAGGGGGCTGACTCTAAGCAGAAAAAACATGTTGGCTCACCTTGATCAGCCCCTGGATTCATGTCAGCATTCCTCAGCTCCTAAATAAATCACTGTAAGTCCCCTCTAGCCATATCATTCCAAGGTAGTCTTATCATGCAAGGATATTGGCAAAGGAGAATTTATCCCAGAGGGAGTGTGTACTGCTCTATAATCAGATTGCTTTCTCATATGTTTCCTGTGTCAACCTGACCTAAGACAGCAAGTGGTAAATTGGGATATAATAAACATCTCTCAAATGTCTGCAGTGCTAACAAGCTTTTATTATTGTTGTTATTGCCCTTTCAAATCTCATTTATTTACATAAACCCAGTTTAATATATTTGATTTGTCAAAGAGATATTTTACAAATGAAGTTGTTTCTTTGGCTGTTTACACAAGATTTTATGTTAGATTTTTATGATGCATCTACATCAAAGGAAAGTTTGGAGCAGAAAAGAGAGTAGAGTTCTACCCATGGCTTCTTTTCAGGCCAAATAACTATTTCCCCTGCATCTTAACCTCCTGTAAATACTAATTACCATGTTAGAGGCAACGGCTGTTAAGAATTGAGACACAACACACCCTTAAGAGCTTATTTTAAAACAAACTCAGGGAAACAGGTCATGAAAAACCATTTGGGAGAAAAGTTTTTTTTTTTCCTTTCTCATTTGGTCTTTTAAGAGCAACTGACAGAGATTGTGCTAGACTTTTAGCTGAGAATTAACATTATTTCTATGAGGTGAATTCAGAAATGTGGAAAACAAGACGTTATATAGCTGAGCTGTCTTATAGTTATGTTCCAGAAGCTGCTGTAAATGAGAAGCATTACAATCTTACACAAAATTTGATGGGGAGGAGCAAGATGTTGGCATTCTGTTGCCTTAGCAACCTTCTCTGAAGCAAAGAAGAAAAAGAGACACTCTTACGCAGACATTTAATCTGAGAGATAAAACAAGATTATGCCCTGAGCAAGAAGTACCCCAATTTTGGGGGATGCGTCATGCAATGCTGCACTTTGTCCACATGTTA
This sequence comes from Python bivittatus, assembly GCF_059951505.1. Classification (NCBI taxonomy): domain Eukaryota; kingdom Metazoa; phylum Chordata; class Lepidosauria; order Squamata; family Pythonidae; genus Python; species Python bivittatus. The sequence goes on from NW_028277113.1 coordinate 1,526,527, forward strand.
ATGAACTTACATTTTTTACTTGAAAAATGGGAGGGTTTCTGAACAGCTCCAGAGTGCAATTATATGCGGTCTGAGGGCTCATCGACACAACCTTCTGTCCTGATGCCATATGGCTTGCTATCCTCACAGCATACCCTTATAAAGCATCCAGAATGGGAATGTGAAGTGCAGCAGTACTGTGTGACACAGTAAGGGCAATGATTGGTGGTTTTCATGCTTGAAATTTAAACATCACCAATCCTGGAAAGAGCCACCACCAATTGCTGTACAGAATTCATGCCTGAATGGTGCTTGTATGGTCCAGGTGCTCTGTCCACTCTATTTTTTCCTGATTTTTAAGAAAAAACTATTGACCTGTAGACCTAACAATCATTAGATGGCAGTAAAAAGCTTGTGTCTCGTGACTGCCACATAGTGGCTGATCTGATTTTTGTTCCCAGGTTGTGTTTGGGGGCTTTGATGCATGGAGGAGACATGTTCAGTATGGGGTTCTCTCGGGTACATCCATATTGTGTGTGTGTGTGTGTGTGTGTGTGTGCACCTTCAGAGTTAATTTTTGACTCCTGATGATTGCCTGGACTAGTCCCTGCAGTTTTCTTGGCAATATTTCAAAAGTGGTTTGCCATTTCCTGCTTCCTAGGGCTGAGAGAGAGGGACTGGCCCAAGGTCACCCAGCTGGCTTTGTGTCCAAGGCAGGACTAAAGTTCATGTACTCCTGGTTTCTAGCCTAGCGGCTTAATCACTACACCAATCTGGCTCTCACAACCATGTAAGTTTTCCAAAATGTTTATCCACCAGGGAACAAATTGACCCATTGACCATTAGATGATACCAAAGAGTTAGAGGTTTTTTAAATCTCTTGTTTGCCATCTATGGAGCATCCAGATTTATGCAGCTGAAATGCAGCTGTTAGATAAGTGGTGTTGAAGAACTATAATTTGATAAAGAGGTTTTACTGTGTAGGGGGATAGGTTAATCTACCCTTCAAAATACAGCAAATAAATCATGGTTCTGATTTTTCATTCAGCCACACCAATGATAAACTTGGAGGAAGGTGCCATGCCCATCCTCTACTCTCAACATATACAGAAACCTTCCCAGACAACTTGCTTTACAGCACACCATGAATGGAACTTACATGCAAGAGCAGGAGTTGTTTGTGTCAATTTTCATAGGAGCTTTGGGTCGCACAGTCTGTTGGTTGAGGCATCGACCACTTTTAGACTGATTGGTTGTCCTACCCATAAGGAAGTACAGAGAAAGTGGTTTAGAAGTCAAGGAGTCAGTCTCCCTAGTAGCCAGAACAGGACTGCAGAACAGACAGAGAGCCCAGTGACTGGATGGAAAAGGGCTGGACCAACTGGAGCTGAGAAGATCATGGACTCCAAGTATGTCATCTTAAACTGTCATCTTTATATGACCTGGACTGTCTACATGAAAAACACTGCTTCCATTCCAGTATACCTAAAGCTATCTTTGAGCTAATTTAGCAGTGAGCTGACAATAAGATAGAAGCTGTATTGCCAGGACATCTCCTCTGGAATGGTAAATGGGGCATCTTCACCTTGAATGAAAAGGTCTATTTGAATAGGCTCTCAATTTTGTGTCTTCAGTCCAACTGCTTCTCCTACGTGTGCATGATAAAGGTGCATAAGTCTTCTCCTGGCTTTTTTAATGATCCAGCCATTCAGGGGAAGAACTGTGTTTTTATGGCCTTGAATAAAGACAGAAGGATTGAGGCCATCTGAACCTTGGTGAGAATGATGTTCTATAGGGCAGATGTTGCAAAAGAGAAGGCATGGCCCCTGACTCCCCCTAAGTAGTACTGTTCATGGAAAGGTCCTGAAGCATGCCCACTCTGCTGGATCTCATATACTGAGTAGAGAAAATTGGAGACAAGCAGTCTTGCAAGAAACCTGGTCACAAAGGGCTTTATAACCAGCCAATAGGAAGCCAATAGGAAGCCAGTGCAGCTTACAAAGCAGTGATGTTACATGGGCACACCATAATTACTCATGCCACTTCATTGTGGACCAATTGCAGCTTGCAGGTGATTTTCAAAGACAGTCCCACATATAGCACATTGTAGTAATATAAATGGGATGTGACTGGGGCATGAATGACTGTGGGTAGGATCCCCTGATCCAGGAATGGGTGCAGTTGGTACACAAGTTTGATTTGTGCAAAGGCCCTTCTGGCCATGGCTGCCACCTGCTTTTCCAGCAGGAACCAAGAGTCCAAGAGGACACCCAAATTGTGCACCAATACTGTATGAGGGAGTGGAACCCTATATAGGAAAAAGGTGGAGAATCCCCAGAACCAGAGGATCCAAACTCCCTCTGCCACCTGGTCTTGTTAGGTTTGAGCTGAAGGCTTTTATTCCCCATCCAGGCACCCACAACCTTCAGACATTTGATAGCATCACTTGATTGGCCTAGGTTGGAGATACAGTATATAACTAGGTATCACTGGTGTATTGATGATATCTAACCTCATATCCATAGATAATCTCACCCTTTGGTTTCACATAGATGTTAAATAAGAGTGGAGAGATAAAGTCTTGGGGAACCTCACAATTGTGAGGCCTTGGCCTGGATCTCTCTCCCACTACCAACGCCAACTGGAAACAGCTATAGAGGAAGGGGGAGAACCAAGATAACACTGTACATCTCAGTCCTAAACCTTGAAACTGTCCAGAAGGATACCATGAGAGATCAAGAATGGGTAAAATGGGTGTACTGCCTCTATCCCAATCCTGCCAGAGGTAATCTAAAAGCTGATCAGTGCTGTCTCAGTGCTGTATCCTGGTCTGAAACCTAACAGGAAGGTTTCAAAACTTAGATAAAATCCTGGAGTTGGAAGCTATATCAAAGAACATCCATTCCATCCATTGCTGATGCAGGAAATCCACAACTGCAGAACTGCAGGTACAAGACTGGCTAACATCTATTTAAAAGTTCTGATGAAGAATAATTTACTACCTTCTAAAGCACTGTGCTGGATCAAATGTGCCATTCATTGATCTTTGCAAAAAGCTTCTGATGTTTTTACTGACTCCTGTTATTTCTAGGCACTTGATTATCCAATCATGTGGCAGGGAGTTGATTGCCTTCTTGTAATCAACCAAGCTATATTCAAATTAGTCTTCCTTCTCTTGCAGTTTTCCAAAATCATCTTGTCAATTAGGAGCTGATCTTTTGTTCATCTACTGTTTGGGCAGTTTCCTTTCTGTTCAGATGGAAATAACTTGTTTTCAACTAGATGCTGTTGGATTGCATCAGCTACCACACCAGTTAGCAGTTAGAAAGTTGTTGGTAAGCAGGTAATTGGCCTGTAGTTGCCTGGCGCTGCCCCTTTTGTTGGGTCTTTCATTATCAGGTTTTGCCAGATGTTAACCAATCTTCAATTTCAGCTCCGTGCAGTATGTTGTTAATGGCAATTGCTTGGCAATGAATGGGTGCAGGCCAGTCAGATGTTTCAACCAGAAACCATACAGTTCATCTTCACCTGGTGCTGACCAATTCTTGATAATTCTTGACACTCTTCATCTGGCTCCTCTGATGAGACTTGTCCAGGATGGTTGAACTTCAGGCATAACTCTCATCCTCCTTGGAGCATGCAAGACCCACAACCATGTCAAGGTAGTGCCTCACTGAGGGATTGTTGTTGTGGTGGTTATTTAGAATCAGGTCAGGCAGGGAACTCAGTGGGGACCAAGGGAAGTGACTCCTGCAATTTGCAGCCCAGAGATCATCCATTTTCTATTCTGGAGTTCTTTATAGATTGTGTTCAACACAGCATGCATCCATGTAAAAAAGAATGGTTTGTGCACAGTGACAGCCTTCTTTGAAGACAGTGGTGATATGTGTGTCTGTGGGTGGAGAATTCTGATGACTAGTAAGTAGCGACTGCTATTCCTTTTAAGAATTTTTTTTTTCTTCTGCTAATGATGTTGCTTGCTTCAAACAAAAGGAGAAACCAGGCTGTTACCTGAAGTACCAATATTTTAAGGCCTTGGCTTCACTTGAGTGAAAGAGGAGGGAAAGAGATCCAGAGATCCAGTGCCTGTACTTATAGAAGAGAAATGCAGTAGCACCTCTGGGACTCATAGCCTGGATATCTTCTTCTTCCCAGAGGATGTGATTCAAAGCTTTCTGATCTCCGTGGTCACCTGAGACTTAGAGCCTGTCCACATATGCATAGATGCAGAGTCAGTAACACACTGCCATTGGGCAACAGAGCTGATTCATTTCTGGTTCAGCAACAGTGCAGGAGGAATATCTGTGAATGTAATTCTGCAGCCGAAGCTTGGAGACAGGCCTCTTTCCCCTTGGTGGGAACTTACCTCATCTCGCCTCCCTTCTCTTTGGAAGAAGCTAGGGAATGCCTTTCCAGACCCCCAGTGTAGCAAGTCATTTCCTTTTATTGCTACGAAACAAATGCGGGATGACGTTAAGAGAGGAACAGGAGCAGGCAAGTACTGGATGTTTGCTGAGTTTAGCATTCTTCCAGAGCGGGTGCTGGTCAGCATGTGAGCAGTTCACAGTGTTGTGAGAAAAGTGGTGAGGACAATGGCAAAATATTTGGAATCAGTTTGGCAGGTGACGACATTGTCAGTGTGGAAGGTCCTGAGACTTGCTTAATTGTACAGACTTAATAAAAAGAATTTGATACATTCAGTGCAGGAAGATTTATCGTGAGTGTAAACCTTCATAGCATAACAGATTACCAGCAAGATGGATACAAACGAGGATAAAAAATGCCACTTACGTAAGATATTTAGGAAATGTGTGTCTGATCAATAACTTTTAAATTAAATATTAAAAATAAAACAAGTGCTACACTATTTAAAATGCCAGATTACTAATAATTCCAGAGATATGGAAACAACTACCGTATTTTTCCGACAATAAGACACCCCCATATACAAGACGACCCCCACTTTTCCAGCCCAAAATTAAAAAATCAATATTTTAAAGATAGTGCAGAACACATTTTTATTTAGTAATTAGTTAACATTGACCTGATACACTTGGTGGGAGGAGGTCCAAACCGTCTCTCTGCAGCTCTATTTCCAGGCTCTTTTGCTTAACTGATTACATTCAAGCACGAGTGAAACTGCAGATAGCTGTCTCTGCAATCAGCCTTCCTCTAATTGGTTTGTTCAGCATCAGCTGACGTCAGTTACATCAGGCTCGTGATTGGAGGAAGTCTGTTTGGGAGACAAGCTATTTCACTCATGATTGGAGGCTAGCAATAGCCTCTCTGCAGAAATGAAGTATGGGCAGTTTGGAACCGCGCAATTCTCGGCTGACTTCCTTGAATAAGACGCCCTTCAGTTTTTAGGGTAAGGATTTTAGAAAAAAGTATCGTCTTATAGTCGGAAAAATACGGTATATATGCTGAATGATTGACAGATCCTCTGGGTTTGACAGGTTTTTTTTTAATTCTTAAAACATTTTTGGGCCATTTATTATTGCTAAGGACTGCAATGAATGAATGAATGAATGAATGAATGAATGAATGAATGAAAGAGAAAGAAAGAAAGAAAGAAAGAAAGAAAGAAAGAAAGAAAGAAAGAAAAGAAATTTGAATTGGATATAATTTGAAAAACACATGATAAAGATCAAGCCCTGTTGTAGTCCTTAATTCCAAGGAAATCTGAATAAAATTTCAGTATTATATTATCCTAGTTTCCTATTGATTTGGAAGTTCTAAATTTCTTAATGTTCAATAAACTGATTTAATATTAGGAAACAAGTTTGATTGTACATGAAAATAGATCAATCATAAGGAAAACTAATAATAAATATAAACCAAAATCCAAGCCAGCATTGTTAAATCCCTCTGCTCAGTTTTGGTTGCTGCTATGAACCCCACTCAAAACAAAAATGAAAAGATCAATACAATAAATTATGTAATTTCAAAGGTTATTCTAACACTAGTTTCAATGTAAGTATCTTAGTATATAAATTAGAATTATGTTGGGAGAGAAAGGGACTTTGGATTTAGTAGATCAAAGACTGCCCTCCACCATGCTTTATCTTAAAAAACACCAGATTGGGGCTTATTCTTACAGATGTAGCACTGCTGGTGTAGATTTATTCCCACAAGGCTTTAGATGGGCAACTGGAGGTGATAGATCTATTTCTATGACACTAAAACTTTATGAAAACTGGGCAGATTTAATACTGGATGCCAGTTCCTCTAGAACTTTTTGTCTAGGGCAGTTTTGCCCTGAACTACACCTTTTTGTGACTACTTCATTAGCAGTCATAATTACGGAAATGTTTCTACCACAAGGGAAATGTTTGCAGTCTCGTGTGATATATCTGACATGTCACTGGATGATAAGAATATCATACATTTGTAATATCTAAATGTGAAAATGAGCATTATGAGTTGCAGGAGAAACACATTTTTACTTGACTTAGTTTACTTTGATATTATATGTTGAAAGGCACAGTAAAAGTAGATGGGCCATTTGCACACACACACACATAAAACAGGGCTGCAACTTTTAGACAGTAGCTCTATAAGAATGCACAGCATGTTATCTGCTCTGGCCATCCCTAATAGGCCTAATTCCACCCCAGCCAAGAACCTTGAAATAACAATTCTAGTATTTTTTCCTTTCTTCTTTTTTCTCCCACTTCCCCTTTTCTTTCTGTCGTGCCTAAAGGCATAGACTATCTCCTCCTCCTGGAAGCTCTGGGACCCTTCCGGACTAAAGAGAGGGATATAAAAGAAAAGTATACCTTTTGATATGTTTTTTCTCCCTTCTGTATCTTTTTTCCACTCTACCATTAACCACAATGGGATTGAATTGATTATCCAGCATTATTTGCAGGGTTATCAGAGGAACACAGGGAGGGATTAGAAACTTCTTGATTCACATTATGTCCAGCTCACTCCTGATGTGCCTGTTTCAGCTGTTACCACTAGCTGAACATTGCCAATGGGATGGTGACAACAGACCTAATGGCCATGAATGAGGGTGACCTCTGGTGGCAGAGGTGCAGTCTCAGTAAGGCAGAAGGTGTACCACAGCCAAAAGGTCCCAGGGGAATGCAAAATTGTCCTCTAATAGATTCACATTATTTGTTTTAAACTCTTTAGCAAAGAAATACAGCTATAAATAATTTAATGGTTGGCAGCTTTCGAAAGAGGCATTCCATTTCTCATCCAAACTTCACAGAATGCCTCATCTGACTGTCATCTTTCTTGTAATGTGTCTGTGCATTGTAGTCCTAAAGAATGCTTTCTTTCTTCAGAAGATTTAAAAAAAAATATTTCTATGCAAATGTATCCAACTAATAAATAACTAAATCCCCATCCGTGGCAGATAATCTAGAAAGGGCATGAAAACCTTTTGGCTCACTGATGCTTTATTAAGGTCAGCTCTGATTCAGTATTTAAAAACAAAGGAGAAAGGGCTTATGCTGCAATTGCTATAGATGAATAAAGGATTTCTATTTCCTATTGTGTTGGACTGGCTGAAGTAATCAGCAATAGTTTAATTGAACAGAAAGGGAGGAAAGAATTAAAGGTAAATGCACTTTCAAACTCCATTGAGAAGAATCTGCTCAACCAAACAATGCATTTGGATAGGGTATTGGTGTTATCTGAATCTCTTGGAAAATCTCTGTATCATTTGCCATAGCTCCATAAGGATTTCTGAGTACAAGTTTCCTCACAATAGCTATAATAAAATGACAAATCCCATATACCCTGAAGTGCACTGAAGACACTGAAAAGGTATGAGATAGCTAAGAGTGGATTTTTGCGTGGAACTGATGAATTCTAGTCATTTCAGTGCTTGATATAGATTGACAAAATATTCTATCCAGATGTTTATGTACAGTTATCCAACTGCACCTTCCACACTTAACAAGGGAACCAAAATACATGTATGCATCAACTTCTCAGAATGTTTCAATTTGCTTTACAAATATGCACAGAAATGGATAAGTAAAACAACAACCCAAAACAAAAACCTATGTGCATAAATGTATTAAGGTACAGGGCATACGAAAATGTATTAGGGAATATTAAAGGGCAAATTGTTTTTTGAAATATGCACACTAGGAAAAGCATTTATATAAGAAGTATGCATGGAAATATATTCATATTTTCATGCTCACTTTTTATTTTGCTGAATCCATAAACTGATTTGGAAAGAGCACTTAAATGAACTGTGCTTGGGATAATAACTGAGTGAAAGGCAAACTGACAGTTTAGCCCATCCATTATCTTTAGAGCATATTCTTGGATTAAAAATTTCTGAATTTTTATGTCTTCTATAGCACATTCTCATTTTTAAGTCTCAGGGTCATAATACAAAATTCTACAAGCCAAAAGGCTATGCCTACACCTGTTTTAAGAACAGAGTGTGATTGGTTGCTGACACTTGGGGCTTAACAAATGTCCCTTTCTACTTGAAGCCTCTTTCCAGAAAGAGCCATATTATTAGA